>NC_080792.1:25168790-25476290 GCF_028018385.1 Neofelis nebulosa | reverse complement strand
CATCAGGAGCACGGGCACCATGCCGTTCATGATTTCTCGGCCGTTTTGCCCATTCCGTTTGTAATATAAACACAGCGTCCCTATCTTTTCATGGCTAGTGATATATTACTCTATGCCAATCCACTTCATGTTTCATGCTGTACATTTTACTTAGTGAGTCAACCTAACAAAAATATTTTCATTAGGTATGGCCGCTCTTTGTTCTTAACTTCGTACTTGTCCCACACGTGGGCAGGGCAAAGAAAAGCGAAAAAAAAAAATGTTTTTAAATATAGTAACATAAAGAGATTATATGCAAACACACGACCCAAATTTTAAATGGGGCACTGCCAGCAGCCCAGGACAATAGTCGCTATTTGTATTAGTAACCAGGAACTCAACAAGAAAAATTTAAATTAGATTCAATATAATTTGTTTGGAAGCAAAACTGGTTTTAAAAAATGCTTGAGGGCATCAAAGATTAACCTTCCAAGGCATCAAATATAAAATTTTAATATCTACATTAGCTATACTGGAATTCAAATAAAAATAAAATTATAATATCTAATCAGAACTTTCTTTCATCTACTAGGAAAGGAAGAAAGGAAACAGATGTGGAATGAAATACTCAAACTTAGTCATAATTTAAACTAGGTATGAACAGCAATAATAATGGGGGCGGGGAAACTATCTTTTTTAATAATAATTACATTGCTATTAACCTTCTTAAGGAATATATTTCTGAAGATTGTCTGAAATGCTGAAATCAAACAGATTCCAGAATTCATAACCTCACCACAATGACTTGGACAGTAAATTATAACCTCTCTTTTACTTTTTAATAATGAGAGTTCCTTTATAGCTTTCAAAAAGACCATAATCCATTTCCACCAAAAAATGAAAAATACTCATATTGCTAAATATAAAGAGAACATGATTTAATCAGCCAGCTTACTTCTGACATTCTGCCGAAAGTTTTAGTTCTTTGGTTCTAGAAAGGAAGACCTTAATTAGCGCACCAAGGTTTCCTGTTCGAGGATTGTTTACAACTGCAAGAGAAGATAAGGTTTTAAAAAGTTAAAATTAAAAACTGAAATCAAAGTGAACATATTAAAACACATAAAACCAAGCTGTCAAGCTGAAGTTGCTCACAGACAAACCTTATGACCAACTTCACATCTAATTAGGAAAATAAACAATGAGAGAAATTGCTGGTCTTAATTTTGAACAAAAAGTGATTTGCAAGGGGCATCTGGGTGGCTCAGTCAGTTAAGCGTCTGACTTAGGCTCAGGTCATGAACTCTCGGTCCATGAGTTCGAGCCCTGCATTGGGCTCTCTGCTGTCGGCGCAGAGCCTGCTTTGGATCCTCTGTCCCTCCCCCTTCTCCCCAACGTGCTTGCGCGCTCTCTCTCTCTGTCTCAAACGCAGATAAAAAACATTTTAGAAAATTTTTTAAAAAACGATTTGCAAACTGAAAATGATGGAAACAATAGGACAAAGTAGCCAATTCATATCAGAATTCAAAACTGTAAAGAAAAGAGAGAATAGTTGATACATACTCAATTTACAAACACACACACACACACACACACACAATTATTTCTCTTTAGAAAAGCAAATGTTAAAAAAAAAACTCAAAAAATGATTCCCAGTATACAGAATACAATCAACTGTAAAGGCAAAAACTCTGTTCGGATGATCGTAAATCATTCTAACGAAAAACAGACACATAAAGCACTATGGCCAGGGGGAGCTATTTTGATCAAATACAATTTTAAAGAATTTGCTCAAAAAGTTGTTTAAGTTCAAAGGGGGGCATTTCAACAAGTATAGCCCAAAGAATTGAGCGGATACAGTAATGAGAATCAGAAGACCTGGTTTCTAGATCCAAGGCTATAATTAACAGAATATTAAACCTCAGACAAATTACTTTTCTTCTCCAGCCTGTTTTCTCATCAAGCAACAGGAAACACACACTGACCAATATACAGTAAGTGCTCTACACATATCACCTCACCAAATCCTCAAAACCAACTACGGGATAAGCACCAATATCACCTCCATTTCACAGATCCTCACGTCTCTGTTGTTACCGCTCAAGGACACATCCTTGTCTGCTGGTTACAATCCCTGGCTCTAAGATGCTGTGCTACACCAACCCCTCTAATCAAGGAATCAGACTTAATGAAGATACAAAGCTCTATCAGGCTGCCCAGTAAGACACACGTGATGATTAATTTTACAAGTCAACTTAACTGAGCCACAGGATGCCCAGATATCCGGTTAAACTTATTTCTGGGTGTATCTGTGAGGGTGTCTCTGCATGTTAATTTTCAGCTGAGTAAAACAGCCTGGCCTCTCCAAAGTGGGCGCACATCATCCAACACATTAAGGGCATGAACGGGACCGATGTCGGAGGAAGACTGAATCCTCCTCTGGCTGACTGTTGAACTAAAACGTCAGCCTTCTGCCCTTGGACAGGGACTTACAACACTGGCTCTTACGGTTTTCAGGCCTTTGGACTTGAATGGGAATTCACACCATTGGTTTCACTGGGTCTGTGGACAACCTTAATACATCACAGAAGCACAGAAGTTAAGAACCCGTCAGAGCTAAAGAGTACTATGCTAAGTGAAGTAAGTCAGAGAAAGACAATTACCATCCGATTTCACACATCCTATGTGGAATTTAAGAAACAAATGAGCAAAGGGGGGGAAAAGAGAGAGAGAGGCAAACCAAGAAACCGGCTCTTAACTACAGAGAACAAACTGATGGTTACTGGCGGTGGGGGGGGGGGGGGGGGGGGGATAAGTGATGGGGATTAAAGAGGGCACTTGTGATACAGACAGGCTGAATCACTGTATTGTACGCCTGAAACTAATACTACACTGTACGTTATTTAAATACACTGTATGAATCTAAATACAAACTTAAAAAAAAAAAAACTCATCAGAAGGAAGAGACCATTTAGCCAAAAACTTTAATTTTATTGATGAAAAAGAGACCCAGAAAGGTTAAGTGTTGGGCCCAAAGTCAACAATGTTAGTGACAAATGTCCAGTCTTTTTGCTTTACGGTTTTCAAACTGTGAGATTCCAGAGTTCTGAATATTTGTTTCTCTTTCGAAATGTTATTTTTAACTATTTTGAAAAACAGAAATGCAAACGCTCAAACACACTGGCCTCTGCTGCCTGAAAAATTCATTCAAAAAAAATTTTTTTAATGTTTATTTTATTTTTAGAGAGAGAGAGAGAGAGAGACAGAGCACGAGCAGGAGAGGGGCACAGAGAGAGGGGGAGACAGAATCCGAAGCGGGCTCCAGGCTCTGAGCTGTCAGTACAGAGCCGGACAATAGACTTGAACCTACGAACCGTGAGATCATGACCTGAGCCGAAGTCAGTGCTTAACTGAGCCACACAGACGCCCCAGAAAAATTCAGACCTGACACTTATCTTTTGCTGCATCTCTATGAATATATTTGAACTTGTTGAAAATGTGTCAAAGATTTGAAAGAACGAAGTTCTCCAGAACTGTTAAAAATCCAGGTATGCACATACATGCATAAAAAAAAATCACACATGGGAATAAGTACACCATTACAGCATACCTGCTCGGTGCTCAATAACTGTCAAGTTAATTCAGGTCAACCTGCTGGGTAGCTGTTCTTGTCACAGCTTGAGTCAATGCAAGTTACAGTGTAACTTTCTCTCTGCGATAAAGCGTTGCGGCACCTTGCTATTCCAAGCGTGGTGCAGGGACTGGTGGCAACAGCGTTATGTGGGAGCCTGCCGGACACACAGAACCCCAGGGCCACCCCCCTGCACCTGCTGAAGTTAACAGCACTTCTCAAGGCTTAACGTGCCTTTAAATCACAAGGCACTCTTAAAGTTCCAGTTCTGATCTCACAGGTGTCGAGGGTGACCTGAGAGTCTACAACACTGTCTCCCAGGTGGTGCTCCTTGCCGCTGAACGGAGAACCCCACTGTGGGCAGCAAGGTGCGACACGTGCGGTAAGTCAGGGCGGGTTTTGTCCGGCTGTTATAATCAAGAATAGATATGTGATTAGATGTTAAATCTTGTCAGTTACACTTTGAAATAAAAATTTCCTGCTTCTCTTTCAAGCTTTGGGGCTTAATGAAAGAATATCCTGAGATTTCAGGATACACTGTGTAAAAACAAACAAAAAAAACCCCACAAAAACAAAAAGTTAATGTTTGCAAGTGCATCCCTGTGTGAATTATTGTTACCTAGCTACTGTAAACCGAAACAAAATACCGAAACAGGGGCACCTGGGTTGTTCAGTTGGTTAAGTGTCTGACTTCGGCTCAGGTCAGGATCTCACGGTTCGTGGGGTTCAAGCTCCACGTCGGGCTCTGTGCTGACAGCTCAGAGCCCGGACCCTGCTTCGGATTCTGTGTCTCCCTGTCTCTGTGCCCCTCCCCCGCTCACGCTCTCTCAAAAATGAATAAACGTTAAAAATAAATTTAAAATTAAAAAAAATACTGAAACAAAGAGGATATGACTACAAGCATTATTCAGAACCCCAGCTTCACAATCTTGTGTTCATTCAACAGGTCCTTTATTACTGAATGACTTCATAAGTAATTGTTTGAATTTATAAATGGTTAGCTATTTAAAAACGAACAACAACCAAAAAAAACAACACTGTGTTGTTGGGAACAGCAACCAGCTACTACCACTGTGGATACCTTTTCTTTTCATTCATTCATTCAGCATGTATTTATTGAGCTAATTCTACGTACGTACCCAGTACTCTTTCAGGTACTAAGGAGATACTCAGGACGCACAGTCTTTTTTTTATTTTTTTAACGTTTTTTTAATTTATTTTTGAGACAGAGAGAGACAGAGCATGAACGGGGGAGGGGCAGAGAGAGAGGGAGACACAGAATCAGAAGCAGGCTCCAGGCTCCGAGCCGTCAGCCCAGAGCCCGACGCGGGGCTCGAACTCATGGACCGCGAGATCGTGACCCGAGCTGAAGTCGGTCGCTTAACCGACTGAGCCACCCAGGCGCCCCACAGGACGCACAGTCTTAATGCAGCTGACATTCTAAAACATTTCAGTTTTTACACTACTCTTACACAAGATGCAGACGGGGAAATAGACTAATAAAACAAAGTACAAAGTACCAAAGTACAAAGTACTTTAATGGAATCAAAGTTAATTGGTAAAAATCAAATATGATGTTCAAGCTGAATAAGCTAGAGCAGGAACAGGGGATAACTGACAGGAAGGCAGAAAAGCATAACAGAATTAGACCACAGAGTCTGAGTAGGTTCGAATCCCAGCTGCACCACTGACTAGCTGTGACACCTGGCAACTTACTTTCAGCCCCCACCCCATGCTTCAGTTTCCTCAACTGTAAAATTAAATAACAATGGCACTTAAATTAAAAACTAACTCATTTCACTCTAGAGTTTGAACTTGTAGCAATCCGTTCATAGCTTTTGTGTAAAGAAGAGACTTCCCTATCTCTACAGGAGTTCAAGCAAAGTCTGAGTAACATTCAGGTAAAGGTATTATAAAGAAAATTTCCATCTGGGGTAAGAAAGTTGGACTTGCTTCCAGACCCTGAAACAACCTTTCCCAATATTTCACTAAAATACCCAAGTCCCCAATCCAATAAATATACAGAAGCTAGGACAGAGACAGGTTAGCAATCCATGGGGATGCACTCAACAAAATTTATATTGTGGGAAACTCTACTGCCCACTTTCTTCAATAAATAAATAAATAAATAACTAGGGAAAAAAAGAAGAGATAGACAATAGCAGAAGGAACCTAGCTATGAAAAGAATCATAAAAACGTATCAGCCAATAACAACTTATAGGCTCTATTTTGGTTCCTGAGTCACATAAACTAAGACAATCAGAAATTTGAACACTCAGTGGTTATTTTATAATGTTAAAAATGATTTTCTAGGGGTGCCTGGGTGGCTCATTCAGCTGAACATCTGACTTCAGCTCAGGTCATGATCTCACAGTCTGTGAGTCTGAGCCCTGCATCAGGCTCTGTGCTGACAGCTCAGAGCCTGGGGCCTGTTTCGGATTCTGTGTCTCCCTCTCTCTCTGCCCCTCCACTGCTCACACTCTGTCTCTCCCTCTCACTCAAAAATACATAAACATTAAAAAAAATGTTTTTAATTGCTTTCTAGTAAGATAGTGGTATTGTTTTCCTTAAAACAAAACAAAACAAAACAAAAAACTCCTCTTAGGGGACCTATGCCAAAATATTTATGGATGAAATGACATGCCTGAGGTTGGTGTCTAATATGCGAGGACGTGCTCTCTGTTTGTCAGCTTTTCTGTACATGTTTCATACTTCTGTGAATGGTTGAGAGAGAGATAGATGAAGCCTGCCCACTAGCTGAAAATGAGTGAAGTCAGAAGAGGAACTTATGGGAGTTTACTACATTATTTGGCCTGCATTTCTAGAAGCGTGAAACCTAAATATCAAACACCCTTGAAAATACACAACAAGACACAAGTTCACACAAATGCTAATTCCAGGCAGTCCTTCTCCCCACCAAAACAGAGAACACTTGAACTACAGAGTTTATAGAACCGATGAGTATTTACTTGGTAATCAATGGACGGTTAGCAAGGCTAACTACTTGAAAGTAACTTTAAGGACAAAATCTCCCCCCTCTGTCTACTCCAACAAGAAAACTTACGTTACTCATCCCACTTCCTACACTTCCCTCCTACTTCCTACACCAACTCTGAGGCTCCCCCTCCCTACCCCCGCTGAAAACAACTGGGGAGAAATAAACACGCCAGACACAGAGCAACATGCACTAGAGGGTACATGTACAAAAAATGTTGACCCAGATGTTCCTTCAGGGAATTTTATAATTCTCTCCAAAGCCAGGGAGTAAGGGTAAGAGAAGGTCCCATTTAAACCAAGCAAAACCTACACAAAATAAAACCTTCCTGGATTCTAAAGTTAGGTTAGAAAACAGCAGCAGCCTGCCTTCAAGCTTAAATAATAGCAGATTCAACAAGCACCTACAGGATCCACACAAGGAACAAGGTTAATAACAAGGTGTATTTACACCCTCTCTGACAGCAAACAACATACCTACATGGATACTCTCCATGTGTCTACCCTGCTTTAGTTTTCTGAAGAGACACAGCATGTGAAAGTAGGTCTGTTTATTTCTGGTCTGATTCCCCTAATGAGACAGAGCCATGAGGTCAGGAATCTAGGTCAGTCTTTTGCGCCAGAATATGGAATATATTATGCAATATATAGCACAGCATACAGAATAGAGCCTATAATATAGTAGGTGCTCAATAAACATTTGCTAGTTTCATGAATAAGGAAAAACAAAACAGTAACAACAGAGTAAGGAACAGGCTATGGTAAACCTTCAGAGGAAGAACTGAATCAAAACTATCAAACTAGGGGGCGCCTGGGTGACTCAGTCAGCTGAGTGTCCGAATTAGGCTCAGGTCATCATCTCATGGTTCACGAGTTCAAGTCCCACTTCAGGCTCTGTGCTGAAGCTCAGAGCCTGGAGCCTGCTTCGGATTCTGTGTCTCCCTCTCTCTCTCTGCTCCTCCCCCACTTGTGCTCAGTCTCTCTTAAAAACAAATAAACCTTAAAAAAATAAACTATCAAACAAATTTGAGTAACAAGCATCATCAGTGGAAGAAGAGAAAATCGACTATTTTTTTTTATGTTTATTTATTTTGAGAGAGAGACAGAGTGGGCAGGGGAATGGTAGGGGCAGGGAGAGGGAGGGAAGGGCAGAGAGAATCCCAAGCAGGCTCCACACTCAGCACAGAGTCCAACATGGGACTCAATCTCACGACCCTGAGATCATGACCTGAGCTGAAATCAAAAGTCACTTAACCAACTGAGCCACCCAGGTGCCCCTCAAACGTCTATTCAAAAAACAAAAGAAAGAAAGAAAGAAAGAAAGAAAGAAAGAAAGAAAGAAAGAAAGAAAGAAAGAAAGAAAGAAAGAAAGAAAGAAAGAAGGGACCCTGGGTGGCTCAGTTGGTTAGGCACCTGGCTTCAGTTAAGGTCATGATCTCGCGGTACGTGGGTTCGAGCCCCATGTCAGGCTCTGTGCTGACAGTTCAGGGACGGAAGCCTGCGTCAGATTCTGTGTCTCCCTCTCTCTCTGCCCCTCCCCTGCTTGTGCTCCCTCTCTGTCTCTCAAAAATAAATAAATGTTAAAAAACTTTATAAAAAAATTAAAAAGAAAGAAAGAAAGAAAGAAAGAACGAAAGGAAGGAAGGAAGGAAGGAAGGAAGGAAGGAAGGAAGGAAGGAAGGAAGGAAGAAGAAAAAAAAACCCAGAAAGCCCCTGGGAAAAATAAGTATAATGAAAAGAGAGTAGTCTGACATCCAGAAAAAACAAAGAATGATTAAAAACAAACTAAAAATGAAATAAAAGATGCACTAGAATCTTTACAAAACTGTAATGTATAGAAACACTGAATCAAAGACATAAAGGAGGAAACTCAAGAAAAGAAAGATGATGAAGAAAAAAGAAGATACAGGGACACCTGGGTGGCTCAGTCAGTTAAACTTCTGACTTCAAGTCAGGTCATGATCTCACAGTTTTTGAGTTTGAGCCCCACATTGGTTGAGCTCGAGCCCCACTTCAAGCTCCACACTGACAGTGCAGAGCATGTGTAGGATTCTCTCTCACCCTCTCTCTCTGCCCCTCACTCGCTTGTGCCCCCTCTCTCTCTGAAAAATAAATTAATTTGAAAAAGAAATTATAGGGGCGCCTGGGTGGCTCAGTCGGTTAAGCGTCCGACTTCGGCTCAGGTCATGATCTCACGGTCTGTGGGTTCGAGCCCTGCGTCGGGCTCTGTGCTGACAGCTCAGAGCCTGGAGCCTGCTTCAGATTCTGTATCTCCCTCTCTCTCTGACCCTCCCCCCATTCATGCTCTGTCTCTCTCTGTCTCAAAAATAAATAAACATTAACAAAAATTTTTTTAAAGAAATTATATTAATAAAATTATATTAATTATGATAAAATTACATTTAAAAAAAGGAAAATGAAAGATACAGAAAGCAAAAACAGTCCAAGCTGACTGTTAACAGGTGATCCTAAGTTGGGGGAGAAGAAACCCAAACACAAGGAAAATCAAAACCATAACTAAAGAAAACTTTGGAACTGAAAAGACTTTAATAAGCCAATAAAAAAAAAACCTCATCAAATTTCAGGCAAAATCAAAAAGAAAAAAGTATAATGAGAAACAATCATAATGGTTAATGAAAAAAGTGTAATAAACAAAGAAGCAAAAAAAAAAAAAAATTACGATCTTCAGACTTCCTCTCCAGTAACCACTTTCTTAAACCATATACAAAAATAAATTTGAAATGGATTAAAGACCTACATGTAAGACCTGAAACCATAAAACTCTTAAAAAATACATAGGCAGTAAATTTGGAATTCAGTCTTAGCAATATTTTTTGGATCTGTCTCCTCAGGCAAGGGCAACAAAAGCAAAAATAAACAAGTGGGACTACATCAAACTAAAAAGCTTCTGCACAGCAAAGGAAACCATGAACAAAATGAGAAGGCAACCTAATGAATGGCAGAAGAGATCTGCAAATGACATATTCCATAAGAAGTTAATATTCAAGGGGTGTCTGGCTGGCTCAGCTGGTGTACCACGTGACTCTTGACCTCAAGGTTGTAAGTTCGAGCCCCATGTTGGGTGTAGAGATTACTTGAAAATAAAATCTTTTTTTAAAAAAAAGTTCATATTCAAAATATGTAAAGAATTCATACAACTCAACACCAAAAAATCCCACATCTGATTAAAAAATAGGCTGAGGGGGGCACCTGGGTGGCTCAGTCGCTTAAGTGTTTGACTTCGGCTCGGGCCATGACCTCACGATTCATGAGTTTGAGCCCCACATCGGGCTCTGTGCTGACAGCTCAGAGCCTGGAGCCTGTTTCAGATTCTGTGTCTCCCTCTCTCTCTGGCCCTCCCCTGCTCACACTGTCTCTCTCCCTCTCAAAAATAAACAAACATTAAAAAAAATTAAAGAAAAATAGGCTGAGGACTTGAACAGACATTTTCCCAAAGAAGACATACAGATGGCCAACAGACACATGAGAGGATGCTCAGTATCACTCATCATCAGGGAAATGCAAATCCAAACGACAATCAGGTATCACCTCACACCTTTCAGAGTGACTAAAATCAAAAAGACAAGAAATAACAAGTGTGGGTGAAGATGGGGAGAAACGGGAACCCTCTTGCACTGTTGGTGGGAATGCAAACTGGGGCAGGCACTGTGGAAAACAGTATGGAGGTTCCTCAATAGATGAAAAATAGAACTACCCTATGACGCAACTCTTTCTAGCCTTTATCTGAAGAAAATGAAAACACTAACTTCAAGAGACCTACGTGGCCCCAGGCTCACGGCAGCATCATCTACAATAGTGAAGGCATGGAAACAACCCAGGTGTCCGTCGATAGATGAATGGATAAAGTAGAGGTGGTATATACATACAAGGGAATATTACTCCACCATAAGTAAGAATGAAGTCTTGCCATTGGTGGCAACATGGATAGACCCAGAGGGTACTGTGCTAAGTGAAAAGTCTGAGAAACACCAATACTGTGTTATTTCACTTATATGTGGAATCAAAAAAAAAAAAAGAAAAAGAAAAAAGAAAAAACAAACAAAACAGACTCATAAATATAGAGAACAAAGTGGTAGCTGACAGGTGGGGTGGGGGGTGGAATGGGTGAAACAGGTAAAGGGGATTAAGACGTACAAACTTCCAATTATAAAAGAAGTCGCAGAGATGATCAAGTCCAGCATAAGAAATACAGTCAGTAATACTATTATGACTGTGTATGATGACAGATGGTAACTAGACTTATTACGATGAGCATTTTGTAATATATACAAATGTCAAATCAAGATCAAATCACTATGTTATACACCTGAAGCCAATGTAACACTGTCCAACTATTCCTCAATTAAACACCAAACAAAACAAGCTAAAACAGTCCGTGGTTTAGGAGAGTCCATTACCACCATTGCAAGTGAGCAAGCACGTGTCTTACTGCTCTTGACCAAATGGTACCTTCTAGCAGCCCCAATGAGCACCATGAACAGGAGTAAATATTACTAAATATAATCATCCAGAATATATCACTTCATTAATTTAATTCATATTACACTACCAAAACTTGTAACAGAAATTTTTAAATAAATGCCACCCATACACACACACACACACACACACACACACACACTCACTCACTCACTCACTCACTCACTTATTTTGCCCCTTACCTAAAGACCTGCAGACTGAAACAGTTGCTTCCTCCAAGAGCTTCAGCTCGGTGCTGGAGGGAGAGAAGAAAAGGTAATTAATAACTACAATGCTAAATAGGTACACACTGACCAGTTAAAGGAATAAATAAAATAAAGAGGAGAAAAACAATTTAGAAGGAAAATAGGATGTACCATGATAAACAATAAAATCACAAATTTTATTGGGTGGCTCAGTTGGTTAAATATCTGACTCCAGCTCAGGTCATGATCTCATTTTGTGGGTTCAAGCCCCAAGTCGGGCTCTATGCTGACAGCTCAGAGCCTGGAGCCTGCTTCAGATTCTGTGTCTCCCTCTCTCTCTGCCCCTCCCCCGCTTGCACTTGGTCTCTCAAAATAAATAAAAACATTAAAAAAAAAACAATAAAAAGACAAAATGAAGTTTAGCTTCTGTTTTCGACATAATTAGAAAATGTACTCGGAGAGTACCAATCATGGGGTTAGAGTTATTTGAAAAAAATGCCATTATTTTTAGGAGAAACATGAAGTCTCATGATACCTGCAATACCTTTAAATAGATCAACAACAAATAAAGGAAGAAACAAGGCAAGAGAAGCACGAGAACACATACATAAGCTTCAATAATATATAAACAAAGAAAAACAGAAACACACAGAGATAGATATGACACAGAGACAGGAGGCACAGACAGAAACAGACATAAAACTCGGAAAAAAACACAGGGGAAAGTTTTACGACACTGGATTAGGCAATGATTTCTTGGATATGACACCAAAAACACAGACATTAAAAGAAAAAAATATGTAAGTTTGACTTTATCAAAATGAAAAGCTTTTGCGTATCAAAGGATACTATCTCAGGGTGAAAAGCCAACACAGCAGAATGGGAGAAAATGTTTGCAAATCATCTATCTGATAAGAGACTGATACCCAGAATATACCAAAACAAAAACAAAAACCTCTGACTCAACAAAAAACCAAACAACTCAATTTAAAAATGGGCAAAAATTTAAAGAGACATTTCTCCAAAGAAGACATACAAAAGGCAATAGGTATATAAAAACATGTGCAAAAACACGATTCATCAGGGAAATGCAAATCAAAACCACAATGAGATACTGCTTTCACACCTATTAAAATGGCTATTTAAAAAAAAAAAAGGAGAGAGAGAAGGGAAGTGTCGGAGGAGATATAGAGAAATGGGGACCTTCGTGCATTATGTAAAATGGTGCTGGTGCTTTGAAACAGAGTATGGCAATTCAGCAAAAAGTTAAATATAAAATTACTGTGTGATCCAGCAATTCCATTTCTGGGTATACAAATACCCAAAAAGGACTGAAAGCAGGGACTCAACCTGATATCTGTACATCACATTCACCATCACTCATAACAGCCAAAAGTAGAAACAATCAAAATGTCCATCAATGGGTGAATCACGGTACAAAATGTGGTACATTCATACAGTGTAACATCATTCAGCCTTAAAAAGGAAAGAAATTCTAACACGTGCTACAACACAGATGAACCTTGAAGACATTACGCTGAGTGACACAAACCAGCCACAAAAAAAGAAATACTGTATGATTCCACTTATAGAAGGCCCCTGGAGTAGTTAGATTCAGAGAGACAGAAAGAACGGCAGTTAGTGGAGTTGAAGGCGGGGGAATGGGGAGTTAGTGTTTAATGAGTCGGGTTTCAATCTGGGAAGATGAAAAGTTCTGGAGACAGATGGTGGGTCAAACAACAATGCGAGTGTATTTAATGTCATAGAAGCATACATTTAAAAATGGTTAAGGTGATCAATTTTATGTTGTGTTTTGCCACAATTGAAAAAAAAAAAAAAGTGCATTCCAATTCCAGCTCAACTACTTACCAGCTACGTGACTTTGGACTAATTTCTTAACCCTTTATGTCTTAGTTTCCTTCTATATAAAACAGAGATGATAAATAATTGTACCTGCTCCAAAAGACGGCGTTATCATTAAATTACATAACATGTTGTGAAGTGCTTGGAACAGTATCTGGCACAGAGTAAAACCTAATAAATGATCGTTACTTTTGATTCCAAAATGTAGTGGGTTCCTCCCTCCCCCGGTTAATTAAAATAATGCTTTATGTTATATTTTTCAAAGCACTTTAAAATGTATTAGTACATTTAAATCCCATGACAACCTCTTCTTTTTTTTTTTTTTTTTAAATATTTATTTCGAGAGCATGAGAGGGAGTGAGTGGGGAAGGGGCGGAGAGAGAGAGGGAGAGAAAGAATCCCAAGCAGGCTACACGCTGTCAGCACAGAGCCTGACATAGGGCTCAATCTCAGGGACCGTGAGATCCTGACCTGAGCCGAAATCCAGAGTCGGTCGTTTAACCCGCTGAGCCACCCAGGCGCCCCATGACAACCTCTTCTGATACGCAGAAGCTATAAACCCTCTTTTTATGTACACATAGATATATACGAAATGTATTATTAAGACTGATTTCGGGGCGCCTGGGTGGCGCAGTCGGTTAAGCGTCCGACTTCAGCCAGGTCACGATCTCGCGGTCCGTGAGTTCAAGCCCCGCGTCAGGCTCTGGGCTGATGGCTCGGAGCCTGGAGCCTGTTTCCGATTCTGTGTCTCCCTCTCTCTCTCTGCCCCTCCCCCGTTCATGCTCTGTCTCTCTCTGTCCCAAAAATAAATAAAAAATGTTGAAAAAAAAATTAAAAAAAAAAAAAGACTGATTTCGCCTGCTTCACTTCTCTAATGTGGCTGTTGGAAAACTTTAAATGACCTGTGTCTCACCTTGTATTTGCAGGAGAGCTGCTCCGGAACCTGTCTCCTGACAACGGAAGGCAGTGTCGTGTCTAAGAATTATAAGTATTATACACACACACAAAGCTGGAACCCACTTGCTACTTCAGCGAACAGGCCATTACCTTAAGATTCTCAAGTTATAGGGGCGCCTGGGTGGCTCGGTCGGTTGGGCGTCCGACTTTGGCTCAGGTCATGATCTCACGGCTCATGGGTTTGAGCCCCATGTCAGGCTCTGTGCTGACAGCTCGGAGCCTGGAGCCTGCTTCGGATTCTGTGCCTCCCTCTCTCTCTCTCTGCGCCCCCCACCCCCCGCCTTCACTCACGACCTCCCTACCTCCACTCATGCTCTCTTTCTCCAAAAACTAAATAAACATTAAAAAAAATATTTTTTTAAAGAATCTCAAGTTATACTCACATTCAAAAAGATAAATATCTTGTCAAAGTTAAATCTCTAAGTTTCTCATTGAAGTTTTTTTTAGCCAAAATAACCTAGAAATAATGCTATAATAAAGCATTTGTGGGTCTCTGGGCTTTATCACTGTATTTTTATTCACAAAAATAGTTTTAGGGTCTGCCCACCTCACAGTGTCTGTCAGCCTGATGTCCCCATCCCTTTCTTCCATCTTCCCCCCTACCCCCAGGGGTGAGGAGAGCCAGACAGGCTTGTTCAGCAAGACCCCACTCCCTGGCCACTGCTGACTCAATCAGAGACAGACATTTGAAATGTCTGGGGAATTTGGAACTGGAACGGAAAGAAAGGTTTTCCATACAACTAGAATATGGCTGCAAAGCTGAGAGTTATGGGAAACCATCCTCTATGCACTGAGAAGCAGAGAAAGCAAGTTAGTAAGAAAATAGAGAAAATGAATAAAAGAGATTTGAGGAAAGAAGCAGAGATGAACAGAGCAATTAAAGGATTCCTGCTGGCCTTCCAATTCTTGGGGCCAGCTCTTCCCAAAGCCTGTCTGGGTTCTTGATCTTGGATTCAATGAGACATCCCTGTCTCTTCATCACATATGCCCCTCTTTCTGCCATATGCCAAATCAAATTGATTCTTGTTAATAACCAAAAGAGTTCTTATTAATAAATCACTGTGGTCAGATTTAATAATATACACTTGTTGGCAAGTAGTAGAAACTATGAATTACTCAGTTTATTGGTTACTCAGGCAAAAAAATAAAAGTAAAGAGGTATAAATGCAAAAGACTGTAAATAGCTTTATGAGGTTAATAACTAGACCACACGCATAAAATCTGTTTTGGTGGTGTTTCGACTTTCCTCAGTCAATAACACTCTCTTAAAACTGGATGGAACCAAGAACTTCAATTATATACATGTGGCTACAGCCTTCAAGACCTTCTAAGCTTGTTCATTCAGCAAACACTGCCTGGGCGCTCAGGACATGCTGGGTTCCGTGAAAGATGCTGTCTCAGCCCCCAGGTTACACGGAGGAATAAAGAAGCAGCTAGACTATTTGGTGGGGTGGGGGGTTGGGGGGGAAACACCAAGATCAAGCCCAGCCCTGTATGTAAGGTCCTAAGAGGTGCACCCAACCTACCCTAGGAGCGGTCAAGGAAGGCATCCTGGAGGAAGTAACCGCAAGAGAACTCAGTCTGGCAGACATCAGGAGAGGGCTTTCCAGACACAACTGACAGCGCATGCAAATCATCACAGAGTGCCTGGCACGTTCTGGAAAGCAGAGGTTCGTCTACACTGGAGAATGGCAAACTACAAGACTAGAAAAGTAGATACTAGATGGCTGGAGCATAGAGTTCAGTTCTTTAACCTGTTCTCAACAGAAGGGTATTGGATGTTCCCAAAACTGGGTTCTGATTTTATTTTTAATACAATATTAGCCTGAAAAAAGGATCAATTCAACATCTGTTAGCGAGGCTGGTTTGGACATCACTTCCTCCGGGAAATCTTTGATCGTCTAAGACCAGGTGAGAAGCCTGGTTTCAGCCCCCAAAGCACCCACTTACAAAACCGAGTACTCGGTAGCAACACTGCCCAATTCTTTGTCTGTGCCCCGCTCCACTCCAGGATTGTGGACTCCTTGCTCATCACGGCGTTCCCAGCCAGGTACAAAGCAGGCACATAATAAAAATGTACTGAGTGAATGAATGCCATCGTCAGATACTTCATCAGAGGACAAAATTAATTACTTCCCCTTGTTCCTCAAGAAACACTTCACACTCTCCAGCCCTCAAGGCAAGGCCTGCCCCGAAGTTTAAATTTTATTGAACTATTTTTAAATACTTATTTAATTCCAGGTGTGGCAAAATGTATCCTTTCGAAGCAGTCTGATTTCTTGGATGAAGAGATAAGAAAAGCTGGGAATTACCCCACCCCCACATCTCTTGGAAAGCTCCCTCTGGTGGTTAAGCCAGCCAGCACCTGCCATCCTGTGATCAGGCCCATCAGGCCTGGGTCCCCCCCCCACACGGAACGACCTGGAAGAGTCCCGTTTCACTGCCACCACCTCAACAATCGCCACCTCGGGTCGGAAGCGTCTCCAGCGCCCAGAGTATGAGCAACAAGAGAAGAGGGAACGTGTCTCATTCACCCGCCGCGCCTGGTGCCGTGGTTCGGCCGGAACACTTGAGTAATGACCTAGTAAATCAAAGATCCAGAGCTCTGTTGTAGTGCACACGCTGTGGTCTCCGCACCCTGAAGCGTTACTTTCTTCCGCAAAGAAAACCAGCCAGGCACACCCCTGCCAAAAGCAACACACCGACTGTCCTACTAGAATCCCCCGTCCTCTCATCCCTCCACCCTCCCCATTTTCTAAACTTCTTGGAACATTTTAGGAATGATCTTCTTTCTCACTTGCTAGATTCAGAGCCAAAATGAGGTGGTAAGCAACGGGGGTGGCTGGTAACTGTTGCTGTGCGTTATAGGCATCGATGCACAGGGCTGTTTTAGTTAAACAAATGAACTCAGATGTTCTGGCACCAGGCAACTGACAAATCATCATTTGCAGTAAATAAAAGTAAAACGGTGCTGCAAAACATGCCGATGTTTCCAAGACAATTACAATTAGAAACTGAATGTCGTTTCTGAAGGCAAATTTGGGGCACTGGGAGCGTGCAAAAAGGGGGCGAAAGGGCAGCAAATACTTACACCAGTACAGGTTCAATACATTAGTACCACACAGAGTATCTTAAACTCCACAACGCCCAGGTCGATATTTTCAATGTCAATGACAGGAGATTAAGGAGAAATACTTAACACCAGTCATCAAACTTTCGCTAAATGAAGTAAACTCTAGACAAACAACCATATGGATCCGATGATCAAGTGCGGCTCTGTCTGCAGCCATCCTTCTATGTGATAAGGTATCACACTCCTCATGCTTGGGGCTGGGCCACTACTCCAGCAGCAACACGTGGGAGCCACGGGAGTCCCCAGGTTGCCGGTGACACGCTAAACAATGAGGCCTAAGGCCGTGGAGAGACAGTCCCAAGAATTACACTCACGCATCACAAGAAAATGTGAAACTGCTCCAGGGATTTTCCCAGTTTTAAGAACCTTCACTGGACTTCGCTGAAGATAATTCAGCAATGAAGCACTTCCTAAAATTTTCACAACCACAGGCAAGTTCTTAAACATTACAACTGCCCTTTCTGCTCCCTTTCTTCCTTCCTTTGATTCTCACGAAGAGAATTTCCCTAAAGAGAACCCTTACCGACTTCAACCTCACACTGTCCACACGCTTGTGGGAGAGCTTCTGAGACAAAATTCCCCAGTGAGTACCGGTAACACAGCTCAATGACTGCCAAGTTACGTCTCAGATCACCCACACGCTCTATGCCGCCTCTGCGGAATGTACTAACATACAGCAAAACCAAGTGAAATAGCTACGAAGTGTAGGCAGCACCGAAGAGTGGCACGGCAGAGAAGAAGACTGAAGAACCTCCACGTCGCGTTAGGGAGTTTGGATTTCATCCTGAATTCAATGGGAAGCTACTGAGCACAGAATCAAAAACACAGCGAACTCTTAGAGCAGCAGCCAAGGTAGCCAAGTGTACAACAGTGAAATGTCTGGCCTTGACTACAACCATCTTGAGATTTTTAGACAAAAAAAAAAAAAAGAATAACACTAATGCCTCTGGTGACGCGTGTGAAGCCTAATCGTGCACTTACAACAACACTGCAATTAGCCAATGAGACCAAGTGTTGGGCCAGCAAATGTAGATAAATCACTAGCTTAACTGTGACTAAAGGAGAACACAGTCAAGTGCATAACGCTTAAAAATTTTAGTTTAATTCTGCTAAAACGATACACCAAATTGGAGCGCTGGGAAGGAACACCAACAGGAATAACACAGAAGGCCTCTGTCGCCACTAGATTCACAGGCCGGTCATTTTCAATACTTTTGCATCAGGTATACCACCTCTCAACTTAAGTGTTCCCATCAATTACCAAACTCACACACACCGGATTCGAATTTCCAATCATGTGGCCTGTTAATGAAAGCAATGTACATGCATAATGGGAAGAGTACATATTTTGAAGCCACGTATTTAAGTGCCAGCTTCCTTGTTTCCTATTGGTATAAGCTTATACCAAAGTCACTTGGTATATATATGCAATATCAAAGTTACTTTGAGAGAGTCTTGGTTTCCTCGTCTGTAGAACAGAGAGAAAGATACCACCATCTCGCAGGATAGTTGTAAGGAATAAATGGCAAGGTATGGCAAGTGCTCAGCACAGAGCTCAATGGAAGTCTCCTAACCCACCATGACAACAAAACCATGTGTATTAAAATATCAAATTTGCATATATTATTCTTTACCACGCCTTACAAGTAATTTGCCAGTCTTCCCCGCCATGGCACAGAAGGGAAGTATAAAACAAAATTCAGCAATTTCTGAAGTAGTTTTATACTTTTTGTGTCAAACAAGGGTAGGTGATTGGCTTTGATTTTATTTACATTAGTGTTCTACCATAGAAGAACAACCCCAGTGGAGTGCCAAGGAAATCAACAGTCCTTATTCACCTAGGAAACTTCTCAGTCAATATTAAGCAACTTCTAATAAGTGGCAGAACAGGCTTACCTAGGTAGTTTTTCTTTTTTTCTTAACATTTATTTATTTTTGAGAGAGAGAGAGAGAGAGAGGAAGGGAGGGAGGGAGAGGGAGGGAGAGGGAGAGAGCACAAACAGGGGAGGGGCAGAGAGAGAGGGAGACACAGAACCTGAAGCAGGGTCTGGGCTCTGAGCTGTCAGCTCAGAGCCCGACACCCAACTTGAAGTCACAGACCGCGAGATCATGACCTGAGCCAAAGTCAGATGCTTAACCGACTGAGCCACCCAGGCACCCCAATTTTTCTTTTTTTAAGAGAATGGTTTTTATTTTTTTTATTGCAAAACTGAACCATTCTAAAGACATGCACACCTATCAGTGCTGCTTAAAAAAACAAAAAACAAAAAACAAGTGACAACACCAAAGGCCAGCAAAGATGAAGAGAAACAAAGATCATATATAAAATGATGTAGCCATGAGAAAACAGTTTGGCAGTTTTGTACAAAACCAAATATGCACCCGGTAACCGCACTTACCATGGTGAGTATTTTGTTTATCACCTCACTATGCTGTATACCTAAAACCAACAATATGATATCAACTGTACTTCAATGAAAAATAAATGCTGAGGCACCTGAGTGGCTCAGTCGGTTAAGCGTCTGACTTTGCCTCAGGTCATGATCTCGCAGTTCATGGGTTCAAGCCCCACATCGGGCTCACTGCTGTCAGCACAGATCCCGCTTCAGATCCTCTGTCTCCCTCTCTCTCTGCCCCTCCCCCATGTGCACTATCTTTCTCTCAAAAATAAATAAAAACATTAAAAAATAAATTTAAAATAATGATAATACATTTTTTAAAAAAGAAACCTCAACTTGCAAAAAACTGGAAACAATCCAAATGTCCTCCAATGGGTCATTGTTTAAACAAACTATGGTACATACACAACATAGGCTACTACTCAGCAATAAAAAGCAATAAAATGAACTAGTGATATACAGACTAACTTGAATGGGTCTCAAGACTATCCTGAGTGAAAAGAGTCAATCTCAAAATGTTTAATATTGTATTATGCCATTTACATAACTTTCTTGAAATAACAAAATAACAGAGATTGAAAACTGATCAGTGGCTACCAGGAGTTAGCGATGAGGGGGCAGGGTGATGAGTGTGGCTATAAAGGCAAAGCACAGGGAGCCCTGTTGGGATGAAAGAGGTGAGCATCTTGACTGTGGCAGTGGTAACACGAGTCTACACATGTGATAAAAACTGTATAGAGCTATAGATACACACACAAGTGAGTGCATATATAGAACTGCTGAAATCCCGAGAACCTTTGTGGATTGTACCAATGTCAGTTTCCCGGCTTTGGCACTGAACCGTAGTTATGTGAATTGTTACCGCTGGTGGAGGTGAGTGAAGAATGCAAGAGACCTCCCTGCACATTTTTAGCAACCTCTTATGCATCTGTAATTATTTTAAAATAACAAATTTTAAAAACTGGATCATAAAAATAAAGCTACACAAACCTATACAAGAATTATACAAATACACACATTTTTAAAATACACACTTATACACAACTTTGCTTGAATAGATTACACTATATATGAGCTTTTTTTATAACTGGCTTTAACCACTTAATATGCTGTGAATCTCCTCCCCTTTCTATAAACATATGATCATTTTTAAGGACTGTAATGTTACAGTGTGCAGATGCATTATTTTTATTTTTTTTATCTAATTTCCTTACTCATGAACATTTAGATTGTTAGCAATTTTCTTTCATAAACATTGCTATGAATGTCTTTATACATGTATCTTTCTACACATTCTTCTGAACATGTCCAATTATCTCCTTAACATAAACTCCAGAAGTGCAGTTGGTAGGCCAATGAACCCTTCTGTTCTGATGAATTTTGCATATTACACTGTAGAAAGATTTCACCAATTACCACCCACCAAAAACGCATAACTGTGGCTTATAAACTCACACATATTCCTAAATTTGCAAAATTACTAGCCCAGATCTTTTAACACCAAATCCAGTGATCCTAATACTCAGATAAGCATATGTTGACCAAAAGCAAGCTAAGAGCCTTTATCACATTGAATTTTTTCCCCTCTAAAATGGTCTACTGGGAGGAATTCATTAAGGATGTGATGTCTGGCAAATTATTATCATGCCACTGTAAATTCAAAGCAAATTCTATTCAACACCACCTAAGTTCTTTCATCATACCAGGAAGTCAATTTTTGTATTAAATAACATGGGGGTACATCAAGAACTGCTGTATAGAGAGTTTACGACTTCTTTGGATTTAAACTCTGAAGTTACAATCCTCTGACAAAGAACTCTGGCTGTAACTTCAAAATGGTACAGTGAAAGGGATACGGAAATGTTCAGATGTGGGGCGTCTGTCTGGCTGGCTCAGTTAGTAGAGCATGCAACTCTTGACCTCGAGGTTTAAGTTCAAGCCCCACACTGGGTGTAGAGATTGCTTAAAAATAAAAATCTTTAAAAAAAGAAGGAGGAGAAGGAGAAGGAGAACAGGAAGGAGAAGAAATGTTCAGTTGTGATAGAAAAAGAAAAATATTAGCAAATATTAAGTAAAAAACTGTGGACATTTTGGGGGCACCTGGGTGGCTCAGTCGGTTGAGCATCTGACTTCTGCTCAGGTCACGATCTCGCGGTTTGTGAGTTTGAGCCCCGCGACGGGCTCTGTGCCGACAGCTCGGAGGCTGGAGCCCGCTTCGGGTTCTGTGTCTCCCTCTCTCTCTGTCCCTCCCCTGCTCTCACTCTGTCCCTCTCTCTCAAAAATAAATAAACATTAAACAACAACAACAAAAAACTGTGGCCATTTTTTTCATTATAAAAATAATCAACCATATCAGCCACTTATACAGAAAATATCTCCAAATATCTTCAGCCGCAATTCACGAGGTGACAGGAGAGACGGGAAACAACCTTGTCCCTGGTGGTTAGGTGTCTGCTCTCCACAACCACCTCACCGAGATCCCGACATTAGCTGGTAAATGAAAGAACAAAAGGGCCAAAGCTCGGTGTGAGGGCACACGTCCCTGCATTCACCAACACAGTGCCACTGCGAGACGGAGAGCGGTTTCCACAACTGACCAATAAACAAGAAAGAACATTGGTTGGCAGGGGGAAAAAAAGCCAATTTCAAATGAGGCCTGTAGTTCAAGAATTCAAGGTTCTGCAACCAAAATAAATATATAAAAAGGGTCATCTAATAAACCAAATACCTCTTCCTGTTAATTGTCACACATGAAAATATGGAAGAGTTATTTACCACCATATTTTAGTCAGCTGGTGTACGAGGTCAGCCAGGCTGTGGCTGCCAAGCAAAACACTCACCACTGCAGCTCCCAGGGGCAGCGCATTTAGGCTGATGACTGAGCTGACCTGTGACCTGTGTCATGGGGCCAAGAACACCCACCAGAAGGACCTGTCTGTGGCCCTCAAGTGGTTTCTACGATCCAATGTGGCTCCCCACCCAATGCCCCCGACTCTTCCTTCTCTTTTCTACCAACCCATCTGTGTCATCCTTCATCCGGCCACACTCTGGAATTTGAGTAACATAAGAGGTACCAATGGATGCTGCCAGGCCATGGTGCTGGCCCTCAGGGATTAAAGCAAGAAAAAAAAGGTTGAATAAACACGATCTTAGAAAAGAGATTACCAGTTGGCTGTAAAACAACACTGCAGCCTAAACACAGTCTTACCATCCTCTCAAATACAGAAGTATGTGGGTTCCCACATAAAAGCAAGGGTGTTTGTTTTTTTTTTAAGTTTTTACACTACAGAGAAAAACATTTTTATAACTAAAAATGTGACTTCATTAATTTGAACTCCACTAATTTAGAATTTCGGCTGTTTGGCTAAAATGGAGGTTAAACGGACTTTCGTGTTGTATTTTAATTCTTTTTTTTTTAACGTTTATTTATTTTTGAGACAGAGAGAGACAGAGCATGAACGGGGGAGGGGCAGAGAGAGAGGGAGACAGAATCGGAAGCAGGCTCCAGGCTCTGAGCCATCAGCGCAGAGCCCGACACGGGGCTCGAACTCACGGACCGTGAGATCGTGACCCGGGCTGAAGTCGGACACTTAACCGACTGAGCCACCCAGGCGCCCCTCATGTTGTATTTTAAACAAAGTACTTCAACGAGGGAGAAGCTTTAGGACAAGTGTTGTTTAATGTCTACAAAAAAGGGGTGCCTGGGTGGCTCAGTCAGTTAAGCGTCCACCTCTTGATTTCGGCTCAGGTCATGATCTCACGGTTCCTGGGTTTGGGCCCCCCATCGGGCTCTGTGCTGACAGTGTGGAGCCTGCTTGGGATTCTCTCTCCCTCCCTCCCTCCCTCCCCCTTTCTGCCCCTCCCCTGCTTGTGCCCTCTTTGTCTCTCAAAATAAATAAATAAACTTAAAAAAAAAAAAAAAGAAGGAAAGTAATATTTAAAAAAAAAACTTCTACAAAAGAAGCATATTTAAGGACTTTAGCATATTAATTGTTGATATGCAAATAAATTTGCTGATTAGAATTTGCAATGTGTATAGACCTAGAAACTATTCAAAGTTGTCTCACCATGGTCATTTCACTTGATTGCTTTCCAAAACCCCAAGAAGCTGCCTGACAAAACAGGAGTATTCTCATTTTAGAGGCACCAGAAACAGAGAAGCCAAGTAGCTTGCCCAAGATCACAATGTAGGAATAAACACATCTTATATCTAATATCCTTACAATATGAATAATATTTAGCTTTTTTATTACAGTAAACCCACAGGACATCAATCTAAAACACTCCCACTAACTACTTGGAATTTCTATACATACCTAAAACAACTTGTGCCACACACGTATTATCCAGCACAAAAATTGTATGTTATGATTAAAATCATGTAAAGCTTATGTGAATGGTAAGAAACTAAAGGAAACAGAAAGTTTTAAGCCTAATAAGGAAAGTGGAAGGATGTCAGATGGGACTTTTTTGTAACTGTTAGAAATCATAAACTATACTTTGGTCAGGAAGCTAAATTTTTAAATTATATATTCCCTAATTCACAGCTTTCAGCAATTTAGACTGGTTTTATTTCACTTTCAAGCACACCCATCTCACATATGAATCTCAATAATGACAGATGACAAATTCATAGTTCAAATCATATTTAATGAAAAGCTGATGGACAGAAAGCTGTTGGGGTAAATTATACATAGATTTCTCAACAATCAAACTATAATCATGAGGTTCAAAAAAGAAACTGAAAATGCTTATGTCCCTTTCACTGAGGATTTTGCCATAAAATGATTTCAAAATTGACATATTGATACTATCTCTTTCAGCCCACAAAACACACACTCTGACAAATATGTAATGTTTTGCCAGTTTAAAACACAACCTGAGTAAATAAACAAGTAACCATTCAGCAAAGTATGGAAGCATTCCTAGAGACTTTTCTTTCCCTTAGCAAAGAGAAAATTGCAGAAATCATTCACAAAACTAACTAGAATCAGCCCATTCACTGGTTCAACTATGGGAAAGGGAATGTTTCAAAAGGGCCTATTCATAGGAAAAAGCCAAAGGCTAAAAACTGCATATAAATTTATGATAGCAATTTTGAATGCGCCAAGCAGGACCTAAAAGGTGTTTAGATTCATGGGACTCACAGAGAATCCTATATGTTGCCATTCAACTGCCAGAGTGAAAGGAAGCATAACTATTAAAATGTCACAGTTTCAGCAGCCACCATGCAAGATAATACTGTCTTTATTTTCTCAAGAAACTGATAGAAAAAATGACTTGAAAATCCAGATGCTACCCAACACAGCGGGGAAAGGAAGGAAGGGAGTCCTCGCAGTAAAATGCACTTGCCCCTCATTTTCATGTTTTAAACAAGGCTAGTTCTACTGCCCCCATTTCAACTTTCAGTCTGAGGGAGAAATCATCAACCCCGGGCAAACTCACGCATCTTCTAAAGTGATCTTGCAAAAGGGGATAAATGAAAGAACAGGAAATAAAGGTTTTGACTCAAGATGTGAAAACTGACCTTCTTTCGGCCCCTCGATTGGAGAAAATAAGGTGCCAAAAAAAGTCTCAAGTTATTTATTCCCTTCGCGAAACACCGAGTACGTGACCCTGGTCACCATTCAACTACACCAACAGCAGAGCAGACGGCTTCAACTTGAAACAGCTAATGAAACTGAACAGCAAGCATGCCAAAGGGAATAAAGGCACAGCAGCGGACACAGGCATCAAAAATTCAAAGAAAAAAAAAAAAAATGTTGCAATCACTGAATTGTTTCTGTCAGTTAAAACCATGTGACCTAATTCAAACAAAAGACTCTCTTCCTGTTTCTCAGCTGAGGGAACATCAAGAAACTCCGAGGAAGGATCATTCATTCAGGCAGCTCACTGCAAACAGGAGGAAGTCACACTCCACTCAAGGCCAGGCTAGATGGGGGACAGCCTACCCATGCTGTAAACAATGTAATCCTCACAATTACATTGTATATAACGGCCCTCAGACATAAAGTACCTGTTATTGTGACCTACTGTGCTTTGAAAGTGCTCCAAAATGTGAACAGATGATCTGGCGATTCTGTGTTCCAAGATCGTCATACAATTTGGTGTCGTAGCTCTTTAACCATTGTGTGAATTCGTCTGCGATTCTGCTTCCAAACGGAGACTGTGTACCATGAGGGCCCACAGAATCCAGCTCTGGAGCTACAGAAACTGGGTGTAAACCTGGTTCCCGTCAGCCTCGAGCCACGTGAGCCTGGACAACCCCCGAGGTCTCAGTGTCTCACGTGCAGACCCAACCTCACAGACCTGACAAGCGATCTACACATGGACAGGCACCTAAGGCAACAAGCCCAGCACCTGGCCACGCAGTACGTGTGCAATAAACCACTGCTAAATGAATGATGACGTGTACGTTAGCCGAGTCTCTTGGCTGAATGCACGTAGTTTCTTATAATGTAAGAGGGATCCCTGGAAAAACAAAAAACAAAAAAACCATCACAGTGGTGACTGGAACCTAACAATGCTGAACAGAAATGGAAAACATTTATTTTTATGTTTTTTAATTTTTTTTTTTTTTTTTTTTTTTTTTGAGAGAGAGGGAGAGAGAGAGAGAGAGAGAATGAGAGCATGCACGCCTGAGCGGGTAAGGGGCAGAGAGAGAAGGAGACAGAGAATTCAAAGCAGGCTCCACACTGTCAGTGCAGGGCCCGACGTGGGGCTTGAACCCACAAACTGTGAGATCATGATCCGAGCCGAAGTCAGACACTCAACCAACTCAGCCATCCAGGTGCCCCCAAAATAATGACCTTTTTAAAAAGAATATGTAAGTACAACAAACTGAAGTTCAAATAAACATGATGTGATGGGGCACCTGGGTGGCTCAGTCAGGCGAGCATCTGACTCTTGGTTTCGGCTCAGGTCACGATCTCAGGGTTGTGGGATCAGGCCCCACATCGGGCTCTGCATTGAGCGTGGGCTTGGGATTCTCTCTCTCTCTCTCTCTCTGCCCCTCTCCCCTGCTTGTGTTCTCTCTAAAATAAAAAAGTTAATTAATTAAGAAAATATGATATGGTATGTACATAAAATGGACATTATTCAAGCTAAAAAGGAAATTCTGACACGTGCCACGTGGATGGAAGTGAAAGAAGCCAGACATGAAATGACAAATGTTATATGGTTCCACTTATAAGAAGTACCTCAAAGAGGCAAATTCACAGAGACAGAAAGTACAACAGAAGTTACCAGGGGCTGGGAAAGGGGCAATGGGGGGTTAGGATTTAATTGGTACCTAGTTTCCACCTGAGATGATGAAAGAGTTCTGGAAACATACGCTGGTGGTGACCATACAACACGGGGAATGTACTTGACTGAATCACACACTCAGAAACAACCGCAATAGTAAATTTCACGTTATGTAAATTTTACCATAAGAAATCAGACTATGTGAGTAAAATCTTTCCGTAGTATAGAAGAGCTAGTAAGTCGTAACAGACTAGACTCCCCTCTCAAATGCCAGCAGTAAAACGTGCTCGTCTCTGGAATACCATGCAACATAAAAAGTCTCGAACGTGGCCAAAGTCCCATGCTTCCCTGCTAACTGTTCTGCCTCCTGACATTCCACTGCCGTGTAGGACTTCCTCCTGCGGCAGGTGCATGCCGGTACCTACCGTTCCCTCTACCTGGAATATTCTTTCATTTGCATGGCTCAGTCCCTGGTTTCGCTACTGTCTCTACTTAAATGCTGCTTCCCCAGAGACCCTCTATCTAAAGAAATCTCTTGCTTGTATTTGCTCCCATTCTGTCACTCTCCGCAACTTTGCTCTGCTTTATTTTTCTTCACTGCACTTGGCATTTTCAGAAATGATTTTATGTATTTATTTCTTTATGTATTGCCCATCTCCTCCACTAAAATACAAACTATAAGAGGGCAGGGACTTCATTCCTCATGTTCACAGAAAGATTTCCAGCCTTTAAAACAGTGTCTCATGAAGACGGGGCACTCAGTAACTATTTTTTTGATAAATAAACTTTAAAAATGCACAATTACTGAAAAGGAAATATGTCATATAGAATATATTAATTTGGGGCATCTGGCTGGCTCAGTCAGTGTAGCATACGACTCTTGATCTCAGGGTTGTGAGTTCAAGCCCCACACTGGGTGTAGAGATTACTTAAAAATAAAATTAAAAAAATATATATATACAGGGGCACCTGGGTGGCTTGGTCAGTTAAGCGTCCAACGCTTGGTTTCACCTCAGGCCATGGACTCACAATTCCTAAGATCGAGCCCCAGGTCAGGCTCTGCACTGATAACATGGAGCCTGTGTGGAATTCTTTCTCTCCCTCTCTCTCTGCCCCTCCCCAACTCGCTCACTCTCTTAAAGTAAATAAATAACCTTAAAAAAAAAAAGAATACATTAATTTTTTGGTCGCATAACAGTAATACAGTATAATCCCATATTTGTAGGAGAAAAAAAGACAGATATAAATACACATGTCTATCTACAGGCATGTGCATTAGAAAAAGTAGGGAAGAATATATACCAAATATCAACAGTGGCTTTCTTTATGTGAAGAAAATACATGACTGTTTTCCCTCTTGTTTTCATATTTTCTAACTTCTCTACAATGAAAGATTTGTGTGATTAAAAAAAAAAAAGACAATTTTACCAGCAAATCAACTAAGAGCTCACTCCACTTATATAATTACAGATATGTAAAAAGACTTGACTACAAGAAGTTCATCATAGTTTTACACATAATGACAAAAACCAGACAACCAGGGGCGCCTGGGTGGCTCAGTCGGTTAAGCGTCAGACTTCGCCTCAGGTCATGATCTCGGGGTTGGTGAGTTCGAGCCCCACATCGGGCTCTGTGCTGACAGCTCCGAGCTTGAAGCCTGCTTTGGATTCTGTCTTCCTCTCTCTCTGCCCCTCCCCTGCTCATGCTCTCTCTCTCTCTCTCTCTCTCTCTCTCAAAAATACATAAACGTTAAAAAATAAAAAAATTTTTAAAAAGACAACCAAAATGTTCAATGTTAGTTAAATTACTGACATACTGACATCCATAAGACAGAATACCATACATCCATTTATAAGCTTATGCTGTAGGAAAACACTGACATGAGGAAAATGTAAGTTGGGGCGCTTGGGTGGCTCAGCCAATTAAGTTTCTGACTCTCTGATTTTGGCTCAGGTTATGATCTCACGGTTGTGAGATCGAGCCCCATGTGGGGTTCTGCGCTGACAGCACAGAGCCTGCTTGGGATCCTCTCTCTCCCTCTCTCTGTGTCCCTCCCCCGCTCCCTCTCTCTCTCTCACTCTCCAAAATATACAAGTAAACATTTAAAAAACGTAAGTTAAAGAAAGAACATGTAGAATATGACACATTTTTAAACAAGAGAATTGATGGCATATACACCAAAATGTTAATGATAGTTACTTCTGATTGCTATTATTTTTACTTTTTTTTTTCCTTCTTTGTGCTTCGCTGTATACAAAGGTACCAAAAGTAAATATGCATTATCTGGTATTCAAAAAAATGAGCTTATACTTGACACATCCCCAAAGGCAAGGGAATTAAAAGCAAAAATGAACTATTGGGACCTCATGAAGATAAAAAGCTTCTGCACAGCAAAGGAAACAACCAACAAAACTAAAAGGCAACCAACGGAATGGGAAAAGATATTTGCAAATGACATATCAGACAAAGGGCTAGTATCCAAAATCTATAAAGAGCTAACCAAACTCCACACCCAAAAAACAAATAACCCAGTGAAGAAATGGGCAGAAAACATGAATAGACACTTCTCTAAAGAAGACAACCAGATGGCCAACAGGCACATGAAAAGATGCTCAACGTCGCTCCTCATCAGGGAAATACAAATCAAAACCACACTCAGATATCACCTCACGCCAGTCAGAGTGGCCAAAATGAACAAATCAGGAGACTATGGATGCTGGAAAGGATGTGGAGAAACGGAAACCCTCTTGCACTGCTGGTGGGAATGCAAATTGGGGCAGCTGCTCTGGAAAGCAGTGTGGAGGTTCCTCAGAAAATTAAAAATAGACCTACCCTATGACCCAGCAATAGCACTGCTAGGAATTTACCCAAGGGATACAGGAGTACTGATGCAGAGGGGCACTTGTACCCCAATGTTTATAGCAGCACTCTCAACAATAGCCAAATTATGGAAAGAGCCTAAATGTCCATCAACTGATGAATGGATAAAGAAATTGTGGTTTATATACACGATGGAGTACTACGTGGCAATGAGAAAGAACGAAACATGGCCCTTTGTAGCAACGTGGATGGAACTGGAGAGTGTGATGCTAAGTGAAATAAGCCATACAGAGAAAGACAGATACCAGATGTGTTCACTCTTATGTGGATCCTGAGAAACTTAACAGAAACCCACGGGAGAGGGGAAGGAAAAAAAAAAAAAAAAAGAGGTTAGAGTGGGAGAGAGCCAAAGCATAAGAGACTGTTAAAAACTGAGAACAAACTGAGGGTTGATGGGGGGTGGGAGGGAGGGGAGGGTGGGTGATGGGTACTGAGGAGGGCACCTTTTGGGATGAGCACTGGGTGTTGTATGGAAACCAATTTGACAATAAATCTCACATATTAAAAATAAAATAAAATAAATAAAGTAAAATAAAATAATAAAATAAAATAAAAATAAAATAGAATAAAATAAAATAAAGTAAAAATGAGCTTAAGTTAACTGTGTGTGCCAAAAGCCGCCTTCTTGCCTTGTTTGAGCGCCATCTAGTGGTTGGAAAACATAAGACAATTTTCACAATGCAGTAAAGGTTTCTAAAGGTGATCTTTATCAAAGGACATTATGCAAGCACAAAGACAAGTATTACTATACTACGTGGCTGATCTAATTTTCTGAAACAACTGAACAATTAATTCAAAAGAGTCAGAGTATTCTCAAACTTTAGGAAATAGCAGTTATCGGAGAAACTGGTAATTCCTGTTGCTTTTTTTTTCAGCCCTCAAATATTTTAGACTGTCCCAAGACAGAGCCTTTCCTCTTTTTTAAACTGATTGATATTTAATCCTTGAAAGAAGCAGAAAGTCAAACACTTTTACATGCTTTATGGTGTTTTATACCCCCCCCCCCATACACACACACCAAAAAATCTAGAGGGCAGGTGTTACTGTTTCCATTTTACAGAAGCTTCAAAAGTCCCAGTGAGATTAAGCAGCTTGCCTAAATTCACAAAACTAGTCAGCAGTGGAGCTGAGACAGTGGAACCAGACAAAGTTGGTCTGGCTCCAAAATCTCTGCTCCCCCTATCATGCTTCACTGCCTCCATTCCTTACAGGTCACTCAAAAAGTCAGTGCACCTTTTCGGTAAAATGATTCTCATTCTTAATAAGTATACAAAAGCATGTGGACTCTTAAAACAAATAAATAAACAAACAAACAAACTAACTAAAAACAGAAACAGAATCATAAACACAAAGAACAGGGGTACCTGGGTGATTCGGTCAGTTAAGCATCCACCCGAGTCTTGATTTCAGCTCAGGTCATAATATCATGGTTCATGAGTTCAAGCCCCAAGAGGGGCTCTGCACTAACAGCAAGGAGCCTGCTTGGAACTCTCTGTCTCCCTCTCTCTCTCTGCCCTCCCCTGATCGTGCTTGCCTGCACTCTCTCTCTCAAAAATAAACATTTGAAAGGAAGGGGAGGGGAGGAGGGGGAAGGAAGGAAGGAGGGAAGGAAGAAAGGAAAGGAAAGGAAAGGAAAGGAAAGGAAAGGAAAGGAAAGGAAAGGAAAGGAAAGGAAAGGAAAGAAACCCGGTGGTTGCTAGGAGAGGGAGGTGGAAGAATGGAGGAAATAAGTGGAGGGGATTGAGAGGTTTAAACTTCTAGTCATAAAATAAGTCATGGGATGAAAAGTACAACAGAGAACACAATCAATAATGCTGTAATGACGTTGTATGGCGACTACACATTGTGGGGAGCGCTGCACAATGCAGAAGAAGAACTGTTGAATCACTAGGTTGTCCACCTAAAACTAATAGAACCCTGCATGTCAACCGTAATTCAATGAAAGTTAAAATTAAAAAATAAGTGCGCAAGCTGTCACTACATGGCTGAGCATTGCTCTCAAATCTAGAGCTGTAAGCTCATTAAGTATTTATGTTCAAATCAAGCATCAATTGAAAACAAAAGAACTTTTAAAATATATCATTCTTTTTTATTTTAAAAAAATGGTTTTCTTAATGTTTATTTACTTTTGAGAGGGAGACAGACAGACAGACAGCAGGAGTGGGGAAGGATACAGAGGAGTAGACAAAGAATCTGAAGCAGGCTCCAGGCTCTGAGGTGTCCACACAAAGCCCGGTGTGGGGCTCGAACTCACAAACCGTGAGATCATGACCTGAGCTGAAGTCAGACGCTTAACAGGCTGAGCCACCCAGGCGCCCCTAAAATACATCATTCTATGCACGGTTCTGTTAGCTGGCTATGCCAGTTCCAGGAGGATGCAGTACTTTCCATTTCCCGCGTCGGCACAGACACTCAGACCTTCATCACGCGGTGGATCCATTCCCGCAGCTCCTGGCATGTGGGTTTCCTGCCCTACTTTCTCTTCTTTCCTGCTCCTTCCAATCTACCATTCACCCTCCCCAACAAGTGATCTCCCTAAAACAATACTTTAACCAAACCCACTCAACAAGAACCTACAACGCTAATCCTCAGCTTTTCAACAGGTGTGGCCCAAAACAAGCACCCTTCTCCAGGCCACGAGACCCGGGCCGGCTTATGACTCTGCCCTGCAACACCATGAATCACGTTGGGAAGCATTTTTAGTGATCCGTAAAATCTGGTCCCCACCTATCACACTTGTGTCTCGCGCCCTGCCAACACAAACTAGAAGAATTAATGGAAGTCCTTCAGTCATGCTTTACTCACAGCACAAGAATCGCTTTCATCCACACGTACATGGCTATTCATTGTGGCACTCGCTTGCAATGTAGTAACAAAACATTGGAAGCAATCCAAATGGTTAATGTATTTGGCTATATTAATTTTGGTATATTCAGGGTATATGCTATGCCCTCATCAAAAAAGAATGAGGAAGCTAATATAGAGAAGGCTCTCCAAAACACAATCCAAAACCCCACATACAGAAGTGCATGTAACATACGTTAGTGTCTAAAACGAGGGAGATGTACGTGCATGCGTTTATAAATGCATGTGCTACGGTCTGAATGTTTGGATCCCCCTCCCATAATGCATATGTTGAAATCCTAACCCCAAAAGGTGATGGGATTAGCAGGTGGGCCTTTGGGGGAGGGGTGAGACCTTCAGGCATGGGATCAGTTCCCATTATTAGAAAGGCCCCCACAGAGCCTGCTCACCCCTTCTACCACGTGACGGCCAGAGAAGGTCCTGGCTACGCACCAGGAAGAGGGCCCTCACCCAGTCATGCTGGTGTCACAGCCGCAGACTCCTGGCCTCTAGAACCATGAGCAGTAAACTCCGCTTGTTCATGAGCTCCCAGTCGGGGGTGGGGTGGGGTGGGGTGGGGGGTTCTGTTACAGGGGCCTAAACGGACTAAGACAGCATGAGACGTCCTCTGAAAGCACATCTAAGAACACTTGGCAACATCGGCTGCCTCTGGGGAAGGGAACTGGACACACGACAGGATGGAGGAAGGGAGACTTACGCTTTGTAACTTTTTGTGTCTTTTGAATTTGGGACCTCAAGAATGTATTATCTTTTCAGACAAAAATAAATGATAATTTTTAAAATTCCAGCTACAGGGGCGCCCGGGTGGCACATTCCAACCCCTCTAAAACACTTTCCAGAGTCCTGTAATTCTGACTATTCTACACAGCATCCATATACCTTCTAACATTGCACCTACCTGAAACATACATAACTGATCCTGTAACCGAATTATTTAAAAAACAAAACAAAACAAAACAAAGACACTGAAGAAGTAATACAGTGGACCCTGAACAATGCAGGGGGGTTAGGAGCACCGACCCCTGCACCGTGGAAAATCCACATATTACTTTTTTCTCAAAATTTATTTATTTTGAGAGAGAGAGGGAGGGACAGGCAGAGAGAGAGAGAGAGAGAGAGAGAGAGAGAGAGAGAGTGAAATCCGAGCAGGCTCTACACTGGTACAGAGCCAGACACGGGGTTCAATTTCACAACCATGAGATCATGACCTGAGCTGAAATCAAGAGTTGGACGCTTAACCAACTGAACCACCCAGGTGCCCCTGGCATGGGAACCACCACATATAACTTCTGACCCAAACTTAACCCCTAAGGGCCTACTATTGACCAGAAGCCTTACCAATAACACACAGTCTATTCACATGTATTTGTATGCTATATGTATTATATCCTATAGAACGTCAGCCAGAGAAAACACTATGCCATTAAAGAAAATCGTAAGAAAGAGAAAACAGATTTACAGTACAGGGCTACATTTATTAGAAAAAAAATCCACATACACGTGGGCCCGCAGAGTTCAAATCTGTGCTGTTCAAGGGTCAACCGTAATTTCTGCTGAAGGACACAGTGACAGTCACAAGGTGATGCAGTCAGAGTATCTAATAAAATGAAAGTCTGATCCTGGCCTTTATGATAAAAATCTTTCAATCACATTAGGACAAAATCGAAACTGCTTTCTTTTTTACAAGACCCCTCAAATCTGCCAAGCCCCCGCCCCTCACCTCCAATTCCACACACCAGGCCTCCCCTCTGCCCCTCCCCTACTGGGGCCAGCCCCTCCTCTTCCCTAGGGCTCAGGAGGCCACTTAAGCATCTCTCCTTCTTCGGTTGCCTCCAGAAAGGGCTACTGGCTGAGGGCCACAGGGGTGGGAAGGAGACTTCCATGACATAGCCTTTGGTACCTTCTGGGATTTGAACCATGAGAATGAATTCCCTTTCAAAACATAAGTGCCACTTCTTCCCAGGAAATCTGTGACTCACCCTGTCCCGCTCTACCTCAGACCCTGAGACGCCTGCTGCTGTGTTCATGCTCCACTGAACTCATGCGTTGGTTTACAGACAGATTATAAGCTCTTCGAGGGCAAGAGACGTTATCTAGTTCTTCATTATATCCTGAGATGTAAATGGATAAATTTAGCTTACAGGGGCGCCTGGGTGGCTCAGTCGGTCAAGCTCAGACTTCAGCTCAGGTCACGATCTCACGGTTGGTGGGTTCGAGCCCCGCGTCGGGCTCTGTGCTGACAGCTCGGAGCCTGGAGCCTGCTTCGGATTCTGTGTCTCCCCCTCTACCCCTCCCCCGCTCATGCTCTGTCTCTCTCTCTTTCAAAAAACTAAAAAATAAACATTTACAAAATTAATAATAGCTTATAAATAACGAAAGGTCATCTGTTCCAGTCACAAGCACGACACATATTACAAATGTGTTCCCATATACCATACCCTCACGGGGGGATACTCGGATGCCCACAAACCAAAAAATAATAAGCACGGTTTTGTTTCTTGTTTTTGCTGCTATTATTTAGTATTTAGAAATATATAAAATCGGTCATGCAAGTCATTTTAAATATTTTATTAAGAAAAAATAAACAGCATATTATTTAAACTCTACTCTTAAATTAATCTTGATTTTATTTCAGACTTTTGCTTCACAAGTAATTTTAATACAGTGAAAAGTTAAAAACTATTGAAGAATCTTAATAGGATTTTGCAACCATGCCTGGAAACTCGAACAAAATCTGATTACTCTAGTGCCAAAAATAATTTATAGTAAGCAAGAATTAGATTAGTCCTAAAGGCCTTACAGTGTCTTAAAAAAAAGGCAGACATCAATTTTTGGCTGCAAAAAATGGGCTGCACTTGAAAACCGCACATATGGATCCAAGAAATTCCAGGAGTGAGCAATCTAAAAACCATCTAAATTCAGAGTCTTCTCTACAGAGATTCATCGTAGTGCTGAATAATTCATACACTAGGTAATCCCATCTCTGACTCTGCCAATGAGGCGGCACCTGCTAGCTCAGGGCCTGCTCAATGTCAAGGCTCTACAGGTCACACATCAAACACCAGCACCGAGGGGCAGGGACAATACCAGCACAAAGGGGCAGACGTACAATGCCACAAACGAAGCCTCCAGGACCATCCCACACACACACCTGCACGATGCCGCTTATTCACTTTACAACTTTTCACACTTTCTAAGATTCCTATATGCTTTTTCATATAAACTAGGGTGAATTAAGAAAACGGAATGACATCAAAGAGAATAAGTACGTGAGGACAGCAAAGGATCTTCGAGAAAGAGCAGTGATTAACAAAACTAACTATGAAGCCACAGTAATTCAAACCACGAAGCACCAGCAAAAATATGGCAAACTTTAGAGGGTACGAAATAGACAAAAAGAACTAACGAATTCTTCCCATCACTATTCCTTAAGAAGTTCATCCTTCCCCCAGTGCTCCAAGGTGCCAGTTCTGCATAAATCAAATACATGTCCGCATACGCACCCTTCTTCTTCTTTATTAGCATTTGCTCTGTGCCGTTTAAGTTTTAGAATCAGTTCATCAAAATCTCTCCACCTTATCCCGTCAGCCCCCATAAAAAGCTGTTGTGATTTTTAACTGGAATCACCTTCTCTGTAGGTCCATTTGGGAAGAACTGACATTTTTACGGCAGTCTTCTTCATCTCTAAACATGGTATCTCTCTCCATTTAGTTAAGTCTTTTTCAATGCCTTTCAGAAGACACTAAAAACTGTGCTGTACCGTAGCTTACACAAGTGAAAAGAAAATGTGTGTGACAGCAAATGACGAAGTCTCTCTATGCCCTTTTTCCTCTAAGTCTTATTTCAACACGAGCAGTGGCACTCAGTGAGAAACTCCTCACGGAGTAAGGAAACAGATTCATTTTCTTTTTTTTTAATTCAAGTTAGATAACATACAGTGTAGTCTTGGCTTCAGGAGTAGAACCCAGTGATTCAACTCTTACAAAGGACACCCAGTGCTCATCCCAACAAGTGCCCGCCTTAATGCCCGTCACCCCTTTAACCCATCCTCCCACCCACCCCCACGAACCCCCAGTTTGTTCTCTGTAGTTACGAGTCTCTTATGGTTTGCCTCCCTCTCTGTTTTTATCTTATTTTTCTTTCCCTTCCGCTATGTCATCTGTTGTGTTTTTCAAATTCCACATATGAGTGAAATCACAGGATATCTGCCCTCCTCTGACTGACTTATTTCGCTCACATAATACGCTCTAATTCCATCTACGTTGTTGTAAATGGCAAGAGTTCATTCTTTTTGACTACCAAGGAGTGTTCCGTTGTATAGATATACCACATCTTCTTTATCCACCCACCAGTTGATGGACATTTGGGCTCTTTCCATACTTCAACTATTGTCAATAGTGCTGTTATAAATACTGGAGTGCATGTGCCCCTTCAAATCAGCACTCCTGTGTTCTTTGGATAAATATCTAGTAGTGCCACTGCTGGGTCAGAGGGTAGTTTTATTTTCAATTTTTTGAGGAACCGCCATACTGTTCTCCGGAGTGGCTGTACTAGTTTGCACCCCACCAGCAGTGCAAAAGGGTTCCTCTTTCTCCTCATCCTCGCCAACATCTGTTGCTTCCTGAGTCATTAATTTTAGCCATCCTGACAGGTGTGAGGTGATATTCCATTGTGGTTTTGATCTGTATTTGTTTCCCTGATGATGAGTGATGCTGAGCATCTTTACATGTGTCTGTTGGCCATCCGGATGTCGTCTTTGGAAAAGTGTCTATTCGTGTCTTCTGCCAATCTCTTCACTACATTATTTGGTTTTTGGGTGTTGAGTTTGGTAATTTCTTTATCGATTTTGGATACTAACCCTCGACCCGATAGGTCATTTGCAAATATCTTCTCCCATTCTGTCGGTTGCCTGTTAGTTTTGTTGATTGTGAAGGAAAACGGTTTCGTACTCTGCTGATGCTATAATTGTCTTCAGTTTGACGTCTCCCACCAAGCCACAGCTTCTTTAACTTTCTAAGGATCTCAGAAGCAGTAGTAAGTACCCACTTCCTATAACATGCAACTAATCCATGCTATCACATGAAACCGTAAACTAAGTGAAACTTCCAAGGCCCAATCCAACTGTATCCAGAAACTAGAAACTGAACATTATTGCCAAACTATATAAATAGTTCACAAAAAGGAAATAGCAATAATCCTTACTCTTTAAACACATAAAAATACACATACGCTTGATCATTAAAGAAAGGCAGATTGGGGGTGCCTGGGAGGCTCGGTCGGTTAAGCAACCCTTGACCTCGGCTCAGATCATGATCTCATGGTTTGTGAGATCAAACCAAGCGTCAGGCTCTGCTGACAGAGTGGAGACTGGTTGGGATTCTTGCTCTCCCTCTCTCTCTCTGCCCCTCTCCCACTCGTGCCCACACTCTCTCGCAAAATAAATAAATAAACTTAAAAAAAAAAAAAGGCAAATTAAAACCATAAGGACCACAACATACATCCATAGATTTTTTTTTCTTTTTAATTCACCATCCAAAGGCAGAGAGACAGGCCTCCCAAGCCTGGGGTTGAGGGAGAGGGGAAATACTTATTTGTCACCGTTATCCTATTTTCATACTGAAAATTGGTGAAGGAAAGGAATTAAGTGTTCACCCTTATTTAATCATAGAGTAAAAACTGCATATAACTTAAAAGATGAAGGAGAGTTCTTCTTTACAGAAAAATTCCAGTTAACAAATACAAAAGAAAGGATCAAATTAAAAATATCACCACTTTGTAATTTCTTATGAAACAGGTGATTCAGACCAAAGTCATCAATGGAGGCTAAAACACACTCAAACCTCAAATCAATCTTAGCACAGTAACTGATACAAAACCACAGTTTCTGTATCCTGATGTAGCACAATATCAAGTATATGGAATCACTTACATAGTACCCTTACCAAAACTGTTTAAGTTGCATCAAGCCTTTAAATCTGACTTCCAGTTTACAAAACACACACACACACACACACACACACACACACACACACAGAGTTACAAGATATGAGAAGCAATCAGGTAAATCCAGAAGGTGGAACATTCTACAGAAAAACACACCCAGTTTGTTGAAAAATTTAATAGCACAGGGGAAAAAAAATGTGGCAGGGGCTGGAGAGTGAATATGTCTATCATAAAGACATTTAAAGGGCATCTGGGTGGGTCAGTAGGTTAAGCATCTGACTCTTGGTTTCGCTCGGGTCATGATCTCACAGCTCGTGAGATCCAGCTGTCAGTGCAGAGCCTGCTTGGGATTCCCTCTCTCTCCACCCTTGCCCCGCTCATGCTCTCTCTCCCCCTCTCTCTAAAAATAAATAAATAAAGACATTTAAGAAATGTAACTGGGGTGCTGGAGTGGCTCAATGGGTTGAGCATAGGACTCTTGATTTCGGCTCAGGTCATGATCTCGCAGTTTTTGTGAGTTCAAGCACAGAGCCTGCTTGGGATTCTCTGCCTCCCCCTCTATCTGCCCCTCCCCCATTCAAGCTGTCTCTGTCTCTTAAAAGAAATAAACTTAAAAAAAAGTTTTTTTCTCTCTGTCAAAAATAAAAAAATTTTTTTAAATTTTAATGGCTGCAGGGTATCTACAGAAAATATTTAATCAGTTTTCTATTTGTGGATGTTGTTTTTAGACTTCTCTCATAACAAATAATGCTGCATACATCATTTCCCCTGTGCCCAAATACATCTCTAGTATAAATTCTGCAAAGTAGCATTGCTGGGTCAGAGTGTTCGTGTTTATAATTTTGACAGATCTTGCCAAACTGTTCCATGAACTTGTGTCAATTTATACTCCTACAAGCAGGGCAAGAAGGTCTGTTTCCCCACCCTTTTGTCAATTTAATGCAATTCGAGACTCTTTGACCTGTGCCAATTTGACAGATGAAAACCAAAATCTCCTTTTTAACTTTATTATAAAAACTGATAGGCATATAATAATGTAGAAGTGACTAGAATACTGAATACCCACATAGTCAATACCTACACAGGTTTAGTGTGACAGGCAGAACAGCAGCCCCCTAAAGATGTTCTAGTCCCTGGGATCTGTGAATGTTATGTCACAGCATATATCAATACCTCATTCCTTTTCATTTCTCAGTGATAGTCCGTTGCATGAATGTACCATATTTGGCTTATCCATTCATAATTAATACCATTCTGACTGTTTCCATATTTGCTTCACCTACTTTTTTCAAAGTATTTTAAAGTAAAATAAGGACATTTTCTTCTATAACCATAATACCATTATCAGACCCAACAAAATTAACAATAAATCCTCCTACCGAGTCCATATTGACATTTCTACAGTTGCTTTATAATGTCTGTTAGAATTAGGAACTAAATAAGTTGCATTCGTTGCTTCTGGTAGTTACATTTCTTTCTTTCTTTTTAATTTTTTTTTAATGTTTATTTTTGAGAGAGAGGGATATAGAGTGCGTGCTCACGCACAGCAGGGGAGGGACAGAGAGAAAGGGACACACAGATCTGAAGCAGGCTCCAGGCTCTGAGCTGTCAGCACAGAGCCCAACGAGGGGCTCAAACCCACAAACCGTGAGATCATGACCTGAGCTGAGGTCGATGCTTAACCAACTGAGCCACCCAGGTGCCCCCCTCAAACCACTTTATTTAAAAAAAAAAAAATATTTTAATGTTTATTTATTTTTGAGAGAGAAAGAGAGAGAGAGACACAAGAGAGTGAGCAGGGGAGGGGCAGAGAGAGGGTCGTTGGGGTTTTTTTTCATTTTCTTCATTGTTTTTTTCAAGTTTATTTTCTGTAGCCATTTGAATGAATAAGACAGTTGCATATAAGCACACGTTTACAAAATACATTTTACTTAACTGTAGGGAAAAAAAAGCAAGGGATAGAAGCAAAAACAGAAAAAGCAAGACATGTACAGGATGCTGGCACTTGTGTTTAAACAATTTTGTAAAACTACATGAGACATATATGCTTAAAGGAAAGAGAAAAACTTCTTTCCAACTTTCCATACCTTTTGGATTTTCTACGGGTACATGTATGACAGAGGATGGACAGAAAGAACGTTAAAAACTTTCTTTTTTGAATCGGCACACCACACAAGTTTACATGAATTTTCAATCTCCGAATAACCTCTTACCTGCTGGTTGGTGCAGGGAAAGAAAACGAGAGGAGCTGATTCCAGAACGGGTCATTCTCAGAGATGGATTCTGTGCCCGATAACTTTTTTAAGTACTCATTTTTAGGAAGATCACCGATTCTGCTGCTGTTTGATCCCATCTTCCAATCTGGTAGATAACTTGTCCTTAAGCCTTCATTTCCGCAAGACAATCTACAAAGAATGAAAAGAAATTTCAAACTTGCTCAACATTAATCATACTTTTCCCATCCTTGACCTAAATGAAAAAAAAAAAAACCCAACCCAGAAAATTACTTAAGGAAATCACACTTCTCTTTATTTTTAAATATATTAGACACCAGATACAAAGTCACAAAGGAGAGAAAGGGGCTAAAATTAAAATCTGTCTTAGCTAACACACACACAAAAGTCCAACTCCATGCTTTAGATCTTCAAATGAGCATAGCTCTGCCTAGGAAACGTCTCAAAGCAAATCCCTAACAATGGTAACTTCTTACCAACTGTCTGAAAATGAAGCTACTTTTATTTTTTAATGTTCATTTATATTTGAGAGGGAGAGAGAGGGAGAGAGCACAAGGGAGGCGCAGAGAGAGAGGGAGACACAGAATCCGAAGCAAGCTCCAGGTTCTGAGCTGTCAGCACAGAGCCCGACACGGGGCTCGAACCCATGAGCTCCATGAAATCATGACCCCAACTGAAGTCGGACGCTTAAGTGACTGTGTCACCCAGACGCCCCTGAAAATGAAGGCCTTTTACAACAAATGATGGTGATAAAGAGATAGAGAGTGCATACCTTGAACGTGCTCAGAAGGGGGGCAAGTAGCCAAAGGGACGGCCATCAGCTACCTACACTCAGGGGAGAAGGAACCTGAAGTGAGTTATGTGCTGAAAGAGAATGGGCTCCCCGTTCCAAAGCTGACACTTAGTGTCCCTCTCGTTGTGCTGTCATGCATATCAGCATTAGCTGACAGGCTTCTTCCCCTAAACCATGAGGCACTTGGTTTCTCTGACAATAAAAACTATCTGATTCACCTTCCTCTCCCCAGTGTCTAGACTAGCAAGTAACAGGTATGCCCTGAGCAGCACGCTGAAGGAAAGCTTAGGCGAATAAATGATCAGCATCTGCAACATCTGTTGTGCTTGAGGTTTTTTTGTTTGTTTTTCTTTTTGTTCTTTTAACAGTGCAAACCATTTATTCTGGCTTCTTCTGGTGGTCCTCAGGGTCATCAGGGCACACTGAGCCCCACACAGCACCGCGGCAGACCTGGGACACAGCAAGGCACAGAGGTGAGTCCAGCATCAGGTGACACTGACGGCCAGGGACGTCTGAGCACCAGGAGGCGGCCAGGCACTGGCCAGGGGCGTGGGGACCCCCGAGGGACAAGCAGTTCCAGTGTGTACTGAGGGGGAACAAACTGACCCCAACGTGGGCCTTACGGCAGTTCCTCGGGACATTCACAGCACAGGGGTGAAAACGCCCCTCAGCGCATCCATGAGCAGCAGGCCAGCCTCACGGCCCCACGGCAGCCCCCCATTCCTCATACGCCTGTCAAAGGGGCTCCCCCAGGGCAAGTGTCCGCCAACCACACTAGGGTCCAGCCCCCTTGTTCTGGGAAAGGCCGGAAGCTGGTAATGGCCTCAGGGCCCAGCTGTTGCCGAGGCCACCCCAGGCCCCGGGGGGGGGGGGGGGGGGGGGGGGGGATGTGCAGACAGGGTGGGTGCAGAGATGGGGCCAGGGAGGGGACTTCTGCAGGAAAGGGCTCTTCTCTTCCCAAAGCCCCACCCCTCCAGCCAGGTGTGGACAAGTGACGATGGTGCTGTAGGGCCCAGCTGTTCCCCAGGCAGCCCAGGGAAACCACGGTGAAGGCAGAAGGTTTAGTTAAAGCATGAATTGCTGTCTTCATCAAACCACACTTGACATAGTTCTAGATCATGCTCTATCTCAATTTGTTCAGGAAAGCCTCTTACTGACAATATCAAATGGTGGTAAGATGAATAATAATTACACTATGCTAAAATTACCATCGCGATGAAAGGAAACCATGTCCAAAGGGAAAACTCCGGTTGGATGAGAACCTCCACTGGTAGCGACTTACTTACTTACGTCTGTCCCTCCTTACTCCACAGAGACACTGAAGCCAACATCAGAATTTGGAAGCATGCCTTCCACATTCTCTTTGGAACTTTGCGACTGGACTAAGTTAAATTACCTAAATGGATGAGGCTCCCCCAGTGCACACGGACAGCCGGTCTTCCGAACAGGAGGGAGAAATACTAATCTGGCTTCCTGTCACCTGGCCCTGAATTCAACACCACCTAGCATTTTCCTCTTCCCTACCCAGGGGACAGGGACCCCAAAGCCTCCATATCAAGCCAGCTAATCATACGTCTAGATTGTGGTTTAATTTTTTATTTTTAAAAAATCTGGAAGCTTCACGAATCTACATGTCACCCTTGCACAGGGGCCACGCTAATCTTCTCCGTATCGTTCCAATTTTAGTATGCGCGCTGCCCAAGCCAGCGCTGTGGTTTAATTTCTTAAATGAGGAATTAGTAAGCCCAATAGAAAATGCTATCAAAATATTCTGAAATATATAAATGCCTTACTTGTCACACCCAATTCCAAAGCTATTTTAGACATTTTAAGTCATTTAAAATGAAATGTTTTAATATAATCTTACAATGGGTACATTACACTAATGAAAATGAGGGGCGCCTGGGTGGCGCAGTCGGTTAAGCGTCCGACTTCAGCCAGGTCACGATCTCACGGTCCGTGAGTTCGAGCCCCGCGTCAGGCTCTGGGCTGACGGCTCGGAGCCTGGAGCCTGTTTCCGATTCTGTGTCTCCCTCTCTCTCTGCCCCTCCCCCGTTCATGCTCTGTCTCTCTCTGTCCAAAAATAAATAAAAAACGTTGAAAAAAAAAAAAAAAAGAAAATGAATTAACTAGAGCTACAATTACCAACACGGACAAAATACACACTAAAGAAAATGCTACAGAATAACAGACATGGTGTGATTTCATTTATATGATTTTAAAACATGCGAACAGGGGCGCCTGGGTGGCGCAGTCGGTTAAGCGTCCGACTTCAGCCAGGTCACGATCTCGCGGTCCGTGAGTTCGAGCCCCGCGTCAGGCTCTGGGCTGATGGCTCGGAGCCTGGAGCCTGTTTCCGATTCTGTGTCTCCCTCTCTCTCTGCCCCTCCCCCGTTCATGCTCTGTCTCTGTCTGTCCCAAAAATAAATAAAAAACATTAAAAAAAAAAATTAAAAAAAAAAAAAAACATGCGAACAATATCATGGATATGTTCATACCTACTACAACTTATTAAAATATACATGGGAAAAATACACAGCAAATTCAGAAGAATGCTTTTACAGAATGTTATCAGGAGAGGAACAGAGGAGCTTTAGTGGTATCAATAAACACTTTCTTCAAACAGAAAAGGGGAAAGGAACAGAGGGAAAGGGATGGGGGTGCCTAGTTGGCTCGGTCAGTTAAGCGTCCGACTTTGGCTCAGGTCATGATCTCACGGTTCGTGGGTTCGAGCCCCGCATCAGGCTCCGTGCTGACAGCTCAGAGCCTGGACCCTGCTTCAGATTCTGTCTCTCTCTCTCTCTCTCTCTCTCTGCCCCTCCCCCGCTCACGTTCTGTCTCTCAAAAACAAATAAAAGTTAAAAAAAATAATAAAAAATAAAATTATAGGAAGGGGATGAAGCACATGTGCCAAATATTTAGACTTGCTGAAAATGGACAGTATGTACAGGGGTCTGGCCTATTACCCTCTGTTCCTGCCATAAATATAGAGTGAGAGTTGTTTTAAAAGAATGGTTTCTCAATCACTCAGCAGCAATACTGGAAGGTAAATGATGGGGAAGCAATGTCTCTAAAATATTAATAAAAAATAATTTTAGGGGTGCCTGGGTGGATCAGTTGGTTAAGCATCCAACCTGGCTCAGGTCATGATCTCACGATTTGTGAGTTCAAGCCCCACATGAACCTTGCTGTAGTCAGCACAGAGGTGGCTTCAGATCCTCTGTCCTCTCTGCCCCTCCCTTGTTCATGCTCTCTCAAAAATAAATAAAAACACTTAAGAAAATAATAATAACAATTTTAACTATAATTCTTTGGCTAGCCAAGCTACCAGTTAAGTATAAAGGTAGAATAAAGGCATTTTTAGACTTGCTGCAACTCAAAAAAGCCTCCCATGGCTCCATCTTCTGGAAGGTACTGGAAGATGTACCCTTTCAAGGTGAGTGAATAAACCAAGAAAAATGAAGACAAGGAATTCAAGAAACAAAGGCTGCAACACAAGACAGGAGTAAGAGACGCCCAGGAGAAGACACGTGCAGCAGGCTGGGACACGAGTCGAGACAGCCCCATAACCTCTGGGGGGAAGCAAGCCAGAGAGCGACAGGTCACCTGACATGTCTGACCTTATACTGTGGTGCGTTACCAATATTGTAGGAGAATCTGGTAGGAACGAAGGACAGCTACCCAGAAAACAAATGATTTTTTAATTACGCACTTTGGAAAAAACAAAAATTGTTTAAGGGTCATGTAATCATAGTACATGACTCAATTCTACAGTTATCAATATTTATATAATCATCACAATAGAAAAAGTAAACATTTAACCAAAAATTGCGAGGGAACCATATTGGGAAGATGCTTAAAAAAGAAACAGTAGTGGTGGTTTAAGAGTGTGAAATTCTCGGGGCGCCTGGGTGGCGCAGTCGGTTAAGCATCCGACTTCAGCCAGGTCACGATCTCGCGGTCCGTGAGTTCGAGCCCCGCGTCAGGCTCTGGGCTGATGGCTCGGAGCCTGGAGCCTGTTTCCGATTCTGTGTCTCCCTCTCTCTCTGCCCCTCCCCCGTTCATGCTCTGTCTCTCTCTGTCCCAAAAATAAATTAAAAAAAAAAAAAAAAAAAAAAAAAAAAAAAGAGTGTGAAATTCTCATCTTCCATAATAGGCAGGAAGTCAACAGAAAATACCTAATTACTAAATCGGCAAATAACAGTGAAAGTATATTAGTTATAAATCAGGAAATAAATAACCAGAAACAACAGCTAAGAGACTGGAGTATGGCCCTCTCTGGAGTGGAGAGGGTGGTCATGCAGTCCTTTTGTTTTATGTCCATCAGATTATCTGAGTTTTTTTAACTATGTCTATACATTACTTTGATTTTAAAAATTAAATATGTTTAAGCTCCTTCACCTATTCATAGTTAAGTTTTTAACATATATGGGAATCACAAAGTTACCATCATAACTAAATTCGTAGTGACCAAAACCGTAAATTATTCTTTACGGAAGCAAACAATTAGCAAACTTTAAGAAATCTATTTGTCTGATATAGTTTAATTTAATGTCATTATATTATTAAAGTTATCTCCCAAAATCTAAATTTCAGATTTCCACCATTATGTGTTTACTGACAAGCAGTAGTCACAGCTTGGTCAGAAAAGAGGAACTGAATTCAAACCCACAGTAGGGATAAACACATAGATCAATGAAACAAAACAGAAAATCCAGAAAGGGACTCACTAGAATACAACCAGCTGATTTTTGTCAACAATGCAAAAGCAATTCAATAGAGCAAAGACCGTTCTTTGAACAAATGGTGCTGGAATCCAGAGGCCACTAACAAAAAACCTTGCATCTTACAAGTTAACTCAAAATAGGGGCACCTGGCTGGCTCAGTCAGTAGAGCCTGTGACTCTTGATCTCAGCGTCATGAGTTCAAACCCCACACTGGACACAGAGCTCATTTAAAAAATAAATAAATAAATAAATAAATAAATAAATAAATAAATAACTCAAAATAAATCACAGATCTAAACATAAAACAAAAGTCTATAAAACCCTTTTTAGGAGAGAACAAGGGAGAAAATCTTTGTGACCTGGGGTTAGGAGGGGCTTATTAGACATAACACAAAAGCACAGCCCATAAAAAAAAAAAGATGACAAATTAAGCTTCACAAAAATTAAAAACTTTTGGTCAGTGCAAGACCCTGTAAAGAGAATAAAAAAAAAAAAAAAAGCCATAGACTTAGAGAAAATATTTATAAGTCACAGAGCCAACAAAGGACTTGTACCCAGAACACAGAAGGAACTCTCTAAACTCTACAATGAGAAAACAGTCCAATTAGAAAATATGCAGAAGATTTTAACACATCACCAAAGAAGATAGGCAAATGACAAACACAGGAAAAGATATTCCATCATTATTCGCCAGTAAGGAACTACAAATTAAGAGCACAATGATATACTGCTATTACACATCTACCGGAATCGCTAAGATAAAAAACAAACAAACACTGAGAGTACCAAAGCTCCCAAGGATGCAGAGAAAGTGGCACTCTCATACAGTGCCGGTCGGAACGTAACATGGAACAGCAACTCTGGCAAACGGTTACGCGGTTTCTTATCAAGTTAAACACAGACATACCATTTGACCCGGCAGTTGCATTCCGGGACTACGTATGATCCCAGAGAAATGAAAACTTAAGTTCACACAAAAAAACTACCCAAATGTTCTTTCAACACGTGAATGAATAAACGAACTGAGGTCCCTCCATATAGTGGAATAAAAAGAAGGAACCCTTTGATATATCCAATAACTTGCACAGGTCTCCAGGGCATTGTGATAAGGGAGCAAAGCCCATCCCCAAAAGTTACAGACTCAAAATAAGAAGAGCCACACTGTGTTTAGTGATTCTAGTTTATATAAAAGTGAATGAACAACAGGGATGATAAAAGGAACAGAAGAGAGGAATGAGGATGATGTACTTTGTTATCGCAAGGTACTAGCGCTACCTGTGAAATGGTAGGGTATGGTCTGAAAGTGCCCTCGGGTTAGCTGTGTGTATTGCAAACACAAGGGCAACCACTAAACAAAAGTTTTAAAAAGTGCAATGGACATGCTAAGAAAGGAGAGAGAAGGGATTCACGTAAGTACTCCATCAGCACCACAAAAGGCAGAGAAAGAGAGGACCAAAAAAGGAACAAAAATATGGGCAGTGAATAGAAAAGAGGAACAAACACTGGTAGACATTAATCCAACTTTATCAATAATCACCCTGAACATCAATGGCCTACATCTGCCAATTAAAAGAGACTGTCAAAGTGGATCAAAAAATAAGACCCAACCAAATGTGTCTACAAGAAACACTTTATATTTTGTTTAATATTTTGTTGTTGTTGTTTTAGGGGGGAGAGAAGGTGTGCACGCACATGAACGGGGGAGGGGCAGAGAGAAGGGGGGACAGAGGACCCAGAGCAGACTCTGCGCTGAGCCACCAGGCACCCCAAGAAACCCACTTTAAATATAAGAGACACGGGGCGCCTGGGTGGCGCAGTCGGTTAAGCGTCCGACTTCAGCCAGGTCACGATCTCGCGGTCCGTGAGTTCGAGCCCCGCGTCAGGCTCTGGGCTGATGGCTCGGAGCCTGGAGCCTGTTTCCGATTCTGTGTCTCCCTCTCTCTCTGCCCCTTCCCCGTTCATGCTCTGTCTCTCTCTGTCCCAAAAATAAATAAAAAACGTTGAAAAAAATTAAAAAAAAAAAATAAATATAAGAGACACATACAGATTAAAAGTAAAGAGATGGAGAGTGATACACCATTTAACACTAATCAAAAGAAAGCAGGAGAAGCTGTATTAATCTTAGACACAGTCGACTTCAGAGCCAGGAAACTTATCACAGATTTAAAAAAAACAAAACAGCATTACATAATGATAAAGGAGTCAACTGTCCAAGAAGACCTAATCTTTTTTTTTTAATTTTTTTTTAATGTTTATTTATTTTTGAGACAGAGAGAGACACAGCATGAGCAGGGAAGGGGCAGAGAGAGAGGGAGACACAGAATGTGAAGCAGGCTCCAGGCTCTGAGCTGTCAGCACAGAGCCCGACGTGGGGCTCGAACTCACGAACTGTGAGATCGTGACCTGAGCCGAAGTCGGACGCTCAACTGACTGAGCCACCCAGGCGCCCCTCAAAGAAGACCTAATCTTAATGTGTACCGCCTAACACAACAGCGTCAGAATACGGAGGCAAAAACTACCAGAACTGCAAGGAGAGGTAAACCACGATTATGAACGAAGACCTGAGCACACCTCTCTCGGAAATGTTCAGACCCAGCGGGGAATAAAATCAGTAAGGACCTGATGGATCTATACACCACCATCAATCAACCGGATCTGACATCTACGGCCTACTTCATCCAACAACAGCGGAATACACATTGCCCTCCAGTTCACACTGAATAGTCACCAAAACAGACCACATTCTGGGCCTTAAAACATCCTAACAAATTTAAAAGAAGCGCTTTTGGGCACTCAAAACCAAGAAGCTTGAGAATAAAGAAACGACTGAGATGACCACATGCGGCAATATTCTGACAAATGCAGAATACATGACATTCGTTGTAGAGAACCACCACCCTGTGCATGGGGTTGGGGGCTTCTCTCAACTGGAGGAGACTGAAGGGATATTGTAACAACCAAATGTATACATGAATCTTCAACGAACCCAGATTGGTAAAGAGAAAAAACCATTATAAAAGACAATCTTGAGACCCAACTGGATATGGACTGAACAGAAGATATCATATGGACATAAGTGAGATAATGAGAGTGTAAGCAGAAAAATGACCTAATTCTCAGGAGATGTGTGCTTGAACATTTAGTGGTAAAGAGTAATCTTTTCTGCAACTTAACTTTCAAACGGTTTCAGAACAAAATACAGACAAAGCAAACATGGCAAGCTATTAACAATTATTAAATCCGGACGGAAGGAACAGGCGTTTATATTGTGTTGTACTGTTCTCTCTACTTTTCTGTATGCTTGTAATTTGTTATTGAAAAAGAGTTTTGGCAAACAAAGAGGTTACGCACCGTGACTCTATTTATGTAACTCTCAAGATGACAAAATAGTGGGGAAGCACAGATCGTTGGCCTGCCAGGGCGTGGAGGGGGCAGAAGGTGACCATAAAAGGGCAGCCTGAGGAAGTTCATTTGTGTGAATGGAAAAATTCTGTATCTTGACTGCGGCGGTGGTGGTGATGGCTGCACGAATCTATGCATGTGATAAAATTTCACAGAGCTACACACACACAAGGGAAAAAGAACATAAAGCCTGAAGAACCCAGGTGCAGTCCACCATCTATTATTTTGGGCCAATATGAACTTCCTGGAATGGATAATGTACAATCCTTATATTAACACTGAGGAAAGCTGAGGGAAAGGTACTTGGGATTTCTCCACATTATTTTTGCAACTTATGAGTCTATAATCATTACAAAATAAAGGGCTTTTAGGGGCGCCTGGGTGGCTCAGTCGGTTGGGCGTCCGACTTCAGCTCAGGTCACGATCTCGCGGTCGCGTCGGGCTCTGGGCTGATGGCCCAGAGCCTGGAGTCTGCTTCCGATTCTGTGTCTCCCTCTCTCTCTGCCCCTCCCCCGTTCATGCTCTGTCTCTCTCTGTCTCAAAAATAAATAAAACGTTAAAAAAAAAATTTTTTTTTAATAAATAAATAAATAAATAAAGGGCTTTTTTTTTTTTTAATCGGGTAAAAAAAAAAAAAAGCCAAACCCTTTCAAAGTCTAACCCACGTGCCCAAGAAAGGTGCCAGCAAGTCTTACAGGTACTTTCTATCACAACCACTAGGTTTATTTTTACATATTACGTTACTTCATCACCTATAACATCACATGATGAGATATTAAGAGCTCACAATTATTTTACTTGGTGGCTTGGAACACTCTTTTATTACACAGACTACTTTCCCCAGATAAATTATTTCAAGTCTTACTCAAAACCAAACTTTTTCAATAAAAGCAAAAGAAGTCATGCATTTGGGTCCATCAGGGAGTTCCTGTTAACTGTATAATTCTGAGGAATACACAGCAGATTTCATCCTCAACTACCTACTTCTTTTTTATCAAAGCTTTCCAATTCTAATAACAGAATTATAATACTCTAATAATCATCCCTGAGACTCCTGAATATGTCTCAATGAAATATTTAAAAATGCCACTTTGGCATTTTGATGATTTTGAGCCACAGGCATGTGAAAACTAACAAATGCAGGACGAAGCTGTCTATCTGCCTAAGGACCGTTCCTCCAAAAGAACTTCATTATTATAAATCCCTCCCCTGAGAGTTTCACCAACCGGGTAACTCATCACAGGGAAGACCAGAACTCACCACACCAGACACACTGTCCCAAACTAACGCACCTCTCATCCGTTCTTCTAAGGGCTCATTCCTCTTTCCTAGAAACCATTTACGAGCCCCTAAGAGACCCACACCTCCCCTCCCCTGTCCCCCCTAAGACGGTATTTGAGTCTGAAATCTACGCTACCTCAGAGAAGTGCTCATTTTTCCCTCGGTATCTCCCATGTATACATGAGGTACACACGTTAATAAACTTCTACTTGTTTTCTCCTGCTAACCTGTCTTCCGTGACAAGGGTCTATGAACGCAGATGGGTGGAGGGGGGACTTCTTTTCCTCCCGTGTACCGCTTAGCTGCCCTCTTCAGAGGTTGCCAGCCTGCACCCCGCTCACCTCCGCACCTGTTCTCCACAGCACGGCCACCACCGTCTCATCAAACTTTCTGATCCCTGCCAACGGCTGAGACAGAAAAGTTTTTCAGTATGATTTTAGTTTGCATTTCTTTTGCTGTGAAAGAGGCCATCGCCTGTTCTTCTCCTTTGCCTATTTTTTATTGATTTATAGCAAATAAATTTTATTTTCAAAGCTGCGAGGATAGGCCACAAAGTATTAAAGTCAGTTCAATCCAGGACCACTATGAAACCCTTCTAAAACAACAATATGAATCAAGCCTATAAACTTCTCAGGAGAGACTGAACAGAATATTCAAAAAAAAAAAAAGCTGAATTGTCAGTAATGCCACGGCCATACTCAGAATGTCACAGGAGACCAGAAGTTGTGAGGCATCCCCGGAAACTGGAAAACAGCCGGAGATGGACTAAGAAGGAAAGCAGCATCCCAAGGCAGGCAGAAGAGCCTCTGATCAAGGGCAGCAAGAGTATAAACAGCAACTCCAGTCCGGAAGCAGAAGGCCAGAAAAATGCCGGAGCCCGGGGAGCCCGGGGACAACTGACCGGGATGACTGGGACACCCAGCCTGTCACCTTTGCCCTCACTCCCCCAGGGAGCAACAGTAAGTACTATCTGCCGAGAACAGTGAAGGCGGCGCCCAAGGCCAGGCCTCAGGCAGCTGGAAGGCCCAGGAGGAACAAGGGCAGCCAAGCAAGACAACTAGCCACTGGAGATTCTTGCCAGAAAGTTCCACCTGCTCCCAACCCTCACAGAAAGCAAAGTAGAAAACTGAGGCCCAATGGTCTCTCCTCTGCAACGATTCATGCCAAGAATTCCAAACACAAACACATACACACACGCCACCTGAACTGAACACAATTTATTTGGAACTTTATCAGTGAGACCCTTATCAGTGAAACCCAGAATAAAACGGAACTTGAAAAACCCACTATCCAATCACCTCAGCTCCTAAGGGCCCTGTTGCTTTTCCCTCTGGCTGGGCACCAGGCTTCCTGGGCTTTCGGCCCTGCCTTCTCTCAATCTGTCAGGAACGGAGCCTATCTCCTGGTTTCACTCATAGCTTCTACTCCCAACCTCTGACCCGAGTGCCAGTTCTGTCTGTATCCCTAAAATACTTAGTTGTTTTTAATTCAAGAATATATAACTGTATATATAATCAGTAATTTTGTGGATAACCATGCTCCTTACCTAAGTCTAGACTAGAAATGAAATGTGTGCTGGGGCACCTGGGTGGTTAAGTGTCCGACTTCGGCCCAGGTCCCGATCTCGTGGTAAGTGAGTTTGAACCTCACATCAGGATCCATGCTGACAGCTCAGAGCCTGGAGCCTGCTTCAGATTCTGTGTCTCCCTCTCCCTCTGCCCCTCCCCCGCTTGTGCTCTGTCTTGCTCTGTCTCTCAAAAATAAATAAATGTTGGGGTGCCTGGGTGGCTCAGTCGGTTAAGCGGCCAACTTCGGCTCAGGTCATGATCTCGCGGTCTGTGAGTTTGAGCCCTGCGTCGGGCTCTGTGCTGACAGCTCAGAGCCTGGAGCCTGTTTCAGATTCTGTGTCTCCCTCTCTCTGACCCTCCCCCGTTCATGCTCTGTCTCTCTATGTCTCAAAAATAAATAAACATTAAAAAAAAATTTTTTTTAATAAATAAATAAATGTGAAAAATAAATAAATAAAGTGTGCTATCACTAATGCTTCCAGTAATAAACCTTTTAAAGGACCCGTCGTTAATGCCGTGTAGTCAAGAACTTGAGCTTCACACATAAAAACGGATGCCATCCTCCCTCCCCAGATCAGTTTCCCCTCTCAACTTCCCACTACCCCCATAAAGTTCCCACTATGTAAAAACTATCTTGAAACTTTCTGTAGTATCTATGACCTGTCTCCTGAGGTCGATTACTTCTGAGAGGCATGAATCAGGCTTTACCTTTCTTCCCCATTTCCAATCAATCTGCAGCACACTGCTGAAGAGAAATTACTCAAATAAAAACATAAACCCCAACACCAAAAAACAACCTGTTGAAACAGCCAAGGCCCCACAAACAATAAATATATAAAAACATCTTCAGTATAAATTAGTAATAAAATATGCTAATTATAACAACATGGTATTATCTCGACCCATCGTATTAGTAAAGGTTAAAAAAAAAAACAAGGGGCGCCTGGGTGGCTTGGTCGGTTAAGCGTCCGACTTCGGCTCAGGTCATGATCTCACGGTCCGTGAGTTCGAGCCCCGCGTCGGGCTCTGTGCTGACAGCTCAGAGCCTGGAGCCCGTTTCAGATTCTGTGTCTCCCTCTCTCTCTGCCCCGCCCCTGTTCATGCTCTGTCTCTCTCTGTCTCAAAAATAAATAAACGTTAAAAAAAAAAAAAAAAAAACCTTGGGGCGCCTGGGTGGCGCAGTCGGTTAAGCGTCCGACTTCGGCTCAGGTCATGATCTCACGGTCCGTGAGTTCGAGCCCCGCGTCGGGCTCTGTGCTGACAGCTCAGAGCCTGGAGCCCGTTTCAGATTCTGTGTCTCCCTCTCTCTCTGCCCCGCCCCTGTTCATGCTCTGTCTCTCTCTGTCTCAAAAATAAATAAACGTTAAAAAAAAAAAAAAAAAAACCTTGGGGCGCCTGGGTGGCGCAGTCGGTTAAGCGTCCGACTTCAGCCGGGTCACGATCACGGTCCGTGAGTTTGAGCCCCGCATCAGGCTCTGGGCTGATGGCTCGGAGTCTGGAGCCTGTTTCCGATTCTGTGTCTCCCTCTCTCTCTGCCCCTCCCCCGTTCATGCTCTGTCTCTCTCTGTCCCAAAAATAAATAAAAAACGTTGAAAAAAAAAATTAAAAAAAAAAAAACAAAAAAAAAACCAAACCTTGATAGCAGCACAAGGCAATAGGAAACAGGCACCCTTTTAGTGTGTAGATATCTGGCAGTATCTATCAAAATTTTAAGGGCATATACTCTCTGTGAAAACGATTTCATGAGTTTCACACCTGAAACTCATGGATTGTATGCCAACTATACTTCAATAAAAATAAAAATTAAAAAAACTCCTGCGGCATCCACAATTCTACGTACCATCTTTTCATTTCATTTCATTTTATTTTATTTTATTTTTGCGAGAGAGTCCAAGCAGGGAAAGGGCAGAGGGAGTGAGACAGAAGATCCCAAGCAGGCTCTGCGCGGACAACAACGAGCCCAACGTGGGGCTCGAATTCCCCAACAGTGAGATCGCGACCTGAGCTGAAGTCGGACGCTCAACCGACTGAGCCACCCAGGTGCCCCAACATCATCTTTTTCCAGGTAAGCTTCACACTTAGCATGGAGCCCGACACAGGGCTCGATCCCACAACCCTGGGATCATGACCTGAGCCGAAATCAACACTTGGATGTGCAACCTACTGAGCCACCCAGGCGCCCCGCCTGTACTTTGTTATGACACTTATCTATAGGCTGAGGTTACAGACTACTTATATCCAAATTAGTATGAACGCTTTTTTGAAAATGCAGATGCCTGGGCCCTCCTCTGACACTGTGAACCTGGGGGGGGCGGGGGGGGGGCAGGCATTTGCATTTTAATCACATGCTCCTCGGGTGTTTGATGTACTTAAGTAAGTTTGGGAATCACTGGTTTGGAGGGTACTTGGAAATAAAGTTGGAACGCGAGCTTTCCGACTGTGGAGGGTCTGGAATGCCAGTACCGTACTCTGTGTTTCAGGTAATGAAGAATCACTGAATGTTATTGGGCTGGTGCGTGAAGTGACGGGAGTGGTAATTTCACTCACATTAAAGATCTATTACATCTCACCTTTTTTTTTGGCTAGGCACGCTCCCCCAGGTCCCTTCCTGAGTGCTTTGCATGCTGCTTCATCCTGCTTCGTCCTCAAAAAACTTTATGAGTTGGAAGTACTGTTTTTCCCATTATGCGGTGGTGTAAAATGGAGATTCACCCTCGCTCAGCACAGACTTAGTAAGGGTCTGTCTCATACTAGAACCTTTGGTTTTAATCGCAGTCCTGGCTTGAATGACCTGTTGAGGATTAATACGGTGGTGGCCTGTGCAGGGTGAATCCAGGCGAAGAGGTGGGAAGCAAACAAATTTGGATACTGTTACACTCAATCATGTGGGATTACAGAAGCTGACCTAGCATGGGGGGGGGGGGGGGGGGCAGCAGGAGCTGCTTCGTAAAATTTTATGATTTTATGAGCCTGGGTGGCTCAGCTGGTTGAGCATCTGACTCTTGATTTTGGCCCAGGTCATGATCCCAGGGTTGTGGGATCAAGCCCCACGTTGGGTTCAGAGCTAAGCATGGAGCCTGCTTGGGATTCTCTCTCCCCCTCTGCCCCTCTCCCCACTCATGCGCTCTCCTAGCTAAAAAAAAAAAAAAAGGTGGGGTGGGGGGGTGGGGGGGGCGGTGCGGAGCAGGGTGCCTGGATGGCTCAGTCGGTAAGCTTCTAGTTTTTGGTTTCAGCTCAGGTCACGATCTCATGGTTGGTTTGTGAGTTCGAGCCCTGAGTCAGGCTCCGCGCCGACAGTACAAAACCTGCTTGGGATTCTCTCTCTCCCTTCTCTCTGCGCCTCCCTCTGCTCAGGCCGGCATGTGTAAGCACACACACTCTCTCTCTCAAAATAGGGAAATAAACTTAAAAAAAACACAAACAAACCAAAGTAGAGGCAAGTGTTCTTGTCAATAGCTAGCATGCCCATCTACACCTCTGTTCATGCCATTCACGCCTGCCTTCGACCACCACCCCCGATCCCCAGCCCCTTTGACCCTAACCACAGAATGAGCCCTCTCTTTCCTCTGTAATCCTAAAACACACTATCTTCACTATCGTTTGGAATTTAACTATCCTTCCGGTAATACCTGGTTTTGCTGTCTGACTCTCATACTGCTATTTAACTTCTCGGGCCAATTATTTCCCCGAGTCAATTTTACCACCATGGTCAAAAATGATACTCTGAACAAGAAATGATATGCTCAATATTCTGTTTTTAATTCATGAAATATTTGATATACACGTAAAATTATGTCTCCTCTTTTATGCGTACTGACTCGCGGTCTCCTGATTTAATGTGCCTTAAATGGAAAATAAACGTTAGTGGATCTGAAAAATCCATAACCAAATTCTGTCCTAACACCCTCAAAATATGTAAATGACACCACAGTGTACTTTATCCCAACTTAAGCTGAAAATCCATTAATCATAAGCTATATTCCAGAATCACCTGCTTCCTGAGAAAGAAAAAAAAAAATACACATGCCCCCTCATTTGTATGAGAGTTTTTAAGAGAAACATGTTTTGTTTTGTTTTGTTTTGTTTTTGAGAGAGAGGGAGCAGAGAAGAGGAGGAGAGGAAGAGAGAGAATCTTCAGCAGGCTCTGTGCTAGCTCAGCATGGAGCCCAACTCACGGCTTGATCTCACACCCCATAATCTAGGCAGAAATCAAGAGTCGGACGCTTAACGGACTAAGCTATCCAGGCGCCCCTGTACTCAAGACTTTAAGACAAAACCTCACGGTTGAAACAGGAGACGAGAGAAATAGTGGACAACAGTCACTGGCCAAAGGACATGTTAAACACACAGATGCCTTTGGTCCACCAAGTAATGGAACATTCTCCAAAAGGTCACTATGTTCCAAGTGCTATATTAAGTACAGTGGGGTATTCCACTCCTGTGAAATGAGAGTAACGAAAATAAAAAGATTAAGCTCACAAAGATCAGAAGAGGTATGGAAGATGGAAAGGTGACAGAGGGGTACTAACTGAACCAGCAGAGCTGAGGAAGCCCCAGTGTAAAATGATTAGACTCATGAGGAATGCCTCCGACACAAAATAAAGAAACCAAAATCAACCAAAGAAAAGGAATTGGAACACAGATGATTCTAAGAAAAAATTAAAAACTAAAATAGCCTCAGAGAGAGTAAACAGTAACAATAATGAATGCAAATATTTACTTAGCACCTGCTATATCCCCAGGCACTATTCAGTTTTTTTAAGCTTATTTGGAGAGAGTGAATGAGTGAACAGAGGAGGAGCAGAGAGAGAGGGAGAGACAGAACCCCAAGCAGACTCCGTGCCGTCAGCACAGAGCCCAACGTGGGGCTCGAACTCACGAACCATGAGAATATGCCCTGAGCTGAAATCAAGACTATGAGGCTTAACCAACCGAGCCACCCAGGTGTTTCCCCCCCCCCTCCGCCCCCCGGGCACTATTCAAAGTGCTTTCTACATATTAACTCACCTGTTCCTCACCACAGCCTAAGGTGGTATTTCTACCTTCTCGTCACATAGATCATGGGTTAGCAAATTACGACCCAAGGAGCCAGGTCCAGCCTGCTGCCTGAAGAATGATTTTTACATTTTTAAACGAATGAAAAAAAAAACAAAAGAATATGTTGTGACATGTGGACGTTATGAGAGTTCTAGTGGAACACTGCAACACTCACTTGTCCACATGTTGCCTGTAGCTGTTTTTGTGACAACAGCAGAACTGCATAGTTACTACCCAGACCGCATGTGACGACGCCTTCATCCCCTTATACCGCTGCTGCCCACACTACAAATCTCAATAACACAGTTAGAAGTCAGCACTGCAAGTACCCTGCATATTGTGACACTCACTACCACTGGATATACGTCATGTCAAAACAAGAAAAGAAGAAAGCAGACTTTGACGTCATGCTTTTACAGCAGAGCACAGATCGTTTTTTTAAACCTGATGAGATGGGGAAGCATCACGTCTGTTGGGTAACAGCATCACGCTTGCACTGGAACGCCACGTAGGAAGACATTACCAGCTACGCACAGCCTCACATGCCCTACCACGGAGCGCTCCCGGTTCACGAAAGCAACGATCAGGAGAGTCAGCAAATTTAAAACACAACATTTCAGGGGTGCCCGGATGGCTCAGCTGGTTAAGCGTCCAACTCTTGATTTCAGCCCGGGGTCATTCTCATGGTTCATGAGATGAGCCCCACGTCTGGCTCTGTGCTCACAGTGCAGAGCCTGCTTGGGATTTTTTCTCTCCCTCTCTTTCTGCCCCGCCCCCACTTGCGCAAGCATGTGACCTTGTGCACACTCTCCTCTCTCAAAATAAACTTAAAAAAAAAACAAATAAAAATACAAAACGCGGCATTTCATCACAGCAGGGTGCTTTCCCAACAATAAAGAATGAAAACGAGGCTGCAACCAAAGTCTCTGGATGGTTCATGTATTAACCAAACAAGAAAAGTCACTGACCAATCATGAGATGAACTAAATCGTGTGTGAGTGCAGCAGCCAAAGAAACCAGGAAAAATAAATATCTTTCAGACCCTCCATTGAAAATAACTGTTCAGAGAACAGTCTGAATGGAACAACTACACCTATGATTATTTTCCAAAAAAGTGGAGGAAAATACTAATTCGGTACAACTGAAGTGGGATCTGCTAACATGCATAATAACTGATGGTGGTAAAAATACACGTAGAGCAGAAAAGGCTTAGATGGACAAATTTACAAACCTTGTAAAAATGCAAGGTGTTTATAACCTATTCAGTACTTACACACACACACACACACACACACACACACACACACACACACACAACACACACACACACACAATGGGGCGCCTGGGTGGCTCAGTTGGTTAAGGACCTGACTCTTGGTTTTGGCTCAGGTCATGATCTCATGGTTTGCGAGTCTGAGACCCGCATCGGGCTCTGCGCTGGCAGCACGCAGCCTACTTGGGATCCTCTCTCTCCCTCTGCTCTGCCCCACTGCTCGCACACTCACACACTCTCGCTCTCTCAAAACAACTTTAAAAAAAAAAAACAATAGCAACAACCTACTCATTAGTCATTGTATGATCAATGAGCAGGAGCACTGCATAAAATATTTGAATCTAACATGTGTTATTAAACTAGTTACGACCGTTAACTTCATTACCTTCATGAACTTAACCACCATCGTTTCCATAAAAATTGTGTCTGAAACAGAAGCTGAATATCCTGATGTGTCCTACCACACAGTACCATGACTTAGCAGGGGTATGTTTTTATGGAAATTTCTCGAGCTCAGAACTGAGAATGAAATTTTTCTGAAGAACCATCCCCCTGAGCCACTGTTACTGAACACTGAATGGCTTTGAAAATTCATTTTTGCTGATTTGCTAATATTTCTCAATGAATTCAATCTAAAATTAGGAGGCCAATAGCACTTCCATGCAAAACCTATACTGAGGTAGTCATTTCAAGGACAACTGACACTGAATCTTAAGTGATGTCAAGCTGCTTTACACACTTTCTAGGCTGTAAAAAAATTAAAATGAGATGGGATCTCCAATCCCAAACAAATATGCAGTAGATATACTTTCCAAAATAAAACTACAGTTCCAGCATTTTTCAGACCTCAATACAAGTATAAAAGTACTTTCCAGGGACACCTGGGTGGCTCGCTCAGTGGAGCATGCAACCCTTGATCTTGGGGTTGTGAGTTCAAGCCCCACGTTGGGTGTAGAGACTGCTTAAAAATAAAATCTTAACAAAAAAAAAAAAGAAAAAAGAAAAAAAAAGTCCTTTCCACATTTCAAAAACCATTTAACTATGCAACAAGAAGCTTCTACCTAACCTTCCATCATAAGTGGTTAGCGGGCAATGCGATGATTTGCTAAAAGGTAAGTATCAAGCAAACAATCTAGCAGAATTCAACAGATGCCTTCCAAGCAATAAATACACTCCACTAAAATCATACGTTCATGGGCTGATATCTGTATTTGGAGGCACCATGGAAAAAGATACTTTCAGGGGCACCTGGGTGGCTCAGTCAGTTAAGCGTCCAACTCTTGATTTCACCTCAGGTCATGATCTCATGGTTCGGTTCGTGAGAAATGAGCCCTGCTTCAGGGCTCTGCGCTGACAGGCTCAGAGCCTGCCTGGAATTCTCTCCCTCTCTCTCTGCCCCTACCCCCACTCGCTCGCTCTCTCTCTCTCAAAATAAACTTTACACGAAATACTTTCAAAGAGGAAATACAAAAAAATCTCATTAAAAACCCATGTTAGGGGGGCACCTGGGTGGCTCACTCTGTTAAGTGTTTGACTTCAGCTCAGGTCATGATCTCACAGTTTGTGGGTTCAAGCCCCGGATCAGGCTCTGTGCTGACAGCGCAGAGCCTGGAGCCTGCTTTGGATCCCGTGTCTCCCTCTCTCTCTGCCTCTCTCCCACTTACACTCTGTGTCTCTTTCTCTCCCAAAAATAAATAAACATTAAAAAAAAAAAAAACCCACGTTAGGGACACCTGGGTGGCTCAGTCAGTTGAGCATCCGACTTAGGCTCAGGTCATGATCTCGCAGTTGGTGAGTTCAAGCCCCGTGTCAGGCTCTGTGCTGACGGCTCAGAGCCTGGAACCTGCTTCGGATTCTGTGTCTCCCCTCCTCTCTGCCCCTCCCCAACTTGTGCATGAGCGCTCACTCGCGCTCTCAAAAATAAACATTAAAAAAAAATTTAAGGGGCTCCTGGGTGGCTCAGTTGGTTAAGCGTCCAACTTCGGCTCAGGTCATGATCTCGCGGTCCGTGGGTTCGAGCCCCGCATCGGGCTCTGTGCTGATGGCTCAGAGCCTGGAGCCTGTTTCAGATTCTGTGTCTCCCTCTCTCTCTGACTCTCCCCTGTTCATCCTCTGTCTCTCCCTGTCTCAAAAATAAATTATAAAAAAAAAACGTTAAAAAAAAAAAAAGAAAACCTTTATTACAAAAAACCTATTCTCAGCCATTATTAGTATTGTATTTTCAATTTCCTCAGTAAAAAACTTATGGAAATTTCTCCTCTCTCATCACATAAGTGCCCGTATAACAGGGGCACCTGAGTGGCCCAGTCAGTTAAACGTCCAACTTTGGCTCAGGTCATGATCTCATGGTTGTGGAGTTCAAGTCCCACACTGGGCTCTCCGCTCTCAGCACAGAGCCCTCTTCGGATCCTCTGTCTCCCTCTCTCTCTCTCTCTCTCCCTCTCTCTCTCAAAAATAAACATTAAAAAAAAAAAGTACCTGTATAGTAATATCCTTCATTTTGCTTCTTGGCCCACAATGCCTAAATTATTTACAATCTGGCCCTTTACACAAATGTCTGGCAACTCTTGGCCTAGAAGAAGGAACGAAGGTGAAAAAAGATTAAGTGACTTCCCCAAGACTGTAGAGTTAGAAAATGATGAACCGGGGTTTCAGACCAAGGCAGGCTAGGTGCAGAAACCATGCTCTTAACCACTATACCACACAGTTTCCATGACCCAAGAACAAGATGTCATTTAAAAAAAAGGAAACAATCGAAGAACAAGAAAAGATGCCTGAAATTAAAAACTGATTAAAAAATTCACTAGAGAGGGGCGCCTGGGTGCCTCTGTGGGTTAACTGTCCAACTCTTGATTTCAGCTCAGGTTATGACCTCACAATTCGGTTAGTGAGATTAAGCCCCACACTGGGTTCTGCACTGACAGCGTGGAGCTCGCTCAGGATACTTTCTCCCTCTCTCTCTGCTTCCCTCTCCCTCTCAAAAATAAATGAATAGGAGCGCCTGGGTGGCTCAGTCGGTTAAGCGTCCAACTTCGGCTCAGGTCATGATCTCATGGTCCGTGAGTTTGAGCCCCGTGTCAGGCTTTGTGCTGACCGCTCAGAGCCTGGAACCTGCTTCCGATTCTGTGTCTCCCTCTCTCTCTGACCCTCCCCTGTTCATGCTCTGTCTCTCTCTGTCTCAAAAATAAATAAACATTAAAAATAAATAATAATAAAATAAATGAATAAACCTGAAAAAAAAGTTTTTTTAATTCACTAAAGAGAAGATAAGGTCAAGGAAACTCCCATAATAAAGGACAGGAAGACAGATGGCAAACAGGAAATGGAAACTTAGAAGGCACCACGAAGACAGAAGTAACAGGAGCGCCAAGAAGAAAGCAGGAACAAAACAGAGGGGTGTTAGGTGTAGACACTGCTGGGCTGGGTGTGAAGTGTCTGAGATTTTATCTTACCCGAATACTAACAAAGCCACGAAGCCTCTGGGACAGGGACCAAAATGATTCAGTGCTCACAGCAACAGCGGTCGCCAGAGTAACATCTTGCGTCAGTTTCCCAGGCCCCAATCCCCACGGGCCTTTCAAAGTATTTGGTAAAAATTAGTAATACGTCCGTGAAAAAAGCAGCAAATGGGGGTGGGGAGCAGGGAAACCAGGTAAATTACTCAGCTCAGCAGCGAGCAATATCTCTTAGCAATGTAAATGCTGAACGCTCAATGAGCCAAGAATTCTTACCTATGGAAGGGCTGGAAGACAGGGGAGGAGGAGGAAGAGCACCTCGTGTACCATAACAAGGAGTCAATAGGTAGCACCCACAGTTGATAAACCAAAAAATGGCCATTTAGTTATATTAGTCATAAATACAGTTCAAGTAGCTGTCTCCGGGAACCCGACCCCAAAGGATAGAGAAGGCAAGGCACTGCCCATTTTGTATAATGTACCTTCTTCTACTATTATTCTTCTCTTTTCTAAAATAAAAGCACTACTTTAAATAGAAAAATTAACTTTTAAATAAAGTAGAGAAGGGGCACCAGGGTGGCTCAGTTGGTTAATCCCACTCTTGACTTCGGCTCAAGTCGTGATCTCACAGTTGGTGAGTTCAAGCCCCGCTTCTGGGTCTGCGTTGACAGCGCAAAGCCTGCTTGGGATTCTCTCTCTGCCCCTCCCTCCCCAAATAAATAAAGAAACTTTAAAAATAAATAAATAAAATTAGAGAGAACGTGCTTTACTACTCACCATCACAATCACTGATTCATATAAACAACTCAATGTGCAAATACCAAAGAAGAGTGCCAGGGTGAAAACACAAACTAGCAGTACCCAAGCACCATCACATTATGCTTAGGCAAACACAGGGGGTCTGCCGATATTTCCCAAGTGCCCACTAGTGACCAGAACAATGCTAAGCACCAAGACTGAAATTGTGAAGAATGGAATTGACTTACAGTCGAGTAAGAGATATAGGTAAATCAACAGGAAATTATAATATGGCAACTATTCAAGACTCAGTGAAAGCTTCCCAAAGGTCATACCATCAAAGCTAGGGCCTGAAGGATAAGAAGGACTGGCCTAGCTGGGTGTAGGGTTCGGAAAGTTGTCAAAGCAAAGGGAACACCACACATGAAGGCTTAGAGTGAAGACAAACACAGGCAAGGGCCCATTCCAGGAACTGAGAGAAGTTCAACACGGCTGGAGCAGGGCTGGAGCAGGGAGGGAATCAGAGTGGAAGCAAAAAAGGGCCAGAGAGCAGGCTGATGCCTGATGCTTTACAACAGGACGACTTACTAACGGGTTTGTACTTTGTCCACTGGAACCAGAAGATAGCACACATCCCTGGGTCTTCTAAGAGATCAGTGAACCCTTCCCCATACACTGATGATTTCAAAATACCTACGTCCAGTCCAGAACTCTTTGTGGGTGCCAGACCATTTATCTAACTGCATGCCGTGCAGCACCATCGGGACCCAGAAAGCAAGCCACACCCCGGGGATGACAGAGTAAGAAACTGGGTAACTAATGACAGTGGAGTCACCATGCCAGCCCTGAGCTGTCTACCTCTGGACTTTTACACGGGAAACAAACAAGACGTTTAAGCTATTATTCAATCAAGTCTGCTCTGCACAGCTAAACCGAATCTTAACTGATGCAGGAGGCTTCAAAAGCATTCAAGGGGCGCCTGGGTGGCTCAGTCGGTTAAGCGTCCGACTTCGGCTCAGGTCATGATCCCGCGGTCCGTGAGTTCGAGCCCCGTGTCAGGCTCTGTGCTGACAGCTCCGAGCCTGGAGCTGCTTCAGATTCTGTGTCTCCCTCTCTCTCTGCCCCTCCCACTCACGCTTTGTCTCTGTCTGTCTCTCAAAACTGAATAAGTGTTAAAAAAAAAAAAAAACAAAAACATTTTTTTTAAAGTATTCTAAAGGGAAGGGTTGCAAGAGATATTCTGAAGGGACTGTTATGATTTGGTGACTGACTCCATCTAAAAAAGAAACTAACAATCACATCACATACAGAATATGTATTGTTTAATTCTTCCAGTGTTATTGGAGAGTTAACAGCTACTTTTAGTGCCTGCATTGTTTTTACACTGAGATATAATTGACATGAAGCATTATGTCAGTTTCAGGTGTACCACAGAGTATTCTATGCGTGTATATATTGCAAAAATATCACCACAGTAAGTCTAGTTGACATCCATCACCGTACGTCATTACAATTTTTTCTTGTGATGAGAACTTAAAAGATCTACTGTTAGCAACTTTCAAATATACAATAGAGCCTTATTAACTGTAGTCGCCATGCTGCACATCACACCCCCATGACTTATAACTAGAGTCTGTACCTTTTGACCACCTTTACCCATTTTGTCCACACACCCAGCCCCACTCCCACCCCGTAACCCCAGCCTGGTGTCCGCATATGTAACGAATGGGATCAAACTTACAGAAGAAATCGGAGGGCCTGGGTGGTTCAGTCGGTGGAGCGGCCGACTCTCGATTCCAGCTCAGGCCATGATCTCACGGTTCATGGAATCGAGCCCAGCACTGGGCTCTGCACTCACAGCGCAGAGCCTGCTTAAGATTCTCCCTCTCTCTCAAAATAAATAAATAGACATCTTAAAAAATATTAGAGATCAGAAAGTACCAACCAAACTTCCCGAAAGGAATGAAAAGAAACAGAACATTTTAGTAAGTGAGACCTATTTATAAAGTTGTTCTCAACGCTGCTGGTTTAGATTATTTGGACTACAAAGAAATATCAGGCAGATAACTTACACGCTGTTTACACGCAGGTTTTAAGCAGAAGTTCAGGGCATTAAGCGCCACTACGAAGCTCCCAAGGGGAAACGAGGTAAAGAGCAGGAGCAGGTACTGAACAGGCTCTTCCTGAGACGCGGTAACCGGAAACGCACCACCACCAGAGCCAGCACCTTCACGCCCCGACACGGTCCCGACCTCGGGAGCTGAGGACGGAAGCAGGACACCAAACTAGAGGCCTTCCCGAAGCCCTCTCTACCTCCAACATTCACTCTTCTCCTGGTCCTGGGAAAGGCTCAAAGCCCTTTTCAACCAACCAGGTCACAGAAGGACAAGTCGGGAAGGGGCCTCAAGCCCAGGTCTGTCAAGAGCTCACTCTTCCTGAATGTTTTCGCACTTTAAGAGCTTCCCGTCGAACTGGGGGTGCCGTGCCTTGATCACCCACTGAGTCGGAGAGCCTTCTCCCTCACTGCCCCAGCCTGCCCTGTGACTTCAAGCAGCTGCTGGGTGTTACACACACTCTGATTACAAGTACACAAAACTTTAGAAACATGAATATGAAGAGACCGAAACGAAATACAAAAAAACTTCGCAGGTTGTTACATCGCTTTTACGCTTAGTCACTTTTTTTTTTTTTTTTTTACATCCAAATTAGTTAGCATATGGTGAAACAATGATTTCAGGGGTAGATTCCTTAGTGCCCCTTCCCCATTTAGCCCATCCCCCCGCCCACAACCCCTCCAGTAACCCTCAGTTTGTTCTCCATATTTATGAGTCTCTTCTGTTTTGTCCCCCTCCCTGTTTTTACATTATTTTTGTTTCCCTTCCTTTATGTTCATCTGTTTTGTCTCTTAAAGTCCTCATATGAGTGGTCATATGATTTTTGTCTTTCTCTGACCAATTTCACTTAGCATAATACCCTCCAGTTCCATCCACGTCATTGCAAATGGCAAGATTTCATTCTTTTTGATGGCCGAGTAATACTCCATTGTATATATATACCACATCTTTATCCATTCATCCATCAATGGACATTTGGGCTCTTTCCATACTTTGGCTATTGTCGATAGCGCTGCTATAAACATGGGGGTGCATGTGTCCCTTCAAAACAGCACACCTGTATCCCGTGGATAAATGCCTAGTAGTGCAATTGCTAGGTCGTAGGGTAGTTCTATTTTTAGTTTTTTGAGGCACCTCCATACTGTTTTCCAGAGTGGCTGTACCAGCTTACATTCCCATACACTTAATCACTTTTAAGGGTCTCATTTTACCAAAGCCCACACTGCAAGTGCACAGGTACTTCCCGTTATGTTTGTCATGGTCACTAAAAAGGAAGATGGAGTGGTCCTCTCTAACCATTCCCATTGCCTACACAGTGAAAGATGACACTTACATTGAATTTGTAGTAGCAAAAGAAGTCACCTCACCTATTTTCCGAAGTCTCAGCGAAATGTCCCCAAACACACCATGGCAGAAAGAATAACAGCCCCCAAAGATGTCCATGTCCTAATCTATGGAACCAGTGACTGCTATCTTACCTGGAAAGGGGACTTTGCAGCTATAATTAAGTCAAGGACCTTGAGATAGGGGAGATCCTCCTGAATTATCTAGATAAGCCTGATCTAGTCACATGGGTCCTTAACCTTTCCCAACTATCACTGGAGAGATACAATACTACTCACTTTGAAGACGGAATAAGAGGGCCACAAGCCAAGGAATAGGGGGTGGCCTCTAGAAGCTGGAAGAGGTAAGGAAACACCCTCCCCTAGAAAACTCCAGAAGAGAACAGAGACTTGTTGACACACTAATTTTTTTAGCCCAGTGAGACCCATTTTGGACTTCTAAAATAGAGACCTTTAAAAATTTGTTTAAATGTTTCTTTATTTTTGAGAGAGAGAGAGAGAGAGAGCATGCACAGGGGAGAAGAAAAAGTGGGGGTGGGGGAACAGAGGATCCGAGGCTGGCTCCATGATAACAGCAGAGAGCCCAACACAGGGCCCGAACCCACGAACCGCAAGACCCAAGCCAAAGTTGGACACATCACTGACTGAGCCACCCGGGTGCCCCTAAAATACAGAACTTTAAAAATAATTTGTGTTGTTTTTAGGACACTAAATTTGTGGTACTTTGTTACAGTAGGCATAGAAAACTAATACACACACAGTAAACAACTTCTCACAATATGTGAAATTATCTAGAAAAGCATAATCAAATTGCCCCATACTTAGACATAAGTTATTTGTGAATATACATTTCACTTTTTAAAAATCTGTGCATGTGTTACATTTCACTTCTATCTTTCTCCTGCTCTTACAAAACTCCATCGATTAAAATGCCAAAGTGACAATTCTTCAAACTTTTTACAAAAGATGAACCATATTAACCAAGAAAAAGGAACAGGATACCAGGAACAACTGGAATAAAATCAGGAAACAATTATACCATATTTTTTTAGAGAGTCAAACATCAAAGCGGTTGGACTGTGTAACTTCTTTGTATCAAATGGATACCACATTTTAAAAAATAAGTCCTTCTTAATATTAAGAGTTTACCATTGATTTTTTTGGATGTGATACTTGTATGTGGGTATATTAAAAAAAAAAAGTACCTCAACCTTCCACAGATATACACTCACATATTTACAAATGAAATGGTATGCCTATGATCTGCTTTAAAACAGGGGGCCAGGCACCTGTGTGGCTCAGTCAGTTGAGTGACCCACTCTTGATTTCGCCCTGGGTCATGACCCAGAATACTGGCATTGAGCCCCCAAGTCTGGCTCCGTGCTGTGTATGAAGCCTGCTTGGGATTCTCCCTCCCTCTCCCACTGTTCCTCTCCCCAACTCACTCTCTTTCTTGCTAAAATTAAAAAAAATAATAAAATAAAATAGTCTGGGGGCGCTTGGGTGGCTCAGTTGGTTAACCATCGGACTCCTGATTTCAGCTTAGATCACAATCACAAGGTTGTAAGACTGAGCCCCACTGTCAGGCTCCACACTGGGCAAGGAGTCTGGTTAAGATTCTCTCTTTCCTTCTCTCTCTGCCTCTCTGCCCGCTGGTGTCTTTTTACTTCTTTGTCTCTCTCTTAAAAAATAAATTAAATTAAATTTAATTTAATTTAATTTAATTTAATTTAATTTAAATTAAAATAGGAAGCCTGGGTGATTCAGTCAACTGAGCGACAGACTTCGGCTCAGGTCATGATCTCACGGTTCGTGGGTTCAAGCCCCACGTTGGCTTTGCACTGCCGACACAGAGCCCACTTCGGATTCTGTCTCCCTCTCTCTCTGCCCCTCCCCCGCCCTCAAATATAAAACACTAAAATAAAATTAAATTAAAATTAAATAAAATTAAATAAAATAGTTCAGAGTGGGGATGGGAATGGATAAAGGACACAGATGAAACTAAATTAGCCTGAGTTACTAACTGTTGAAGCTGGGTAATGGGTACATGAGGGCATATTAAATTATTTCAATGTCTGAACTCTTCTGTATTTGTATTTAAAAGTTACAAAAACAAAGTCCTTGGCCCTATCAAAATAAGACTTAATACATTTAACAGAATCTCCTTCCTGTGACATCGCCCCCCTCAATTCTCTGCCACTCGAACCATCTGCAATTTAGAGTTCAATTATTCTTTAATCTCCAAGTCATTTTACCTTATTTAAAACCTTAAGAGTTTCAGCAAATCACTTAAGCTCTGAGAGACTAGTTCTTCATCTGCAGAATGGGAGTATTTCTATTTGGCTAGTCTCAGTTGCCAAGAGAATTATACCCAAGATGTAAGTTATAAAGCAGAATAATCTTTCCAAAAATCGTAAATTTCATGCTCAGCAGCAACCACTCACCTATTCCTGTAAATCTCCTCCCTTCCACCTCCAGTTTCTCTCTTGAGCTCTCAACCCATCAGACCGAAGCCTGGGTTCCTCTGTAAGATTACACTCCTCTCCCCGGCCTCCACCCTCCATGTTTCCACATCTTTGAGCAGCTCCTCCCTACACGCCTCTCCCACCAACCTCCGCTCTTCCCTTTCAGGGTCCCGCTTCATCTACCCCCCCCCCATTCTGTCCATTCTGTGTACCCCTTTGCCGGCCCTATTACAGTCACCCCATCACTCCTCTACCCCAGCTCAGTACTTTCATGCGATCAGCTTTATCACCCCGCTACTGCCACTAACTCACAAACACCTGGGCTGACTTCCCACCCTTTCACCGTTCAGCTGACACACAACTGCTAGCTGCCAGGGGGTGGGAAAGGGGGAAATACAGACCGTTAATGGGTAGGAGTTTCTCTTTTGGGTGACAAAAATGTTCTGGAATTAGAGAGTTGCACAAACCTAGTGAATATGCTAAAAACCGCGGAGTTATACTTTAATTGTACTTTTAAAGGGTGAATTTTATGGTAGGTGAATTACATCTCAATAACAATGTATATGTCAAAAAAAAACAAAACAAAACAAAACACTATTGCTCACCCTGCCCATCACACGCCCATTTGTCAGACCAACATCGCCCCATCTCCCGGAGCATCTACCTGCTCTTCGGTATCCCTCCAACTCTTACCACGACTCGGACAGACGTCCCTCTCACTCTCTTGACTAACACACTCCCTCACCCTCTGAGTGCCACTGTTCCCTGGAAGGGGGCGGGGAGAAGGGAAGATGTGGGCAGCTCTTGGGGCCCAGGCACAGCCCCTCCAGGATGGCCCAGTCCCCCACTGGCAGGAAAGGACCCTCTACCCCGCCCTGGCGGAGAAGCCCCACCGACTGGCGGGTGTCCTCAAACCCGCTCCGACAAGGGGCCGGGGGCCCCGCCGGATTTTCAGGGCCGCTCCGCTGGGGGCGGCGCCAGAGCCCACCTGTCTCAGCCGGCGGGCAGATCCGCTTCCAGCTCCGGCGACACAGGAGAGGGTGGCAGAGAGGGATCGGAAGAAGCCGCTGTCGCCGCCGCAGCCGGAGTGGCGCACGCCGGCTCAGGCCTCCATGTTTCCACGTCTCTGCGGCTCGGGCTCCGGCTCGACTCCGGCTCGGCTCCCGCCCCGGCCGCGTCCGCGCGCAGGCCGGGAGGCGGGGAGAGAAGAGGGAAGCGGCAGAGAACGCGGCTGGGGACCGAACGGCCGGGCGCGCCCCGGCCGACGGTCACGTGGCGCGCGGCCGCGCAGGCTTCTGGGAAATGTAGTCCTTCAGATGTTAGACGTTTCTCCACCCACCTAGCGCGCGTCCAGGGCAACCGCAAAGCCACGTGGCAAATTCGAGAAGCGGCCAAGCCCCCTTACAGACTGCTGGACCGCTTAGCCCGCTCCACGTGTTCTGGTGGCTTAACTTTGTTAAGGCCCCTCTTTATCCCAACTGGATAGCCAACTCACAGTCAAGCAATTCCTTGTAGGGCTCTGAAGAATTGGGAAATAGGAAAATGATTAATCTTTTGGTGTTTTTTTTTTTTTAATCTCCATCTTTATTTTTTTCAAACCCTTGTGTCGAGAGCTGACTTTTGGAAAATAACTTTTGATGGTGGCAGGTAGCAGATCTGTTACCTGCACCATTTACAGAAAGCACACGTCCCATTGGGAAAGAGTATCTATACAGCCAAAATTTGGAATTTGAAGTCAAATGAGCTGAAGTTACCAGATCAACATCCATCCTTGAACTTTTCCCGTTAGTTTCCTCTTAAACACATAAAGATGATGATGATTCTTCCCATACAGGACTATTGGCAAATCAATAACAATAATTAGCAACTCCCATTCCGGGTTGGTTTCTATGTGCTGTGCACTGCTTTCAACAAATAAAGGTGAGACAAGTATCACTAATTTCCCTTTTACAGTCAGTGTGTCAGATGTACCCCGAGAAGTACTATACAAATTTTAGATACACTTTTCTAGCATCTATTACCAATAAACTCCCTGAGCTGTCAGGACTATTACAGAAAAACATACTAAAAACACAAGGTAACTTGGAGCCTAGCTAAAATGAGATGAGCACTGCTATGCAGCCATTGTAAAGAATGCTAGGATACATGCTCATGATCTATCCAGTGGAAATAGTATATGTAATCTTGTCCAATTTTTATAAATGAATTATGTATATAGATAGATGCACACACACACATATCCCCAGGAGGGGAAAAGGCTAAAAGAATATTAATTATTAACTTTGGAGTATGAGATGGTGTGTGATTAAATTCAGTTGTTCCCTGCTTTCTATTTTTTCTGCGATGAATATGATTACATGTATAATTTTATAATTTTTATTTTATTTTATTTTATTTTATTTTTAATTTTTTTTAACGTTTATTTATTTTTGAGACAGAGAGAGACACAGCATGAACGGGGGAGGGGCCGAGAGAGAGGGAGACACAGAATCGGAAGCTGGCTCCAGGCTCTGAGCCATCAGCCCAGAGCCCGACGCGGGGCTCGAACTCGCGGACCGCAAGATCATGACCTGAGCTGAAGTCGGACACTTAACCAACTGAGCCACCCAGGCGCCCCTATAATTTTTATTTTAAAATTATAGCAAAAGAGAGGTACCAAAACCAAACTCAAAGTACTTTATATTTTTGCCTGTACCAAAAATTATACCCTCCACCTGCCCCCAAATGACCAAGCAACAAATGTGAGTCTCTCTCCAGAACTAGCGCTATAGACCAAGAAACAATTCATTCTACTTGGAGACAATCCTATTGTTAAATTTAACATTCTCCTTTTTCTTATAGTTTTGGGATGGCTTGAAATAAAAAGGGTCTTACCACTGTTCCTAGGTAAATGTCATAACGCTGCTGGGCAAACATCATAAATCAGCGCGTTAGATTAGGAATGGTTTTCCCAATATATGAAGCATGAGCTGGAGTAGCAATCCTTCACTAAATATTTATTGTGTACGTAATGTGCTAAGTATTATCCTTGGTCATCAACTCCCCATAGTGTCGGAACCACTGTCATGATAACTTTGACCTGATTACATCAGTGTCTAATTGGTGCAGAAACACTACCAGAAAGTCATGAAAACCCAGCTACTAAATGCAAGTGAGTGTCTGTGTCAGATCCTAGAACCAAAAAAGGCAATAGTGGGAAAACTTATGAAATCAGAATGAAGCCTGGAGTTGAGTTAATGGTATTGTACCAATGTTAATTTCCTAGTTTTGACAAATGTGTTACGGTTATGTAAGACATTAACATTAAAGGAAACCGGGAGAAGGATATACAGGAACTCTCTGTACCTTGCAATTCTTTTGTAAATCTGAAATTATTGCAGAGGCGCTGGGTGGCTCAGTCAATTAGGCATCCAACTGTTTATTTTGGCTCAGGTCATGATCTCATGGTTTGTGATATTGAGCCCTACGTCAGGCTCGGAGCTGACAGTGCAGAGCCTGCTTAGTATTCTCTCTCTCCCTCTCTCTCTGCCCCTTCCCCATTCGAATGCTCTCGCTCTCGCTCTCTCTCTCTCTCTCTCACACACACAATAAATAAACATTTAAAATTATTCCATGTGGTAGGCAGAATAATGATCCCACTGAAGATATCCACATCCAAATCCCCCAAACTTATGAATATGTTAGGTTATAAGGCAGAGAGTTGCAGATAGTATTAGGTTGCTAATCAGATGACCTTCAAGCAGGGAGATTATCCGGGATTATCAAGGGGGATCTAACGTAATCACGAAAATGAAAAGTGAGAGGAAGCCAAAAGAGAGTCCTAAATATGGCTCTGCAAGAAGGTCAAGTGAAGCAATGCGACGGTCGGTCACTTCTGACTTGGAAGATGGCAAGAGACTGGGATGTGCCCAGTGGCCCCTAGAAGCTGGAGAAGATGAGGAAACACATTCTCCCCTAGAGCCTCCAGAAGGGAACACAGGCTTGCCTATACCTAGACTTTAGCTTAGTGAGAATTATGTCAGACTTCTGACCTACAGAACTAGAAGATAATAATTCTGTGTTGTCTGAAGCCACTAAATTTGTGGTAACTTATTATAGCAACAACGTAAAATGAATACATTCCAAAATACAAAGTTTAAGAAAGAAAACTTTCCAAATGGCTGCCTGTTTTCCAGACACATTTTCAGTCTGAGACTGTACAAATATTCATGCTACTTAGTAACTGTAGGGGTGCCTGGGTGGCTCAGTCCATACAGCATGCAACTCTTCATCTTGGGGTTGTGAGTTCAAGCCCCATGGTGGGTGTAGAGCTTACTTAAAAATAAAGTCTTTGGGGCGCCTGGGTGGCGCAGTCGGTTAAGCGTCCGACTTCAGCCAGGTCACGATCTCGCGGCCCGTGAGTTCGAGCCCCGCGTCAGGCTCTGGGCTGATGGCTCGGAGCCTGGAGCCTGTTTCCGATTCTGTGTCTCCCTCTCTCTCTGCCCCTCCCCCGTTCATGCTCTGTCTCTCTCTGTCCCAAAAATAAATAAAAAACGTTGAAAAAAAAAAATAAATAAAAATAAAAATAAAAATAAAGTCTTTAAAAGAAGGCAGCGGGCACCTGGGTTGTTCAGTTGGTTGAGCGTCCTACTCTTGATTTCGCCTCAGTTCCTGATCTGAGTCCATGATCAGTTCCATGATCAGGTTCATGGTTTCAGGCCCTAAATCAGGGTCCATGCTGACCACCCACAAAGCCAGCTTGGGATTCTCTCTCTCTCTCCCTCTCTCTCTCTACCTCTCTCTCTCTCTGCCTCTCCCCTGCTCTGTGCTCTCTCTCTCTCTATCTCAAAATAAATAAGCAGAATACTGTAGACTGGAGAACTTAAACAATAGACAATTACTTCTCACAGTTCTGAAGGTGGGAAGTCCAAGATCAGAACCAGCGTCTGGTGACAGCCTTCGTCCTGGTTTGCAGACAGCATCTTCTCATCGTATCCTCACATGGTGGAGAAAGAGTGCCAGTTTCTTTCTTTCTTTCTTTCTTTCTTTCTTTCTTTCTTTCTTTCTTTCTTTCTTTCTTCTTTCTTTCTTTCTTTCTTTCTTTCTTTCCTTATTTCTTTTTTTTTTCTTTCTTTCTTTCTTTCTTTCTTTCTTTCCTTCTTTATTTCTTTTTTTCTTTCTTTCTTTTTTTCTTTCTTTCTTCTTTCTTTCTTTCTTTCTTTCTTTCTTTCTTTCTTTCTTTATGTTTATTCGTTTTTGAAAGAAAGAGACAGCAGGGAAGGGACAGAGAGAGAAGGAGATACAGAATCCGAAGCAGGCTCCAGGCTCCGAGCTGTCAGCACAGGGCCCGACACCGGGCTCAGATTCAAAGACCGTGAGATCATGACCTGAACCGAAGTCTGACACTTAAACAACTAAGCCACCCAGATGTCCCTAGGGCTCCAGTTTCTTCTAATGAAAACACTTAGCCATCATGGAGGCTCCACCCTCGTGACCTTATTGAAATCTACCTACAAAGGCCCCGCCTCCTACTGTCACCCCAGGTAGGGTTAGTTTAAAGATAGGACATTTAGGAGAACACAAACACACAGTGCATCACAGCTATTTGACTCCTCTGAGCCTCATTTTCTTCTCTGTAAAGAGACAGGAATACTCCCCTCACATCTCATCGTTGCGATGAGAATTAAGTAATGCAGGTAGCATGCCTTTTTTTTGTTTTTTAAATATTTATTTATTTTTGAGACAGAGAGAGACAGAGTGTGAGTGGGGCAGAGAGAGAGGGAGACACAGAATCTGAAGCAGGCTCCATGCTCTGAGCTGTCAGCACAGAGCCCGATGTGGGGCTTGAACCCACGAACTGTGAGATCATGACCTGGGCTGAAGTTGGACGCTTAACCAACTGAGCCACCCAGGCGCCCTAGCATGCCTTTTTTAATAAATGTGATTTCACCTGCGTAATCCAGATGGTTCTCAACTCACATGTTGTCGTTGCCAGTCCCCAGGCATCCCTCTGAAGAGAAGTATAGATTAACCAGAACTGGATCATCTGGACAGGGCAATCAGGACGGTGAGAGGTCTGGAAATCATGTCAGATGTAGCATGCCTGGTGGAACTGAGTATGAACAGCGAGACTAAGACTCGTTGTTATAACTGCTCTCAGGAGGCATGACCAGACTTGTTTTATGTTGTTGCAGAGTGCCAAACTGGGACCAAAGGTCTGAAGTTATAGGATGCAGATTTTAGCTCCACCAAAGAACTTTCTGACAAGAATACCAGGACTCATAATTAACAATTCACATCACGGGCTCTTTGCCGTGAGCTGTGCACTGTTATTTTATTTAACTCCCCCAACAACCCTATGAGAAAGGGTTAGTGTAGAAACTGATGACTGGGAAACAAATGACTCAGACTTCACAATAGTTTAAGTGGACGTTGGCTTACTGATAGCGAAATGGTCCGCTTGGAAGAAAAATGAGATGCCAATCCCTCTACCTGTGTTCGAGCTGGGTCTTGGGTAAACAGGTGGTCAAAAGGACAACTGGGAAGGAACATTGGCATTCAGTCAAGTCCCTTCATTTGAGAGATGAGGGACTGAGTGCCAGGGACGGATGAGGATCGGACAAGGACACACAGCCAGTAAGCTGATGATGGGACGGACCATTTTCCCAGGCCTTACTGAAGCCCCAACGATGCCAGCTGTTAGCAGTCAGCCAGACGCCTGCCACGGAGAGTGTTGAATGCCCAAAAGGCAGTGACTACGCAGTTCCAGGGAGTTGCTTGGCCAAGCGAGAGGCTATGCAATTAGCCCTCCATTCCCTCCACCCCCACTGGTAGGGGACACATCTGTGCCGTGCCTGCAGGGTTCCTGTTCATCTCTCCTTACTTATCCTGAGCTCTGAGGCTAAGCCTTGGGAGAAAGGCTTGGGCCAACCAGACCACCACAGCTCCTGCCAGCTTTCCTCCTGAGAGGAGGCGACCACCGCTCTGCTGCTGGAGAAACCCGGGGAGGGGGCACTATGCTGTCATCACAGTCTCCTTCCTGCTGGGGACAAGTCAGGAGGAATCACAATATTACTCAATGAATTAGTCTGGAAAGCAGCTACCCATGCCAGGCACTGTTCTAAAGTTTCAGGTGCATTAACTCAGTGGGCTTTATGACCCTCCAGAATAGGTACCCAGACTTCCTCACACCACAAAGCTGGCCAGTGGCGATTCGAACCCAGGCGGTCTGGCTGTAGAGCTCACACCTGCCCACGGGAAGTCTCAAGGCCGTCTCAAGGGCTCCCTTTACCGACACCACCGGTACTCGAGAAGGTCCACGCTGACTCCTTCAGGGTTATTTTGTCTTTCCAACTAAGGTGGACTACAATGCCTGGGGGTGTTAGTTAGGGCTGCTGTGACAACGTACCACAAATTGGGTGATTTAAACAATAGAGAATTTATTGTCTTGAAGTTCTTGAGGCGCCAAGTCCAAAATCAAGGTGTCGGCCCAGCTGGCTCTTTCAGAGGCCGTGAGGGAGATTCTGTTCCAGGCCTTCCAGCTAGCATCCGGTGGTTTCCTGGCAACCTTTGGAGTTCTGCGGCTTGTAGAAGGGTCACCCGATCTCTGCTTTCATCTTCTCATTGTGTTCTCTCTGCACGGGTGTGTGTGCGTGTGTCCAAATTTCCTTTTTATAAGAATACCAGTCATACTGGATTAGGATCCACCATAATGACTTCATTTGAACTAATCCCATCTGCAATGACCCTATTTGCAAATAGGGTCACATTTTGTGGTGTTGGGGGTTAGGGCTTCAACATAAAAATTGCGTGGGAGGCTGCGTGCCATAATTCAATCCATAACACTGGGTACAACCAACTAATCCAAAGAAGATTTGAAGAAATGTAACCGATTTCAGAGGACACGGTTAGAGTTTATTGGCACAAATGAACCAAACTAGGTAAGTGTTGTTTTAACACACACTAGATCATGTTTTGTAGAAAGATATAATTATACAATAATGAGACTGCTGGTCTCATTAGGCAAAGTGAATCTCCCAGAAGCTATGAGCCTAAGGGATTTAGGCCCCCGTCTGTGCTATCCTGCCATTGTATGGAGAATGGGGATCAGGATATCCAGAGGAAAGAGCACAGGAGAGCAGGGACCAAAATCTCCAAACCCTCCACTGGGTCACTACGTGTGGGAGTGGAGTGGTGGCTTAATTGTTTGATAAGGTCATTTAAAGCACCTTTTCAGGGCTTTCTAGCTTTTACTAGAAAGGCAATCTTGAAACACGATAGATAGGACTGATATTTGGGGACAAGAGAACACTGGTGTGGTATAGAACAATGGTTACCAAATCCTGTCTAAGGTAGGTGATAAGTTTTCACCAACCAACTATAAAAAGAAGAATGTAGACAAAATTAGTGTGAAGTTTCCATAAAAACATTTTTCATAAACATATTCAAACTGACGGGCTATTGTTTTCCTTTATTCTCCTGTTCTTCTTCATCCTTTTAGTGTCAAAATGTCTTTTCTGAAATAATGGTGATAAAACATTATAGCTTTTTAAAATATTCTTGGTTGGCCAAATAAAAATGTCAACTGTGTATCAGTCCCCTCAACCTTTCTTTTTTTTTTTTTTTTTTTTTTTTTTTAGCATTTATTTATTTTTGAGACAGAGAGAGAGAGACACACAGCATGGACGGGGGAGGGGCAGAGAGAGAGAGAGGGAGACACAGAATCCAAAACAGGCTCCAGGCTCTGAGCTGTCAACACAGAGCCCGATGCAGGGCTCGAACTCACAAACCGCGAGATCATGACCTGAGCCGAAGTTGGACGCTTAACTGAGCCACCCAGGCGCCCCAGTCCCCTCAACCTTTTTAAGAACGTTTTACTAGTATTTAAGACACACGACTGGGAATCAGTGCTGGAGTGTGACACTGTTAGAGGGGCAAGGGCCTCGGAAGACCAGCAATTCTTGGGAACGTGAGTTTACATGAACTGGGATGACTGGGGAGAACTTTACAAAAGTATCCATACTCAACCTCTGAGAGTATTGAATTAGAAAAAATGGTGTGTTACAGAAAAAATGAGAGACAAAAACCGAGAGAGAGGAAGATGTGGGGTGTGGGATCCAGGAGCGGTAGCAAGTTCTAAGAACTGCCCCTGGGCACCAGGCCTCGGCAACAACTAGTCAGGAAAGGAAGTGCATAGGGAGAAAAAAGGTAATTTACAACTCTAGGAAAGCCATGCTTGTTGTGAAAGGAAACACATCACGCTACCGTAGTTCCTTCTCATCTGTGGGGGATACGCCCCGAGACCCACAGTGGATGCCTGAAACAGTGGATAGCACCGAACCCCACATATACTATTTTTTCCTACACATACATACCTATGACAAAGTTTAATTTATAAATTAGACACAGTAAGAGATTAATAATGAAACAGAACAATTATACTGTGACAAGTTGTGAATGTGATTTCTCAAAATATCTTATAAAAAAAAAAACCTTTTAATATTTATTTTTGCCAGAGAGAGAGAGAGAGAGAGAGTCAGAGCGTGAGCTGGGGTGGGGCAGAGAGAGGGAGATAACAGAATCCAAAGCAGGCTCCAGGCTCTGAGCTGTCAGCACAGAGCCTGACACGGGACTTGAACTCACCAACCATGAGATCATGACCTGAGCTGAAACCGAGAGTTGGACGCTTAACCAACTGAGCCACCCAGGCGCCCCTCAAAGTATCTTACTGTCCCATACTTGCCCTTGTGATGATGTAAGTCAAACACTGAAGGCGGGGGGGGGACGACTGCAGCACACGCTACCCAGTGGTGGTTCCTGCGTGCTCGTTGTTAGTGTCCCAGAAAGCAGAAGGCACTCGAGATAATGCAGTGACCCACAGCCCGTAGTTAAGAGATGCTATCACCCCTATCAGCCCCAAAGGACAAGGTGATGGAGAAGTTAATGGAAACTGAAAACGTGCAGTTGGCCAATTTGAGGCACAGGGACTTTTGGTTGAGGGACAGAATTGACCTAAAGAGGCCCTCAAGGGAGGCAGCCAAGGGAATAAATACCCGGACCACCCTCCTTCCTTCCTTCCCCTTCCCCCTGCTATAGATCTCCACTGGCTAAACCCAGCAGAATCTTAGAGGCCAGAAGTCTGTTGATGTAGTTCATACCGTTTCTTGGGCAGCAGAGTAGGGCAAAGGCAGCAGATTTGGAGGGGCAAATGGAAGACATCTGGTGCACTCAGGATGCTATAAATACTAGTGACAACCCAAATTCAAAAAACAAATTAGGAGGATGTGCGGGAGAAGCAGTGGGACTTGCAGTGTAAGATAGCTTGAGCTCAACCATGGCAGAAAGTAAGAGTTAATAGCTCCAAAGACAGCAGCATGTATGTTATTTATTAACATGGCGATAAACAGAAGATCAACAATACCTAAATGAGTAATGCCTTTGGGGACGAAGGGAGCAGGGACATTATACGCCTTGCAATATTATGATTTTTAAAAAGTGATGTATTTAATAAAAACAAATTAAGGGGGTGCCTGGGTGGCTCCGTCAGTTGAGGGTCCGACTTTGGCTCAGGTCTTCATCTCGTGGTTCCGGAGTTTGAGCCCCGCATCGGGCTCTCTGCCTGCTTGGGATCCTCTGTCTCCCTCTCTCTGCCCCTCCCCTGCTCAAGTGAGCACTTTGTCTCTCAAAAGTAAAATAAAACATTAAAGAAAACAAGGGGTGCCTGGGAGGCTCAGTCGGTTAAGCATCTGAGTTCGGCTCAGGTCACGATCTCACGGTTTGTGAGTTTGAGCCATTCAGGCTCTATACTGACAGCTCAGAGCCTGGAGCCTGCTTCAGATTTTGTGTCTCACGCTGTCTCTCCCTCTTTCTCTAAAATAAACACTAAAAAAGTTTTTTTAAACAAAACAAAAAAATCAGGGAAGTCGCCAGAAAGCTACACAAAAAACTAACAGTGGTTACGTCTGTGGAGCTGGAATAAAGGCAGAGAAAGAACATTAACTTCTCATTTAACTTGCTCTTGAACTCTCCTACTACAAACATTTGCTGTTTTTTTTTTTTTTTTTAATATTTTAAGTAATCTCCACACCTAACGCAGGGGCTTGAACCCACAACCCCAAGATCAAGAGATGCACACTCCACTGACTGAGCCAGCCAAGCACCCCTACATCTATTTTTATAATAGTTTTTATACCTTAAAAAAAAACCCTCATTGGGGGGTCCTGTGCAAAAAACCTAATCAGCTGAACACAGTCGCTAAAGGGGATTTCTCTTATCCTTCAGGTGGGGTGGAAGAGAAAAACTGAAAGCTACTGCCTTGCATCAGATGAAGTCCAGGGTGGATCAATGACCTGACACGACACACAGCTTAACAGAGCCTCAGTGAGGACCGAGGACTTCGAGGGCAGGAGTCCCTTCTAACTTCTCCTTCTAAACTCATAGGGAATGCACACATCCAATACAAAGATATGGTCATCATCTTTGACTATTTATACATCCCGACACTAATGTGAAGAAGCCCAGGGAAGAAAGACGATGTGGGGACCCAGACCAGCAAAGGACTCTGCCCAGTCCCCTGTTAAAAACCACTCAATTTTGGAGTGTCTTATTATGCAACAGTAATGGATACAATCTACTCTTAAAAAGAAAAAAAAGATTGTTGTTTCACAACTATACAGATGCCATCGCACTGTAATTCTGCTTTTTGATGGGGTACAAACTTGCCCTTTTAAATATTTAAACTTTACCAGTACCACACTCTAACCAGCTGAGCTAACCGGCCAACCCACTAAATATTTAAACGTTAAAAGAAAAAAAAGACACCACACGCTAAACAGAATATTTAATATACTTCATAAGAATAGAAGGAATGCAACAAGGATTAGAATTAGTGTATATTAGACATTTCTGTAAAAGGTATTCCGTTTCTCAAAGGCGTCTCCCCAATTTCCCTGTCTTTTCTATTTTCTCAGAGCCATAAGCAGTAATTGCTACCCTCCTGAGTAAGCTTCTCCGTTGTATTAGACAGTAATTATATCTTTAAGTTTCAAGTCCTCATCATCCCTCCAAACACTCTTTCCTTTCACCGCACAGTCTCACTGCACTGTTTCACAGTAACATCGTGCTCTGTTCAAATTCAAAGAGTCTGAACAAAAGCTAGAGGCCCAAGGATTTATGAGTACTGATTTAGTAGCAGTGTCTACAGGCACAACCCTTTTATTTCTTCATAACTGTAATAAGAGAAATTAAAGCTACTTTAATGAAAAAGGAACTCAGGAGTGAGATCATTAAATATAACTAACTAAACACATCTTAAATACAAATATCACGTATTTCCTGATTAGTATCAGGTAAGCAGCTAAGCTATCTATCCGGAATCCTGGTCTCAGAGAAAAAGGTCAGAGACAATTACAAGCAAGGTGCTTCATATTATCAGGTCCATTTTTAAACAATGCGATCCTTTGGGACAAGCACTTTAGTCTTTCTTTTTATCAGAGATTTCCATTGGTCCTTTTGTTGGTAACCCATTCATGTCTGCACCCTAAAATAAAAAACCAGGTTAGATATTAGTACGACAGAAAGACACTCATTTTAAGAGATCTTCTCTTTAAAAACAGACAAACTTCAGAATGAAAAAACCCTGGTTCCACAAATGGGCAGGGTAGCTAAATTAGTGCAGAACACAGTTGAAGTTGAGCTTAACACGCGCCAATGCTAAACACAGAGTTGTCCAAATATTCATTTTAAAAAATAATTTTTTTTCTTTTTTAGTTTATTTGGGGAAGGGTGGCAGAGAGAGAGAGGGAGACGGAGAATCCAAAGCAGGCTTTGAGTTGTCAGCGCAGACCCCGACGCGGGGCTTGAACTCACGAACTGTGAGGTCACGACTTGAGCCAAAGTCAGATGCTCAACTGAGCCACCCAGGTGCCCCTTTTTGTGTGTGTGTGTGTGTGTGTTTTTTTTTTTTTTTTGCTTTAATTTCTATGATCCTTCCAACTAAATCTCTTACCCAAGTTATCAATCAATGAAACTGGCATATTTTAATATCATCTCTTCTCATCCATTAGCTATTTACTATTATTCTTACCAGCTAAGAAATATTGGTTACTATTATGGCTTAAAATCAAGACGTAAATGCACTGACCAGAAGTCCAGTTTAAAACCTTAGTTCAAACCAAATGTTAATTACTTAAAAAACACCCCAAACCCCTTATTTTAAACAAAGAAATTAAGACACATTAAGGAAGGGGCACCTGGGTGGCTCAGTCGGTTAAGCGGCCAACTGCTTCAGGTCATGATCTAGTGGTCCATGGGTTTGAGCCCCGCATTGGGCTCTGTGCTGACAGAGTCTGGAGCCTGCTTCAGATTCTGTGTCTCCTTCTTTGCCCCTCCCCTACTCATGCTCTGTCTGTCTCTCTCTCAAAAATAAACAAACATTTAAAAAAAAAAAAAAAAAAAGGCACATTAAGGAAGCTTCTGGTTCCAAGAGCTTGCCTTTTCAAAGCCACGTATTTTACCTTGACTGTACCACCCCCCTCACCCGCCCTTATTCAAGGTATCTTCGTGTTCCTACCTTGCAGTCTACTTGGCCTTTGTTTTTGTCGTGGGATTCTCGGAGGGCTTTACTAGGCCACATGCGACTAACAAAGGGGGAGAGCAGAGGGTATATGTACGGCTCCAGGAACTTCTTGTAGATCCAGAGCAGAACTGGAATGACGATGCAGGGGATACACACCATCCTCCCAGGCTGGGGTCCCGAAGTGCTGGCACACGTGAAAACACAAGTTAGGTTAGACATGAATGACTCAAGGAACTTACCTAGGTTAAGATACTGGACAGGACCAGTTCTACCTTAAAGGAAAAACTTAAATCATTAATTAGCGAAAAGCACAAGTCTATTCAATAAAACGCTACTTTCTGTAAAGGAGTAACAGGTGTAGACATAAAAAAAACAATAGTGAGGCTCCCGTCTCCAGGCCTCTTCAGTCACTTTTTCCCAACCATAAATGTGATAAAGGAAAGACACCAGTTAGTTGCTGGGTACCAGGCAGTTAGGCCCTTTGCATTTATCAACTATGTAATCCTCAAAAACTCCAGTGAGATGGAGTACCCTTGCCATTTCCATACAAAGAAAAGTAGGCTCAAAGACATGGAACATTAATTATGACTTCTATTCCAGTTTGGTGGGAATTAACTCCCAGGGCCTAATCATCTTCAGAAACTGACAATACTGACCAGCGAAAACTCCAAGGCTAAGGGCAAATCTTCTAACATGGAATTTGCTAAGGACTCACTTTGGAAGACCTCTGGGCTGCAAATCAGCTGGACTTTCCCAGGCAACAACTCTCCATTGATAGATTTGCTCTCTCTCTCTCTTTTTAATGTTTATTTATTTTTGAAAAAGGGAGAGAGCGCGAGTGCACGTGACCGGGGAAGGAGCAGAGAGAGACGCAGACACAGAATCTGAAGCAGGCTCCAGGCTCTGAGCTGTCAGCACAGAGCCCGATGCGGGGCTCGAACTCACGAACTGTGAGATCATGACCTGAGCTGAAGTCAGACGCTTAACTGACTGAGTCACCTAGGCTCCCCTGCCTTTTTCTTTTTAATAGCAATTAAAGTATGCTGAGAAAAAAAAAATTATGCGGTATTATTATCGTTATAAGTAAACTGTCCATTTCAAAAAAAAAAAATTAATACCTCGAATTTCCTTAATTAGAAATCTTGAGGGGCGCCTGGGTGGCTCAGTCGGTTAAGCGTCCGACTTCGGCTCAGGTCACGATCTCGCGGTCCGTGAGTTCGAGCCCCGCGTCGGGCTCTGGGCAGATGGCTCAGAGCCTGGAGCCTGTTTCTGATTCTGTGTCTCCCTCTCTCTCTGCCCCTCCCCCGTTCATGCTCTGTCTCTCTCTGTCTCAAAAATAAAAACGTTAAAAAAAAAAAAAAAAAAAAGAAATCTTGAAATTTCTCAAAACCAACACTACTTCCATAATATACTACTGAACCAAAGACTTTAAATTTACAAGAATTTTTAATCCCTTAAAGTAGGCATGAAAAACTAAGAAGCTTCAGAACAGTGCAGAAAACTAATAGTTCAGAACGCTAAAATTTCCTATTTTGGAGGCACCTGGGTGGCTCAGTTGGTTAAATGTCCCCTGATTTTGGCTCAGGTCATGATTTCAGGGTTTGCAGGCTCTGCACTAACAGCTTGGAGCCTGCTTGGGATTCTCTCTCTCTCCCTCTCTGCCTCTCCCCTACCCATGCTCACTCTCTCGCTCTCTCAAAATAAACCCCCCAAAAAACTTATTTCAAAATATTGCAAATCAGGTAGTACTTGCTGGCAAATGAATCGGCACAATGACTACACTAAGGTGATTTGAAACTATTCACAATACAAGTAAGCAGCAGTATAGACAACCCAATCTGAATGTGGCTTTGAAATGAATTACAAGAGCTATAAACAAGTTAACATAAATGTACATCAAGGAATGATCAGCTAATTTATAAAGGATTCATAGCTACATTCTTTGAGACAGTCCTCTGGTCAAATTAAAGTAACATTATAAGAATTTACCAAACTATTTTGTTCCCAAGTTTTAAAGAACATATTTTCTGACGAAAAAACCCAAACCGAGCCCTGAGCCTTTTTCAGCATTTACCAAGCAATCATTATTTTTGGCCATAGACCTTCTGAATTTGGTCTGAAGGGATGTGGTTTTTAGGTCTTGCACTCTTACACCACAGCCTACTAAGCAAAGCAGACTGGTTGGCAGCTGCCAGAATATGAGACCTGTTCTCACCACTTTCGAATTGGTGTCCTTGGGCAAATTATCCAAGGAGTCTGATCTTGATTCCTTCCAGTGGAAAATTAGGACAATAGCCTCTCTCACGGGATGCAGACGGATTAGATATGTTAATAACGAATACAAAGGACAGAAGAGTGTGTGAATGGGTTAAGTGCCTTCTAAGCGTTGTTACCACAAAAAACCCCCGGAACCTCCCCCCCGCCCCCCCCAACAAACCCAGATCCAAAACCTGCAACCTGTCCAAAGTTCACCCAAAGGCAAATAGTAACTGGAGTTGGTTAAGATCAGAATTCCCAATTCTGGTTTCCTACCTCAATACTCTTGCTTTTTCCCCTAACAAAAGTACAATGATCAAGTTATTCCCCTCCTACCAAGCCTTCAAGACCAACTTAAACCCTTTGAAACAACTGACACTCTCCTAGGACTAGGTTCAGTTAATGACCGGCAGCCCATCACAGATTCATCTTTACCTACTCCTAATTATTGTCTTAAAGAAACTCTCAAGAGCAAGTACTACCAATCGCTTATGTCACAAACATGGCTTTTATAAAACTGTTTAGCTCTCTTCATAATGAAACTACTGTATTTTATCTCTCAATCTTTATGACACTCTGAGGAAATTCATACATGTGGAAACTGTGGCTTAGGAAGGTCTAGTAATTGGCTATGACAAACTGATAAGATGATTATCATTCTACTCTCATGAAGCCAGTTCTCGGATATTACAGCAAAGCGGGCAAAACGCATTTAAACTGTCGGAGGAGAGGAATTCGCTTTCATTCGGCTTAGTCCAAGACAACGGACTACAGAGGAAAAGGCTGAGGCTCTGTTAGAAATCTGGCAGGTACCGTGTCGGAACGCCACCTCCCTTCAGGTAACCCAGTTTGGCACATCGTTCTACGGGATTCAAAGATAACGACAAAGGACAGGACAAGATACGAGCGAACGGTGGTGAAGACAAGAGAGCGAAGTGAAGCCGACAGTGCAGGCCAAGGAAGAGGATAAACGGACATATGGAAAGGGAGAGGCGGGCCGGGAGGCGGGCGGCCGCGGACGGAGGAGGTAACGGCGAGGGGAGGGCAGGAGGCAGGGGCGCGCGTCTGGAGGGCGAAGCGGGGTATCCCGGGAGAGCGCAGGCGGGCCGCGGGGTGCCCGGCGCAGGCCAACTGCAGGCGGGTGGGGCTCGCTCAGCACCACCCAGGCTGGAGCCTGCGAAGCGGACAGACGGCACCAGGGACCCCCCGCGCGCACCCCCGCCCCGAACCCGCAGGCGAAAGCCCCGGCCCACCGGGCACCGCTCACCCGCGTCCACCGGGTCCAAGTGGAAATGTCCGCACTTCCGGAGGGAGGGACGTGCTGCCGCCGAGCCAATGGGCACCGCAAAAGGGGCCGACAAAGGCGCGCCTGCGTCAGGCTGAGGACGCGCAGGACGTAGCGGTGACGCCCAGGCGGACGCGCCTGACTTCCGGCGCTGGCACTTTAAGCGCAAACCCTGCGCTCAAGGGAGTCGGGGGTCAGCTGTCCCGGACACTCGAACCAAATCCAAAACGTTGATCCGGATACGGGGGGTGCCGGTGGTTCACCGCCATAGAGAAAGTCACTCCACTTGCGTGAGGACCAGGCTGTTACCGAACGCTGTTGTGGCTAAACTTCACTGTGCTAGTTAAAAGGGTCGGAGATTCAGGCAGGGAATTAACACGAAGTTGCTTTAAGTGCTTATTGGACCCTCACAGACTGCAGTTAGGACTGTAAACAGCACGACAGGCAAAATCCAGGAAATCCACTCCTGGTACAGACCCAAGAGAAATGAGGACACGCCCACACAACCTTGTAGTTTCAGCTGCACTACCCACAATAGCTTAAAAAAGGGGTCCAAACGTTATTAGTTTATACCATGCGTACGTATTTGTCAGAAAATAGAGACTTGCTTTATCACAAACAAAATACTATGGAAAATTAAAGCCAGTGACAAAAGACCACATACTGTCCAGCCATTCGTATGAAATGTCCAAAAGAGGCAAATCTATACATCCACGTTAGTAGTTGCCCAAGGCTGGATTGGGTTAGGTAAGGTTCCTCTTGGGATAATGAAAATGTCCAAAGATTTGCCCGGTGACAGATGTGTAGCAATATAATAAAAGCCATCAACTGAATTGTGTTTGGGTGAATATGTGTTAAGTCTCAATAAAAGTGGTTGGAAAAAAATTCAGAAATATCCCCATACTCAGATCCCATTTTATGCAAGGTAGCACCAAGAAATTCAAAACAGCATGTCTCCAAATCAATATTAGTGGCACAGGGCTAACAGAATAATCAGTTTCTAATTCTAATCAGAAGAAAACCCATTTGATCCATTTTGTGAGGATACTTGTAATACGTTTAATAATACAGACAACCAGCATTCTGTTTTTACTTTTATTTGCATGTATTTCATGCAGAATTTACTCCCGGGCCATAAGTTTTTGTTTCTTCAGTTTCTTCTGGGATATCTGGGGAAAGAAAAAAAAAAAAAAAAGGCTGTTACAAGTTTCCTGGAGAAGTCTGCACTACATCTTAAAAGGAAGAGGTAAAGGGAATTCCTCTGGCATAGAGAAATGGCACGCGGGGAGCGAGAGGAGAAAATAAAGTAAGCAGGGGAGTTTGTGCTGAAGACTGGAGACAGGGAGACCATGTGATTAAGTGGCAACAAGAACGGAAGACAGTATTTAAGCAATTAAGCCGACAGAAGTTAGTTAGGCTGAAGGGGGGGGGGGATCTAGAATCACTCCCAGGTTCCTGGCTTAAAGAACTGAATGGGATCATTTACTGCAAACAAGCTTATTAGTTTGGGAAGGGCGGAGGGGACCTTCTTTTGCACACGTTGCATTTTAAGTTGCTATAAAAATTCAGGTGGGGCCATCAGCAGATAATTATACAGTGCTGATATATATATATATATACATACAAAAAGCCAGTATCATATGCAAAACCGATCAACGACTAAGTAACAGTAAGTAATTTACCTTTTTCTTCTGTGCAACCTCCTCTTCTGGTTTAGGAACAATCTGCTCTTTTTCAGTAAGGATCATCTCAATGTGGCAGGGAGAGCTCATGTATGGGTTTATCCGACCATGAGCCCTGTAAGTTCTACGCCGCATTTTGGGGGCTTTGTTCACCTGGATGTGCTCAATGACCAGAGAATCTACATCTAAACCCTGGGAAGAGACGAACAAAATCAAATTGACATCTTTAGCTCAACACCACAAACCTTATCACTGGAAAATCAAGTCCCCATCTTTGCAAGGCAAACCTTAAGACTTCAAATAGCCTGTCAAACATTTTTTTGCTTTCACCTTTATTCTAAGGGTCCTTCCTTAAATCTAAATAACTATTAAAACTCAGTGCAGGGCGCGCCTGGGTGGCTCAGTCGGTTAAGCGTCCGACTTCGGCTCAGGTCATGATCTCACGGTCGGTGAGTTTGAGCCCTGCGTCGGGCTCTGTGCTGACAGTGCAGAGCCTGGAGCCTGTTTCAGATTCTGTGTCTCCCTCTCTCTCTCTGACCCTCCCCCACTCATGCTCTGTCTCAAAAATAAATAAACATTAAAAAAAAAAAAAAAAAACCTCAGTGCTATATGCAGCTTCTAAGGGGCCTCCCTAAAAGTCATGAAGGGGAGTGGATCATGCTTCTGAAGATCTTCACACACAAAATTTTGGTCTTCTGGAAATTGGGAGGTAGATATTTAAAAAAACTAATGGGAAATTTCAGTTACTGAGAAAACAAGACAGTCAAAGAAACAAATCTGGACAATAGCGACAATAATTGAATAACCATCCAAGTTATATGCATATGAATAAAGATGTTGGGGTGCCTGGGTGGCTCAGTTGAGTGTCCAACTTTGGATCAGGTCACGATCTCGCAGTTTGTTGGAGTTCACCCCACATCGGGCTCTCTGCTGTCAGCAGAGCCCACTTCAGATCCTCTGTCCCCCTCTCTGCCCCTCCCCCACATGTGCACTCTCTGGCTCTCTAAATAAATAAAAGTCAATGGTTTAGGTACCTTAAGTTCAGCATTACTCTCTGCATTTTTAAGCATGTGCAGTAAAAATTCGGCACTCTTTTTGGGCCACCGACCCTGTGTCCAGCCCCACTGTTTGGCCTGAAAGGAATCCAAGGAACACGTTAGTCATTTCCCCTCATTTTCATCAGTGGTACAACCAATATGATTTTTAATCCAACACCAAGGTTGCTCAGAACACAGTTTTTTTTTCATGGTTAATCCAAAGGTGTCCTAAGATGGTCATCTCAGCAACCAGAAAGAACCTGATTCCAGGCAGATCCTAACCCCACCAGATCCCTCTCCATTACAAAGTCATTTCTGACAGCCACTGTGAGCTCTCACCTGGGCACACCTACCAACTCCACCATTGTAGCGTCGGAATGGCACACATTGCTTCTGCAAAGTGACATCTTTCAGATACTTGGTGGCTTTTCGGATATGCATACCCTTGATGGCCTGGGCAGTTTCCCGTGTGTTCTAAGTATAAACAGTATAAACTGTGACTTAACGATGTGAAAGAGTAACAATTTTTGAAGTAAACACGAAATTGTTTTTTAAAATGTCAACATACATCGACAAAAGATTTCCCGTTCTTTAAAGGGGAGGGAATATGAGAAGAAAAACTGTCTGTGATTAAAAGCCAGGGAGACTTGGAAGTTAGGGAAAAATAAACCCCAAACCTCTATTAAGTGTAACAGGTTTTATTTTTTAAAAATTTTAAATGTTTATTTTTGAGAGAAAAGAACATGAGATGGGAGGGGCAGAGGGAACAGAATCTGAAGCAGCCTCCAGGCTCTGAGTGGTCAGCACGAAGCCCGACCTGAGGCTTGAACCTGGGAACTGAGAGATCATGACATGACCCAAAGTCGGATGTTCACTGACTGAGCCACCCAGGTGCCCCCTAACTATAATGCTTTAACTCCATCATCTTGCAACCATGTTAAGGGTCTTGTTATCTTGATCTCTACACCAAGTTCTCCAACAGTTCTATGGTCATCTCACGCAATTCCACAAATCAAAGTGCTCATTATATGATTGATCATTACAGACTCGATGTCTCAAAGGTGACTGCTCAGAACTGATTAGTTTTCACGGTAAATCCAAAGGTGTCCTAAGAAACGCATCACTGCAGCCACCTTTTTAGAATGGTCGAAAAAAAAACAAAACAAAACACTGGAACAATGTGGCACAACCCTTTCAGAACATATATGAGGATTCACATACCTTAAAGTGAACACGAAGATTTGAACCTCTTGATTTGCATGCTGAAAAATAAAAGTTTTGGTTAATTTTGGGTATCTTAGGATTCCTCTTACCCCAAGATAAGGAATTTCAATCTCTTCCGGTTCACTTACATTTTGTCGGGTTTTCCGGGTCAAGTGAATAGCGAACCATTTTCAGAGATCACCTGGAAGGGATCAGGAGGAAATTCTGTCAACACACATTTACAGTCACCGATGCAGTTTAAATACATATTAAATGCTACCGACAGCCGCTCAGAAAGTAGTTGTTTTCACGGTTAATCCAAAGGTGTCCTAAGAAATGCCATCATCGCAGCCATCCTTTTCTCCAGAGCTTTCTTCCCCGCTGCATCTACTAGGGACTCGGACCTCATGAGCCCTTTTCCCCACTGAAGGAGAACGTGGCCTGTCTCAACCCCACTCTGGATCCCTCAGGAGTGTAAGGACTCCACGCAATGGCACCGCAGAATGCTCGTCTACAACCCTCTGCAGCTCCCTCCCCACAGAAGGTGATGCCATCTTCCCGGGTGCTTTTGGGCTATTAGGTTAAGCGCCATCGAACTTGAAACACTCGTTCAAATGCAGAAGTGACGCCTCAACCCAACTTCACTTTTACTCCGCCAAACTCTCTCGTTGCAGCCACACACGCGCCGCGTCGCGGCCAGCACTCACCGCAACACACTGGCCCTCGGGAGTCGGAAACGGCACTGACGACAGGCCGCCGGTACCCGTTCCACCCCCCATTCCCGCCCATCGCGGCCTTCTGCTCCGACACGTCCCCCCTGCACAGAGGGACATCGCCTCCAGCGAAGAATCAGTAGCCGCAGGAGGCTTCCTCCCGCGGGCATAGCCATCAGCGCCACCGAGGCCCGGATGGCGGCGATAACTGGAGGATTCAGCTCTCGGAGGGAGATAGCAAACAGTCACTCACCTCAGGCCGCTTACGGGAAGAGGAAGAGCGGTGGCTCCTGGGAGAATTCATGCGCACTCGACCTCTCGCGAGATCTCCAGCCTGAAGAGCGTGATTTGAAGATAGGCGGAGCGCTAAGAGAAAGGGAATGTGGGATGTATTTGAGAAGATCTGGAAACGAATTGCCCCCTTAGGGAGTGTCTCAAAATTCTCCTTTTTTGATATCCAGAAATAAAGTTATGGATTTTAAATATCAATCAATTAAGAACAGGTCTGTAATTCTAGCACAGGATCACGTATTATTAGGTATAGATGGCACATTTATTCATCAACATTTGTTAGATTTGATTATGTGATCACGTACCCCTAAAAGTGGTAGGTAAATGGACAATTAACAAGATGTAAAGGATGGGACGTAATTATGGTAATCAGAGAATTCTCTAGAGGGGAATACCACCCAATCAGTTCTACTGAAGAGTGCCACTTCTAGATCTTCCGGTGCAGAAAAACCCTTGGGCACTATCTTCCCTTTCTTCTTCACCCAAGTCATCTATCTGGTTATTTCCTCTCGGCCATTGGTGGTGTTAGCACTTTGGGTCTTCTATTTCTTTTTTTGTTTTGTTTTTCTTTTTAATATAATTTATTGTCAAATTGGTTAACAAAAGTGTGTACAGCGTGCTCTTGGTTTTGGGGGTAGATTCCCGTGGTTCATCGCTTACATACAATAACCAGTACTCATCCCAGCAAGTGTCCTCCTCAATGTCCATCACCCATTTTCCCCTCTCCCCCAGCAGCCCATCAACCCTCAGATTGTTCTCTGTATTTAAGAGTCTCTTATGATCTCCCTCTCTGTTTGTAACTATTTTTCCCCCTTCCCTTCCCCCATGGTCTTCTGTTACGTTTCTCAAGTTCCACCTATGAATGAAAATATATATCTGTCTTCCTCTGACTGGGTCTTCTATTTCAAAGCACTGTCACTCCAGGCAAATTTGAACTCTAAGTGAAAGAACTCTGGACAATGCTCTAAGCACTCTTGGTTTCTTGACCTCAATTCCAGAGACCTCAGTCCTAGGTCCCTCTCCTGGAGTCCACTTCCATTGCCAGATGATGGATTCCACAGTCTTTCCTCAGTAGTTCCCATCCCTCACATGGCTTCCAGCAGAGGCTGAGAACACCCAAACTAAGGTTTCCATTCCACATCTCTTGCCTTAACTAGCCCCAAGTATCAAGCAACTTTCCGGACATATTTCGCAGCAGGTCTGGGGGTCAAATACTTGAAACCTAAAGTACCCTTATCATTCAAGTTTCTTGGAATTATATCTTGAAGCTTGATTAGATTCAGTTCAATACCAGGGGCAAGAAAACTTCATAGGTGATATTGTGTAGGTGGTATTTCCCCTTGCATCCTATCAGAATGCACGTAATGTCATCTGATTGTCTCATTTGTACTGATGTTAAGATGGGTAAGTGAGTTCAGGAGTTGTAGGTCTTATCCCTTCTTTATAAAGTTCGACATCAGCTTTTCACCTAATGGCTTTAGCAGCTGTTGAAATTATTTACCTATATCCATTATTTCAGCTGGAGTTAAAAATGGTGATTTTTTTTCTCCCTAATTCTATCAGTGTTTTTTAGCTGGACTTGTGTAAAAAAGAATTTTCCCTCTTTCAATTATTTGATTATCTTGAAATATAGTTCATATAGAAAAGGCAGGATAAAACTTAATCTTCCCATTTATTTATGGACTTTCAGAAAAATGAGCTGGTTTCCTCAAAGGTTTGCCAAAGGTGACTGATTTGGATTTTTACAAATCAGCTTTATTAAGGTATACTTGATGTATAATAAAATTCCCCCAGTTTTTTGGCATAGAATTTATTGTTTTGACAGATAAATACAGTCATATAGGCACTACCATGATCATGATGTAGAACATTTCCATCTTCCCCAAAGTTCCATCCTGCCTCTTCGTAGCTAATCCCTTTCTCCCACCCATGGGACCCAACAGCTATTGATCTGCTTTCTGTCACTATAGTTTTGCCTTTTCCAGAATATCACGTAAATGGAATCATATAGTATGCAGTGTTTTGTGTCTGGCTTCTTTTGTTTAGCACAATGCTTTTGAAATTCACTTAGACTGTCTCAGTCTAAGTTGCGTGTCTCAGTCAGTCATTCTTTTTTGTTATTGAATAGAATTCCGTTATACAGCTATGTCACAATTTATCAGTTCAGCCACAGACGGACATTTGTGTTGTTTCAGGTGTTTGGCTCTGATGCACACACCAGTTGTGAACATCTGAGTGCAAATTTTCGTGTGGACACGTGTTTTCATTTATTTTCAGGCAGATACCTAGGAGTGAAATTGCTTGGTTACATGTTAAGTTTATGTTGAACTTTTTAAGAAACCCCCAAACCGTTTTCTAACGCACCTGTATCTTTTGATATTCCCACCAGCAATGTATGAGGGTTCCAGTTTCTGTCTGCCCTTGCCAAAACTTGGTATTGTCTGTCTTTTTAATTATTGTCATTGTAATGGCTATGTAGTGGCATATCATTGTGGTTTTTTTTTTTTTTAATTTTTTTTTCAACGTTTTTTATTTATTTTTGGGACAGAGAGAGACAGAGCATGAACGGGGGAGGGGCAGAGAGAGAGGGAGACACAGAATCGGAAACAGGCTCCAGGCTCCAGGCTCCGAGCCATCAGCCCAGAGCCTGACGCGGGGCTCGAACTCACAGACCGCGAGATCGTGACCTGGCTGAAGTCGGACGCTTAACCGACTGCGCCACCCAGGCGCCCCTCATTGTGGTTTTTGACTGCATTTCCCTAAAGTCTAATGACGTTGAGCATCTTTTCACATGCTTATTTGACATTCAGCTTTCTGAAGTATGTGTTCAACTCTTTTGGCCATTTAAAAATGGATTATTTGTCTCCTTACGAGTTGTAAGAGTTATTTATTCATGCTGGATACAAGTGTTTTATAAGCTTTGCAAATATGTCCTCCCTGACTCTGACTTGTCTTTTTATTTTCTTAATAATGTCTAACAAAGTGAAAAAGTTAACATTTTTTTCTCCCTTTTTAAAAAAAAATTGTTTATTTTAGAGAGGTGGGGGGCAGGGGCAAAGGGAGAGAAAGAATCCTAAGCAGGCTCCCTGCTCAGCATGGAGCCCGGTGTGGGTCTCTATCCCACGCCTCTGGGATTATGACTCGAGCTGAAATCACGAGTGGGACACTCAACTGATTGAGCCACCCAGGTGCCCCACAAAAGTTTTAAATTTTGATGAAGTTCAATGTATTGATTAAAAAAAAAATAAATTGTGATTCTGGTATTATACCTAAGAAATCTTTGCCTATCCCAAGGTAATTATTTCTTTCCCATGTTTTCTAAACTAAACTAAACTAACCTAACCTAGACTAAACTGAAACAAAAAAGTTTTAGTTCTTACATTTGGGTTGAATTAATTTTGGTAACTCAGTTTCACTTGACATAAGGTCCAAATCAATCTTTTTGCATGTGGATATTCCATTTTTTCTAGCACCATTTGCTGAGACCATGGTCTTTTCTTTATTGAACTGCTGTGGCACTTTTATTGAAAATCAATTGACCAGAAAGGGGAGGATTTATTTCTGGACTTTCACTTCTGGTCCATCGATCTATTTGATTATCTTTGTAGCAACATGTCACTGTCATGTAACTTTACAGCCAAATTTGAAATCAGCTAGCATATGTTTTCCAACTTTATTCTTTTTGAAGTTGTTTCTGCTCTCCTGGGTCCTCTATGTTTCTGTATAAATTTTAGGATCAGCTTGTTAATTTCTACAAAAAGTCTGCTGGGATTTTGATAGGGACTGCATTGAATTGAAGAGGTAATTAAAGTAAAATGAGTTTATATGGATGATCAGTACGAGGCTTCAGAAGAACCTGGACACCTTGATCTTGGACTTCTAGCCTCTAGAATTTTAAGAAAATAAATTTCTGTTTAAACCTGCTAATCGGTGGCACTTTATTATGAAAGCCCAAGCACACTGATATACCTTCTTTCTCCAATAACTTCCAGTTCCCTATTTCCAAGGCTTCTACCAATATCAGTATTATATCCTTCCAGAAAAATTCTATGAATTACAAACACTCCCAGGATAGTATACTGTATACAATCTTCTGCATCTTGCTTTCTGTTTATCTTTGTTTGTTTGTTTGTTTTTGAGAGAGAGAGAGGAGAGAGAGAGAGAGAGAGAGCACAACTGGGGGGCAGAGGTGGGTAGAGAGAGAGGGAGACACAGAATCTGAAGCAGGCTCCAGGCTCTGAGCTGTCAGCAGAGAGCCGGACATGGGGCTCGAACACATGAACTGCGAGATCATGACCTGAGCTGAAGTCAGACGCCTGACCGACGGAGCCACCCCGATTGACATCTCTTATACTGGGTGTTGTGACTGCATGCTTTACATTTGCCACTTTCTGGAAACTCCTGAATAGATGAGGTAGATGGCCCAGATTGGGCTTCCCAGAAAGCAGAGTCTGAGATAGAGATTAAGTAGTGCTCATGGATTCAGTATCGTGGAAAGGAGACAGGACTGATCAGAGGGTCAAGTTAGGGTGGGATGCGGTCCCAGTGAAGGTATCAGCCAGCACCTGCTCCTACCTAGGGGACCTCTGGAGCTGGTTGTTCCTTCTGACTTGTCCCAACCTGGGTGGGGGCTGGGCCTCTGTCCCACCCATGGATCCCTCACTGGATGGGGCTTCTCCAGGAAGATGTGAAGCAGTTGTCTTCAGGCAATTCTCAGAGACAACTGAGACGGCTGAGGACTGACAGTTCTCCTGACAGAGGGAGAAGTCCTTCATTCCTGAAGAGAGACGAGGGAGGCACATCTCAGTGGCCACGGCAGCAGGTGCTGTTGTTTCATTTTACAGATAAGATAAACAAGGTTCAAAGGGACGGGGCTGGGATTTGAACCCAGATCTCCTCTCCGCGCCTGTGTTCTTTCTCACCATCGTTGCCGCCAGTTCTCCACATTCCTGTCTTCCCGACTGCTTCCCAGTGACCTCCAGGTTTCCTGGTGACCTGTGGCTCACTGGGGCTGCCCTCACTTCAGCGTCCTGCCTTGGGACAGTCCATTTCTCGACTTCCACTCCAGCTTTTGCAAGGCTCTCCAGGCCTGGCCCACACTCCCACCTTCTCAGAATACTGTTGCTTGCATTCATAGGAGGTTGAGGAGGATTATTCTGGCTCTGAGGTGCTGGGTGGATTGGGGAGATCAGGAACCTCAGAGTGGATCGTGGCAGAGCCCCAGAAAAACAAGCAGATATTCAGGCATGAGGTCGTGAGTTTGGCAAAGGTAGAGAAGGTGGGAATCGCAAATGCCTCTGGGCTCCTCGAAACAGGACAGAAACACAACTCCCCTGAGACCTCCTATTGGCTTCTCCTTAATGATGACCTCTGGGGCTCCATTTACTACCTAGATCTCCAGGGAGCAGCAGGAAACAACAAACCTTCAGTCTTTCCAAGTGGTAGCCATTCTCCTCTCTGACCCGACAAGTCAAGATATCAAGTGGGCCCTGTGGAGGTTTGACAGTTTGTCCAAACAACTGGGTTTTTTTAGCTGAAGCTATAAATCTGTTGGGAAAAAAATCTGTCTGCTTGGCCATTCAATCAGTCAGCCAGTCTGGATTAGTCTGACCATCTTCTCAGAAAAGAATGTCTTTGGGGGATTTTCAGATGAGTGAATATTCAATGTTCTGTCTTTTAGCATTGTCCGCCACCTTCCCTGCCCCTTTGTATAATACTCTTAGAGGGTTGGCTCCTGGGCCTCCAGGAGAACCAAGGAGGATCGTCTTAATCCCCTGGCAGATACTTATTCTGCCCTCCTCATTCTAAACCTCCCCACAATGCTGTTTGAGCTTCACTTGGAAATGGGCTTTATTTGCCAGGAAAGGGGAATTCTTTTCATGACAATAAGGAAAATGTAATCCCTTCTTCAGGGGGTTGGAGGCCTTTTCTTTCCCCCTCAGTCTGACGGGCTGCTGCCCTCTCCTCCCTGTTGCCTGGTCTGTCTTTCCTGTACCTCCCAGAGCTAAGGCTGGGGTGGTGGGGATCACCCAGAGGGATACTGGCATCCAGAAACCGGGGATGGGATCCCAGTGCTTCCCTGCTGGGTGACTCAATGCAGGTGGTTTGGTTTTGCCCAGCTTTGTTCCTTCATCTGTAAAAAAGGAAGATAACAATACCAATTGCTGAGACATAGGAGATAGTGAAAAGACATTGTGAATAGCATAAAATAGGTATTTGGTAAATGTTGGGTCGTTCCTTCCCTCTTCCTTTCTCCTCAGAATTTATTCTTGGATATCACCTGATCGGATACTTGTCCCTCTGTGACACTCTGCAGTGGTTTTCCTCGGGGTGTCTCCCCCAGACCCATTCTCTGGTGTCTGTGCCCTGCTCCGTGCCCCTTGAGGTGGAGCCCACTGACTGCTACCCTGGTTGGGGATGGCCAATGGTGAGCATGGGCAGGAGTTGGGAGGTCACGGGGAGAGAAGTCGGGCTATTTCTTCCCAGCTCCCTGGCTGCCTTGGCATTGGGTTCTGGAGTGGCTCTATCCCTCCAAGACTACGCCCCCTGCCAGATTGCCCCTCCTCCCAGGCTCAGATTTCCTTGGACTCCATTACAGTTTCAACTTTCCTTGTCCCACTAGTCCTGGCATTGAAACGGCTTTGTGCTGTGAGGTTTCTGGGTGTGTTTCCGCGTCCCTTATTAGTTTGCCCACATCTCTCAATTTCCTTAAAGCCTCTTCTGGTGAACTCTCTGCATGTAATTGTTTCCTGCAGGCATATAAACAGAGGTTATCTACCCTCTATTTGAATACCTCTAGGGACCAGAGCTCAATATTTGTCTTTTTCACGCCCATTTCAAAAATAATGATGTACTTGAGGACGGAGCTCATGTTTGGGGTACATGCTCAGTGCTACGTACGCTTCGTCACACTCATTCCCCACGATGACTTTGTAAGAAGGTTGTACTGTCCACATTTTGCAGAGGACGGACCTGAAACTCAGGGAAGTTTTGCAACTTGTCCCGGATCCTGCAGCTAATAGGTGGCACAGGACACATTTGGCTTTGTTAGGTTGGCCTCACTCCAGCATTTTTTTCTTGCCATTACACCTGCCTGTCATGGGGGAAGAATTCCAAACAAGGAAAACTGGAAAATGGGAAAATTTCCCTTGCATTTCACAATTTCACCCAGGGCTAGCCTCAAGGAAACCTTAATATTGTTCACAAAAACTTCTTTTGAAGGATACAGTCTCTTGTGGGGTGGCTGGGTGACACAATGAGCCACTAGATGGCACCAGTTCAGCGTTGGGTAAAGCTTGTCTCCGTAATTTTTGTGGGCAAAGGGTGCGGGTAGCAAGTTCTTCTGTTTACTTTGACAAGTAAATATAACTTTGATTTAATGGCCTCTGTGTTTCCTCCGAACTGGGCTGCCTTAAGTTTTCAAAGATGAGGCTCCGAATGGACGGAGAGTGGGGTTGGGGTTATGGGGGGTGGTGGGAATGGGACGACACAGAATGATGAAGGCTCAGCCCCAGGGAAAGCTGGCAGGCTAGATAGAGGGAAACAGTACTGACCTACGACACCGAACCAAGAAAACTCACTCAAAGACCGTGAGACCATTAGAGCTGGAAGGGTCTGATGAGCTCTTCCAGCCCTACTCTTTCATTATGCAGATGAAGAAACATTCTGTTGTTTTCTGTGTAACAGAAAGTGATCCCCAACTTACCCGGTTGTCCTAATAAAAAATATTGTCCCAACATTTCTTGCCTTGTGGCCTTCCTGGTGGCTGGGGCCTTTTGTAAGGCAACTAGATAAAGGGTGAGGCTTTGGCTTTTGCTCCCCTCTTTGTTTCTGACGGGGATTTCTTTTTGTCCACATAACACTCTCTAGACAAAGTTTTCAAACAGTTTTCTTTCTTTCTTTTTCTTTCTTTCTTTCTTTCTTTCTTTCTTTCTTTCTTTCTAGAATGTTTGTTTGTTTGTTTATTGGGAGAGAGAGAGAACACACACGTGCGTGAGGGGGAGCAGTAGAGAGGATCCAAAGGGGGCTCTGTGCTAACAGCAGAGAGCCCCATATGGGGCTCAAACTCACAAACCATGAGATCATGACCTGAGCCTAAAAGAGGCATCAGAGCCTTAACCGACTGAGCCACCCAGGCACCCCGGTTTTTTTCTTTTTTAATTATTATTTAATTGGTTCCAAAAATCGAAACAGTATAAAAAAATATCTAATAAAAAGTCTCACTCCTATCCCTTTCCCAATCTGTCTCATTCACCCCTCCCCTCAAACCCTAGGTAATTACCATTAAAAAAAATTGTTTTATGTTTATTTTTGAGAGAGAGAGAGAGATAGATCATGAGCACGGGAGGGGCAGAGAGAGAGGGAGACACAGAATCCAAAGCAGGCTCCAGGCTCCGAGATGTCAGCACAGAGCCAGATGCAGGGCTTGAACTCACAGACTGTGATATCATGACCTGAGGTCGGCGCTCAACAGACTGAGCCACCCAGGCAGCCTGGTAACCACCATTCTTATTTTAACTTGGGTGTTCTTTAGGCAAACACAACCGAGTGTAAACATGGAAAGGTATATTTATTTCTTTGCAGGAAATGATTCTCCATTGTTGCTTCCCGCCTGCTGCTAAATTCCCTTTCATTTTCACTTGCCCTCAGCGGTGATTTCCATAATGACCGCATTTTTTTTTTTTATGGAATAAAAAGTTGAGACATAAGGCCTGATAAGTATCAGAAAACTGTGTCTGGATGATGCTCCTGTTCTGGAAAATGCGGAAGCTATTGTCGCTGCAGCTTGTCCAGAGCTCCTTATCTTTTCCCAAGTCCCCTTTCACTCCCGGAGGAAGGCTTTGTCTCCTGCTTCCTGAGCCGTGCAAGAGACCCTGCGTCTGTCTAGCCTCCTCACTTCGGAGCCTCGTCACCTCCCCCACCCTTCCCGGAGTGCTCCTCTCGCTCAGCACCTGCCGGGCTCCCCCCACCTCCAACATCCGCGGGGTTCCCACTCATTCCTTACTCAGCCGAATGCCAGGCTCCCGCTCTGCCTTTAGACACCCCCAGCTCCTCCTTCTCTTCCTCCAACTCTTCACCGTCCCTTTCTTGCCCCCTTTGCCATGAAAGTTCTCCAAAGACTAGCTACCGAGATTTCCTCACCGCAGAGCTCAGTTTGCTACAGCTTAGTTAGCACCTGCGGGGAGGAAGAGTCAAAGATAAAAAAGATGTGGTCTCTGTCCCTAAGGCTCTTAAGCTCAGACCTAATTTAGTGACATACAGGGGTTCTGTGCATGAATACAGGCGCGGTGCAACCAGGCTGAGCACAGAGTGGGGACTCGATATTTCTGGGTCCGACGGGGAGAGTCCCCACCTGTGGAGCCCTCCAGGTGCTGGAGCATGGAATATTAAAATGCAGGTGCTGCCTCCTCAGACAGGGCCCTGGGGTAGGTTTGCTCCCCTTTCTTAGTCCTCTCCCTGTGCCATGTGTTTGGAAGCTATTCCCCTAGGAAGCCCTCCCAGACAGGGCCTTTTCCAGATGTGCCCTTTCCTGGTGGTGTTCCGTGCTCCAAATGGCCCTCCCACGTCAAAAACAAAGCTGTGCCCTTTCCCTCAGAGTCCTGTGTTTGCTTCCCAGGGTGGCAGCTTGCTTGCGTGAAGATAATATATTTTCCTGAAGGGCCCTTCCCAGCTCAGTAACACAGGTACATTTTCCTGGAGGCCTGGAGGGGCGCCTGGGTGGCTCAGTCGGTTAAGCCTCCGACTTTGGCTCAGGTCATGATGTCACCGCTTGTGGGTTCGAGTCCCCCGTCCGGCTCTATGTTGACACTGTGCTGACAGCTTGGAGCCTGGACCTTGCTTGTGATTCTGTGTCTCTCTCTCTGTCTCTGCCTTGCTCATGCTCTGTCTCTCTCTCTCAAAAATAAATAAAACATTAAAAATAAAAAAAATCTTTTTTACATTTATTTATTTTTGAGAGACAGAGTAAGACAGAGCACAAGCGGGGCAGGGGCAGAGAGAGAAGAAGACACAGAACCTGAAGCAGGCTCCGGGTCTGATGCGGGGCTGTAGGCCCGAGGTGGGGCTCAGACTCAACCACCAGATCGTGACCTGAGCCAAAATCAGATGCTCAACCAGCTGAGCCACCTAGGCGCTCCATCAAACTTAGTGGTTTAAAACAACACATGTATTATCTTACAGTTTTCTGTGTTCAGGAGTCCAGGCGAGGTTGGATTCTTTGTAAGGCTAATCAAGGTCTGGGTTCTCAGCTGAAGGCTTGACTGGGAGAGGATCTGCTAAGTTCAGCTGGTAGTCGGCAAGGTTCAGGTCTTTGCCGGCTGTCAGACCGAGGGCCTCAATTTCTCACTGGTTATCACCTGGAGGCCATCATCAGTTCCTAATTAGTTGTTGGCCAGAGGCTGCCCTCAGTCCCTTGCCGTGTGGCCCTCACCAATGTGGCTGCTCAGTTCATCAAAGCCAACAAGGACAGTGTCTGTTAGCAAGATGGATGTCAGACTCTTACGTGACATAATAATGGAAGTGATATCCTGTCACCTGTGCTATATTGTATACTTTGGGAACCTGTCACATTTCCTGCCCATACTCAAGGGGAGGAGATCGTATGAGGGCATGAGACCAGGGGGTGAGTGTTGCAGGGGCCATCTTAACGTGTGTCTGCCCTAGCAGCTCTGAAGTGGGCATTTCTATCCTTTCTATTCTCATCATATAGGTGCAGAAAAGGAAGATTTGCATATTAAGTAACTTGCCCAAGGGCACTTCCGTAGAAAACAGGAGATGAGGGATTCCAAACACAGCCTGTCAGATTTGAAGTTTATAGTCATTGTGTTACAAAGGTAAATTGTGGGTGTTTCACCTGGATCGGAGAAGCTCAGATCGGGGGTGGTTTTCATATTGATAGTCTTTTGGAACTTGGGTAACCACTTAGATGAGGGTGTAGACAGAAGTTAATTCCCAGTCCTGGGAATTATCAAGAATAGATTTAACTTCTGAATAAAGGACTTCTACCATTTACAGTGACCTTCATAGAATAAGCTGGCTGCCTCCTAAAGTGGCCTGTTCCCTTCATTACTTGGGTTTGACCAGCATCCATGGAAGCATGAACATTTGTCCAGGACACCAGAGGGAATTCTACCACTCGATGGGAATCTGCTGAGTAGGAATTAAGATCTCAGCAGAAGAGAGTCTGTATCTCTTAAAGGATATATATATATATATATATATATATATATATATATATATATTTTTTTTTTTTTTTTAATTTACATCCAAATTAGTTAGCATATAGTACAACAATGATTTCAGGAGTAGATTCCTTAGTGCCCCTTCCCCATTTAGCCCATCCCCCCTCCCACCACCCCTCTAGTAACCCTCTGTTTGTTCCCCATATTTATGTCTCTTCTGTTTTGTCCCCCTCCCTGTTTTTATATTATTTTTGTTTCCCTCCTCTTATGTTCATCTGTTTTGTCTCTGAAAGTCCTCATATGAGTGAACTCATATGATATTTATCTTTCTCTAATTTCACTTAGCATAATACCCTCCAGTTCCATCCATGTAGTTGCAAATGGCAAGATTTCATTCTTTTTGATGGCCGAGTAGTACTCCATTGTATATATATATACCACATCTTCTTTATCCATTCATCCATCGATGGATATTTGGGCTCTTTCCATACTTTGGCTATTGTCGATAGCGCTGCTATAAACGTGGGGATGCATGTGTCCCTCCGAAACAGCACACCTGTATGCCTTGGATAAACACCTAGTAGTGCAATTGCTGGGTCATAGGGTAGTTCTATTTTTAGCTTTTTGAGGCACCTCCATCCTGTTTTCCAGAGTGGCTGCGCCAGCTTGCATTCCCATCTCTTAAAGGATACTAAAGGCGGACCCTGCAGAACCCAGCAGCCAGGTCGAGGAAAGAGCCCAGATGAAGTTGCACTTCACTCTGTGCATCTGTCCAAGTCGGTAGACCCCTTGACGAGGCCCCCAGCATGCTTCTCCATGTCTTCACTGATGTCTGCCTGGGAGGAAAGGTCATGATGATGGGAGCAGTTGTTCCCACGTGGATGTGCCCTCGGAGGCCTTCAAAGACACTTTTCTTAGAGTTTTATTATCCTGACTGTACAGATAAGGAAACTGGCCAACCAGGGAAGAGAAAGCAGAGGTCACTGTCCAGTATCTCTTGGCAGGTCACACTCAATTCTTTCCGCTCACATCAGCTGGGGTTGTAACAGCTCCCAGTTACACTGTATCTGTACCGGTCACCCCATGGCAAAATCTTGTCCAGTTGGAAGCCCCAGGCCAATGAGCTGAAGTGAACACCTCACCCCACTATTACTGCTCCTAGAACAAATTCCTTGTCTCACTGATAATTCTTTTGTGTGTAGCTGAAATTGTGCCAAACGTTATCAGTTCTGGAACAGTGTGCATAACTTTGCATACATAATAAAGCTCCTTTCCTTTATTTATTTATTTTGCTGAATAGCATTACTATTACTTCCTCTAGGAGTTTCCGACATAATGTTACCCCCAAGTAGAAGCTTTTGTATCATTATATTAATTGCTGAATCGGCTTGGAGCCGGATTCCTATGGGGGGCAAGGGCCTGGAGATCAAAGCTGTCCTTTCAGATCCTGATTCAGCTGATATGCGATTAATTCTTTGCTTGCTGTTCATATTCTCTCAGGCAGAGTGTAATTTGAGGAAAACAAGGAATGCGTGTATGTGTGCATGCTACAGAGACGGAGAGTGAGCCCTCTCTCCCACTGTACCAGGTGACCTGGTTTGTTCACTCTTTCCTTGTGCCCCTGGGACTTTGTGCCTTCTGATGCCCTTGCCTGGAAAGCCTTGTCTGTTTCTCTCATTTAGTGAACAGAGCCCCAACCAGGGGGTTTGGGAAATCCAGCCCCAATTCTGGCTTTGATGTGCGGGATAAACGTTGGTCAAAGCACCTGGCTTCTTTGAACACTCATTCCTGATGCGTGGCAGGAAATATTTGTTGACTCAAACTGAACCCACCCGGACAGTGGGAAGATCTCCCTGAATTATTCACCCTGCTGGGTAGCTGTAGGGATTAAATGATGTAACAGAAATTAAAGCAGGATTGTTCTTGACTCCTGGCCATCATTGGCGTCCAAACCAGAGCCTTCAGAAACACTCCAGCCCGCAGTGACTGCTCCCCTCTGATTTGTCACTTGTAGAGCCTTATACTGTTTTGCTAATTTATGATCTATTTACGTGTGTGCTTTATCTAATCTTCTTGTACATAAGCTCTTTTTCTGGTCTTTTGAATCCTTTCGGTGCCTAGAGTGATGCCTTAATCATAACTGGGTTTAGTCTTTGTGGATTGAGTGCTTAACTGAAGCTGCATCCATGGAAGGAGACTCATTTTCAAAAGACCACCCAATGCAAGGATCTTAGGTTTGAGATCATTTTATGCCCCTTTTCATGGTGGAATGAACAATGAATAACACAGTCTGAATGAATAATGCAGTGTGTCATGAGTTCGGAAGGGAGAAAAAAGCAGGGTATCTATACATGTCATTTTCAATCATCTTGACTTGAATTGCCTGGTCTTATTTGGTCAAACAAGAACAGCTGGGGGGAAAATGGTTAAACTTCTTACTTGGTTCTTTGAGACGAAGTAGCTGGCTGATTGTCCTTTCTGCTCAGTGGAATGTGCTGGCCTCAGAGGCCATGACGGGTAACTGAACTGAGGCCAACAGGATCGTACCCAGGGAGGAAACAGCAACAGGCAACATCTTCATTTTTGCTTTGTTGGTGTAACCTTGTTCACAGAGAAGACACGGAAGAGAAAGGACTTGGAGAGTGAGAGAGGAAAAAGAGAAGACAGAGCGTGAGGAAGGGCCAGAAGGACGCAGGGGAACCTATCTGTTACTGCTCCGGGAGTCTCCCAAGTGTCTGTGGGAGGGCCATTGGAGGGCTCATTCCACATGCTGACCAAGGATGGGCTACACTTGTCTTTCTCGAAGCCCTGCTCCCCAGAGTGAGGTCAGTGGCCATCCCCTGCCCTTTGCCCAGTGGGTGACAAAGGTCCCCTCACTCTGCCTGTGCACAAGCCTGGGCTCAGTGATTCCCTTAAGCCCTCAAGTCAGAGTTCTCCAAAGAAACAGAACCAATAGCATGGCATATGGTAGCTGTAGGGATTAAATGATAGAACTCAAAGCAGGATTACTTCTTGACTCTTGACTATTTCTTGACTATATATATAGCGTGTAGGAAAGAGATCTATTTAATTTGTTTTTAGGAATTAGTCCACACAATTGTGGAGGCGGGCAGGTCTAAAATTTGCAGAGTAGGCTGGCAGGCTGGAGACCCGGGAAAGAATTGCAGTTGGAGTCAAAAATTGCATCTGCTGGTCAAACTGGCTCTTCCTTGAGGGTTCTCAGCCTTTTTCCTCTCAGAGCCATCACCTGATTAGATTAGCCCCACCCAAATCACAGAGGGTAATCTACTTTGCCCAGTCTACTGATTGATTGATTGATTTTTAATGTTTATTCAGTTTTGAGAGAGAGAGAGAGAGAGAGAGAGAGAGACAGGCCATGAGTGGGGGAGGGGCAGAGAGAGAGGGAGACACAGAATTGCGAAGCAGGCTCCAGGCTCTGAGCTGTCAGCACAGAGCCCGAAACGGGGTTCGAACTCACGAGCCATGAGATCATGACCTGAGCCAAAGTTGGACACTTAACCTGCTGAGCCACCCAGGCGCACCCAGTCTACTGATTTAAATGTTAATTTCATGTAAAAAAATACCTTCCTAGAAACATCTGGAATAATGTTTGTCCAAGTATCTGGGTCCAGTTTGGGCCCAGCTGAGTTGACACATAAAACTAGCCATCAAACCTGGGAAGGGATGGCAGAACTGATTCTGGAGGAAGGGGAGTGGTGGAGAAACTTCTCCCCACCCCTTTCCTTTTTAGTCGTTATTTTTGTATGTATGTATTTATTTATGTACTTATATTTTCAAACATGAATACAGGCACATGGTAAACAATTCAAAGGGTCTAGAAAGGTATATAGTGAAAAGTGAGTCTGCACCCCACTCCTAACCTATTTCTTGGGAATTCTCTTGGAGATATTATGCGGATGTACAGGCATATTCCCATAGAGAGGAACATACACAACACACATCACACGCTACACCTTGCTTTTTTTTTCACGTAACTAGTGCACTGATGCAGCCTCCTGGCCATGTGCAATGTGAGGACAGGTTTTCTCCTCCACTCTGTTGCCGTTGACAACTGTGTTGCAGCAAACATCCTTCCCTGTGTGTCCTTGACACAGCCCCTCTCCCTACTGAGGCCCTCGACTTCCCTGATGCATCATTCAGGTGACTGCCATCAAGTTTTTTTTGACACAGTCCCCGTCCCTCCCGGTCACACCCTGCCTTCACCCCACCTTTCTGTGCAAAGCCAGTGTCTCCCCTGCAGGCTCAATCCGTCCCTCCAGTGAGAGGTTAATCTCCTTCTGGTGTCCTGAGACCCTGCTCAATTGGACGGTGTCTGCCTGGGTGTCTTTATCCCAACCCCATCGTGGTTCTTCACACTCAGCCAGGCTTGCTCTTTGTTGGAGAGAGCCTGTGCATATTTTCTAAGCTTATTTCGGAGGCAGCAGCATTGAGATTCAAATCCCTCCCGGCACTTAGCTTCAGTCAAAATGACCGAAGAGAATACATTGTAGCCGGACAGGCCACACAAGCCTCCCGCCTGCCAGAGGGTTTTGTTGGCTGAAAATCCTGTCACCAGGCAGGCAGACATCCTCATTGCTCCCCGGCAGGTCCCGTGGGAGGCTGTGATAGACAGGGAAGGTCGGGCTCCCTCCAGGCTCTTGAAATAATTTCTGGTACCCAAGGGCCTGGATGGTGGGCTAAGGGAGGGGCAGCAGGAGCCCCAGGAGATGGCCGAAATCACACAGCTCACCCCTGCCTGGTAACGGATGAGGACCCGGAGCGGGCTGGCTGAGAAGCCGGCTCTGGGCTGCACCCGTCATCCCAGGGGGCCCACATTTTTGAGGCTCTGATAAAAGCTTGGGCTCTTCTTTCCAACAAAGTGAGCACATGCAGAGACACGCAGGGGTTTGGACACGCTGTGTGTCTGGATTGGGGTGGTGGGGAAGAGGGCATTCCGGGTGAAGCGTCAGTTAAGATGCTCCCTGTTAGGGGCGCAGGCGGCTCCATCGGGTAAATGGCTGACTCTGGGTTTTGGCTCAGGTCCTGATCTCACAGTTCTGTGAGTTCAAGCCCTGCGTTGGGCTCTGGGCCGGCAGCTTGGAGCTTGCTTGGGGTTGTCTCTCTCTCCGTCCATCTCTGCCCCTCCCCGACTCACTCTGGAGCACTCAGACCAAAACATTCCTCTGCTAACCTGTCCTTAGCTGGAAATCATTGCATTTCTGGAAGGTGCTGGTTGAAATGTGAGGGAGGAACCTGGGTTTTCCCAGCTCACTGATGTGAAGGGTGGACATGCTTACATTTCCTGTAGCTACCGAAAAGCTCCTTTGTTCTCACACGGGCGGGTGGCATGTGTCCAGTGTGAGCCAGGCCCAGCGAAAGTTCTGAGCTGCCCAGTTGACAGTAGATCTGATGAAACTGGTACCAACGGACACAAGACGGGAGAGGGCCTATTTCACGTTTGTGAGAAAGAACTTTCTCGTCCCGCTGGGTTTAAAATACGTGCGTTACCTCTGCCCACTTGACCAAAGTAAAACGTGTTCATTTTAGGAAATGAAGACAAAGAGAAGAAAATAAAAATCACCAGCAATCCCAACCCTCAGAATATTAATATTTTATATTTTGAGGCGTGATCTCCCAAATGCACAGGTGCCCACACCCTACACACAGCTCAGTCGGTTGAGCGTCCGACTCCGGCTCAGGTCATGATCTCACGGTCCGTGAGTTCGAGCCCCGCGTTAGGCTCTGTGCTGATGGCTCAGAGCCTGGAGCCTGTTTCGGAGTCTGTGTCTCCCTCTCTCTGACCCTCCCCCGTTCATGCTTTGTCTCTCCCTGTCTCAAAAATAAATAAAACGTTAAAAAAATAAATAAATAAAATAAAATAAGTCAATTGTAGGGGCGCCTGGGTGGCTCAGTCGGTTTGTGAGTTCGATCTCACAGTTTGTGAGTTCGAGCCCCACGTCAGGCTCTGTGCTGACAGCTCGGAGCCTGGAGCCTGCTTCGGATTCTGTGTCTCCCTCCCCCCTGCCCACCCCGCCCCGCCCCAGCTCATGCTCTGTCTCTCTGTCAAAAATAAAGAAACATCAAAAAAAAATTTTTTTTAAACCCATAAGACTCTTCCAACAACTAAAATGGTCCAATAATATAATCAGATGCCTCAAAAACAGTGGGGCCCCAACTCTGGAAGTCTTGGGGCAGAGGTTTGACAGGGGTGCAATGGAAGAGATTGTAGGTGAGCAGTTAGATGAGAAGATTTTAAGGATTCAATGCACTTCAGGCCTGGGTGAAGTTTTCTCTGTGGGTCACTGGAACTCTTGGGCAGGTAGCCACTGGCACCCTGCCGTCCTGGCTTATGCTCCTCAATCAGTTCTGCGATTCCTCAGTCTGGCTTTCCTGGGAGGCCCGCTGAGGCCAGACAACACGAAATTCACTACTTCCCTGCCTGCATTGTTACCAGCCCCTGGGAAACAATCTTCCCTGCAAAGGCTCTCATTAGTGGAAACTTTACTTTCAAGCAATGACCTGATTCTTAATACAAAAGAGAGAATATTCTATTTCTATGCTATTGTAATCCTCCTGTGGCAATTTGTATTTTTTATTCAGCCCTCCACAACTGATTGGCGTGTGTGCGTGCATCATGTGATGTAGCGTGAGGTTTTTACTTGTCCAAATCATCCCGTTGCAATTATTTCCCCCTATTCAAATCTTCTCACACGGCCTCGTGCTTCAGGAAGCGGGCAGATGCCTGCGTTGGCAAGCTGGTATGTAGTGAGAATTTGGTTAGAATTGGTATGTGTCAGTGATCAACTTAATTTAGTGTTTAGAGTTTAAATTATAAGATATTCCAAGAATACAGAACAGTACAGAAAAATGTAATTGGCCTCCATGCATCCCATTCACTTGATTTAAGAAATGCATAATATTTTGCCGTATGTACTTCAGAATGCCCTCCTTTTGCAGGAAATAAAATATTACAGGCCAATACTCTCATTCTACCTTGTTCCCTCCCTTCAGGTTAACCACTAACCCCAAATTGCGTGTTTTCATACTTTTGCTGTGTACATGAATGAAGCTGTGGGCAATACATTATGCTCTTGCTTCGTTTTGAGATTTACGAAACAGTATCACACCGTAGATATAATTTGCTGCCTCTGTTTTACTCAACCCTGTGGTTTTGGCACTGGCCACGTTGATCAATGAAGTTCTCATGGATTTCATTCTCAATATTATATAGCATGCCATAGTTTGCAATGGTGCCATTTATTCATCCATTTTCCTAACGGGACTTTTGGGTTGTCTCTCTTCCCCCCTTCGCTGCTGCTGTTGCAAACAAAGCTGCTGGGAAATTCAGTGGACTTGCTTCCTTCCTCGTGCGCAAGCGTGAGAACATTCCCAAGGTACGAATCCCAAAAGAGAATCGATGGTTCATGGGGTATGCAGCTTCATTTTACAGTTGAGAATAAAGGGTATTTTTATTGTGGTTAGCTTGGCTGTTTTTATTGTGATAAAATATACATAACGTGAAAACTACCATTTGAGCTGTTTTGAAGCGTGCAGTTCGGTGGCATTCTGTGCATTCACACTGTTGCACCACCATCGCCACCATCCGTCTCCAGAACTCTTCCAGCTTCCCAAACTGCACCTCGGTCCCCGTTAAACACTAACCCCTCTATCAAGTCTCTCTACCGCTCCTTGTTCTTGTTTTAAACAGAGGAAGCCACCATTACTCCTTCACTCGTTCCATCAACATTTATTGCACACCTATCATATTTCAAATATACAAGTAGGTGCATACAATTTAGTATCTGCCATCAAGAAATTGCCGTCCTAAGCCTCTTCCCGAGAACCATCCACAGCTACTGTTCTCCAAGCCCAGAGGCCTCCTTTAGGTTCGCAACACTTATTTTATTTTGCTCTACTTGTGTCAATTTAGCTTTGAATAGATTATGTATTCATACAGTTCAAAATTCAAAAGGTTCCAAAAAGCTATGGAGTAAACAAGCAAACAAACAAACCCCCTCTCCCCGCTCACCCGAATGCTCTCTCCAGAGGAGACTAATGTTTCTAGTTTCTTCTAAATCCTTCCAGAAATATTCTGTGGCTGTATAAACATGTACGTATAAGTATTCTCATTTGCCTAGTTCCCTGTCCATGGACATTGTTTACAATGTGTTGCTATTTGCAATAAGTTATTCTGTGTGTGTGTGACTTTGTACACAAAGAATGAAGGACAGATTTCTTAAAGCGGGTTGGGTAATTCCAAGGTATTGGCGCGTGTGATTGTCTTGGGATGGATTCCCCAGAGAATGGACTTGAAGCAGCGTTTGGTGTGTAGGTGGTTTATTAGGGGAACATTCCCGGGGTCCTATCAGGGAGGGAACAAGGCAGCGGAAGTGGGCAGAGGAAGGTGGCGAACTGTGATGCTACAGAGGCCCCAGTCATCCAGCAGCGTCCTGTGAAGTTGAGGCAAGCAACGAAACCTAGCCTTTGCGCCACCCGGTCCGCCCCCACCCGGTCTACCGGACAGCATATGCAGGTTACAGTGGGGGATGGGAGAGTGACTTTGGGCAGGCAATTCCCTTAAACCAAGAGCACTTCCCGGGAAGAACTCTGCTATGAGTTGTCAGCAGCCCACACTTCCATCGGCCGGGAGGGCGCACGCCTTACACCTGAAGGGCATTTGGGTGAAGCACCATGGTATTCATTACAGTCTACCCTTGAGCCAGTCAGCTCCTTTCGGTTTATAAGGTAGATTTACTGCATCTCGGAACATCTCCAGAATTCTAGTTGGCCTTTTCCTGGCAAGGAAGGCTTCATGGAAGAGGTGATTTCTGACTTAGATTTTTTAAAAGTTTGTATTCAAGTTAGTTAACATGCAGTGTAGTCTGGTCTTCAGGAGTAGAACCTAGCGATTCATCTCTTACATAGGACACCCAGTGGTGATCCGCAAAAGTGCCCTCCTTAATGCCTGTCACCCATTTCACCTTCCCACTCCCCCTTCCGGCAACCCTCAGTTTCTTCTCTGTATTTAGGAATCTCTTGCTTACCTCCCTCTCTGTTTTTATCTTATTTTTCCTTCTCTTCCCCTTTGTTCATCTGTTGAGTTTTTCAAATTCCACGTATGAGTGAAATCATATGATATCTGTCTTTCTCTGACTGACTTATTTTGCTTAGCATAATACCCTTCAGTTCCATCCATGTTGTTGCAGATGGCAAGATTTCATTCATTTTCCTTGCCAAATACTATTCCGTTGTGCATATATACCACATCTTCTTAATCCATTCATCTCTTGATGGACATTTGGGATCTTTTCATAATTTGGTTATTGTTGATAGCACTGCTGTAGATACTGGGGTGCATGTGCCCCTTCAAGTCAGCATTTTTGTATCCTTTGGATAAATTCCTAGTAGTACAATTGCTGGGTTGTAGGGTCGTTAGTTCTATTTTTAATTTTTTGAGGAACCTCCACACTGTTTTCCAGAGCGGCTGCACCAGGAAGCATTCCTACCAACAGTGCAAAAGGGTTCCCCTTTCTCCACATCCTCGCCAGCATCTGTTGTTTCCTCAGTTGTTCATTTTAGCCATTCTGACCAGTGTGAGGTGGTATCTCATTGTGGTTTTTGATTTGTATTTCCCTGATGATGAGCGATGTTAAGCATCGTTTCATGTGTCTGTTGGCCATTTGGATGTCTTCTTTGGAAAAGTGTCTATTCATATCTTCTGCCCATTTCTTCCGGATTATTTGTTTTTTTAGGTGCTGAGTTTGGTAAGTTCTTTATAGATTTTGGATACTAACCCTTTATCCGATATGTCATTTGCAAATATCTTCTCCCATTCCATCGGTTGCCTTTTAGTTTTATTGATTGTTTCCTTTGCAGTGCAAAGGGCAGAAGCTTTTTATCTTGGTGAGATCCCAATAGTTCATTTTTGCTTTTATTTCTCTTGCCTCTGGAGACCTCTGACTTAGATTTTTAAGGATGAATAGAATAAACATCTTGAGGGGCTTTTCAACATAAATGTGCCTAGGCTTCTCAGGTAAGAAAGATCTGGTTTACCTCCTCATTTTACAAGTGAGGAAACGAAGGGGTTATGCTGATTGAATTAGAGCAAAACCAGGTTGGATTCTCCGGGTCACTAACCCCTCACCCCACTGTCCCTTCCTCTGCTCCCTCCAATGCCTCCGCCACCTGTGTTTTCCAAACTGTGCTCCTTCTGGTGAGTTTAAAGAAGAGATAAAAACACTCTTAACTAGAATGGAATAACTGCTTTTCCCTAATTTGCAGAAAAATATTAACATCAATAATATTCTCCCGTAGTTTTCTCCCATAACTTAAAAAAAAAATGGAGGTATTATACTCATTTCAGGAATATAGCAAAATGAGTTGATATCAGTATATATTTCAAAATAACCAGCACAGGGCGCCTGGGTGGCGCAGTCGGTTAAGCGTCCGACTTCAGCCAGGTCACGATCTCGGGGTCCGTGAGTTCGAGCCCCGCGTCAGGCTCTGGGCTGATGGCTCGGAGCCTGGAGCCTGTTTCCGATTCTGTGTCTCCCTCTCTCTCTGCCCCTCCCCCGTTCATGCTCTGTCTCTCTCTCTGTCCCAAAAATAAATAAAAAACGTTGAAAAAAAAAAATAACCAGCACAATAAGTCTGGTTCACATCCATCACCACACATAAAATGTTTTTCTCTTGTGATGAGAACTTTCAAGATCTACACAGCAATTTCAAATATGCACTACACCAACTATAGTCACTATGTTGTACATCTCCCATAATTTTTTTTAACCTTGGATTTTTTTTGTAATTTTACATCAGCGCTGTGTATTCCTATTTTGTAAAATAAAATTTTAAACTTTGTTTTGAACTAATTTTTGCCTTACAAGTTGCAGCAATCGTACAGAGAGCTCCTTCTCCCTTACCCAGCTCCCCCTAATGTTGACATAACCACTGTGGAATGGTCAAAACAAGGGCCCCGACGTGGGCACAATACTCCCAGCCTAACTGCAAACCTTATTTGGATTTTATCATGCAAAAAAAAAAAAAAAGTTTTATTTTGAACTAGTTTTAGGCTTACAGAAAAGCCATCATCTTTCTTAAACTATTTGTGCTTTCTAGTACTGTGTGCCTTTAACAGAGAAAAGAACACCAACAAGTAACAAAGGGGTAGTAACGGAAAACCCAGGACTGGCCAATAATGCCAAGACAGCTGGTGTTCCATCTGTATTTTCGCACTGCGTTTTGTAGTTTGCAAATTTCATTAAACTGACATTTTAAAACAACCCAGATGAGCTAAATAAATGGTTTATGTGAGATCATAGTTTCTGTGATAGAATGGAATATTTTAACATTTAACCCTCTTCGGCAAAAAGCATCATGACCTTTAGGAGCTCTGCCATCTACAAAGAGCTCGAACACTATTGCACTAGATAATGCCATCTGTCCGGTTTGAGATGCAACACACTGTGAGGGCGGTTGTTGATTTTGGGTTTTCCTAGGGGCAGAGTCAAGCTCTTGGCTTTCTGGACCAGGCTCTCTCAACCAGTTACTGCTGAGAGGGTGGTAGACTTCAGACCTCTGTTCACTATTAGGTACTGGGATCAATATTATGTGTCTTCCTTGGAATCATTCCTCTATCTCTAATATTTAGCTCTTCCGTGTACTAATTTAATTAATTTATATTTTCATACTTTAATTATTCATTTTCTTATGCATGCACACAGCGAAAAAATACAAGCCGTATAGAAAAGCATGAAATAAAGAGTTAAAATCTTCCTCCACCCCTTCCAACCAATCTACACCACTGGTTCTTGGTTCTCAAAGGGCGGGGTGGGGGTGGGGTGCTATTTCCTGGGGGCATTTTGGAAAAGCCTAAGAGTGTTTATGATTGCTCCAATGATTAGAGGGTATTACTGATTACTGGAATTTGGGGAGGGGGCAAGAATGCTTTTCATCCTGCAGGAAAAAAAAAAAAAAGAATTTACTGGCATCCAACGCCATGTTTTAATTTTAGTGGATGTTCATGAAAGTGAAAAATACTATTTACCATTACCTAAGTCTAGAATATAGGGGGTGTCGATGGCTGTGTGGGTTGTATACTCTCCAACCTAGGGGGTTGCTATTCACATCACAGAGATCATAGATTTCAATATTATGCCATTTTTCTGGCAGATAGCAGTGAAGTGTCTGGTCCTACAAAATTAGCATGGTGTGGTCTTTTTCAGAAAAGTGGAGGTAAAATATTTTGAGGAAGGGAGTCCTTTTTCTGATTTGCGCAAGGTGACATATTGTATTTTTTTAAAAGTTTATTTATTTATTCAACCAATCTCAGCACCCAACGTGTGGGTCAGACTCACAACCCTGAGATCAAGAGTCACATGCTTCTTCTGACTGACCCAGCCAGGCACCCCTGGATTCTTTTTTTAAAAATTCTTTCAAAATTTAGAAATGGGTTCTTATATGTAAACAAATATTATGGAACTCAGTCCAAAATTGTCTTCTAACTGCATTTAAAACTTTTAAAAAATATTTTATTCTTTTAAAATAATCTCGACACCTAACGTGGGGCTTGAACTTAACAACCCTGAGATCAAGAGTTGTGTGCTCTACCAAATAAGCCAGCCAGGTGCCCCTGAAGTGTTTTTTCCTGCAGTAAAAAAGTTTTAAAAGTTTTTGTGTAGTCAAGCTTACTATGTTTTTCATTTATCTTCTGTGTTTATATCCTTCTTAAAGATTCTTTTCCTCATATTTTACTTAAAACATTTGAAATGAGATGGCTTATAGTTTTTTTTCTTTCCTTTTTTCTTTCTGCATTTCAATCTTTGTCAGATTTTGGTATCAGTGTTATTCTGATTTTGTAGAAAGGATTTCGATGCTTTTCTTCTTTTATTTTGAAGCTCTGAAAAAGTTTAGTTACAGATTTTATTCAGGCACTTATTCAACAAGTATTTATTAAGTCCTGGTTCTGGAGATACAGCAATGACCAACATACACAAAAATCCCTTTCATCCTAGCAGGGAAAGGCAGACTGTAAACAAATAAGAAGTTAAGATACATCACATGCCAGATGGTGGTAAGTGTTGGGGAGAAAAATAAAGCAGGAGAGGGAGATAGGGAATGTCAGTGTGTGTGTGGGGGGGGGGTATTACAACTTTCAATTGGGTCATCAGGAAAGCCTCATGAAGACATGGGAGCACAGATCTGAAGGCAGGGAGGGAGTGAGCCCTGTAAATATCTGGGGAATCAGTAGAAGGAACAGCAAAGGTGAAAGCTCCAAGATGGAACATGGATGGTGTGTTCAGAGAACAATAAGAAGGCCAGAATGAGGAGGGGGTTGAGTCAGGTGGAAAGTAGGGTGAATTAATGTCAGAGAGGTACAGGGGAGGCCTTGCAGAGCCTGGCCCTTTATTAGAAGGACTCATCTTTACTACAAAGGAATTGGGGAGCCACTGGAAGGTATTTCAGATGGTTTATTTCAGGTGACAGATGATAGTGGGGGCAATGGAGGTGTTAAATGGAGGTCAGATTCTGGATGAGCATTGAAGGGGAAGCCACCAGGAACTGTTGAATGTTGGATGTGAGACGATAAAAAAAAGGGAGAAGTCAAAGTCAACTCCCATTTTTGGCTTGAGTGACTGAAAGGATTAGTTTGCCATTTATTGAAATTGGAAAGATGACTGAGGCAGGAGTAGTTTTGGGGGGAAAGATCAGGGATTCAGTTTTAAACATGGTATGTTTGAGATGGCTTTAGGACATCTAAGGTCATGAACAAGTCTAGAGTTCAGGGAAGAGGTTCAGGCTGGGGGTTATATATCTCTATCTCTGTCTTTATCTCTCTCTCTCTATCATATCTTATACATCTGTATATATCTCTATATGTTTGAGAATCACATACAGATGTCTTTGAAGGTGTGAAAATAGGTGAGATTATTGAGGGAGTGATTTTAGATAAAGGAACATAAGAGCTCCATAAATGGAGCCCTAGGGTGCTCTAGCTATGCCAACAATTAGAAGTCAGTCAGCAAAGAGACTGAGGAGGAGGGACCAATGAACAAGGAGGATTTATAAGCCAGATGAGTTTCCAAGGCTGAGGGAGTGGCCGTGATGGGGGTAAGACGAGGGCTGGGGATTGACCTGGCTGTGTGGAAGCCACTGGTGACCTTGATGAGAGAGATTGTGGAAAGGTGGTGGAGTCCGAGTGGGATGGGAGGAGAGGGATTGGAATCAGGGATTAGGGACTCTTTAAAGGAATTTTGCTGTAAAGAGCAGCTGAGAAGGTGAGTCTTGAGACAGAAGGAGGTAGAGTCAATGCAATTTTTTTAAGACGGAGACATTGTAACTCGTGTTTGTGTGCTGATGATCCATTGAAACAATCAATAGAGAGGGGGATTGTTGGGGTGATGTCCTCATGTGGGTGAGAGGGGATGGAATCCGGTGTTTAACTGGGGCTCCCCGGGCGGGGCGGGGGGTGCTTAGACAGCAGTAGAGTGTTCATCCTTAGCAACAGGAGGCGGGCTGAGGACATGGGGACAGATGTGAACAGATGGATGGGTGTGATGGTAGAGGTTTGTGGGTGTTCTCTTCTGATTGACTTTATTTTCTCAGTGAAACGGGAAGTCAGATCATCAGGATGATGGATGGGGGAGACATTGGAGGTCTGAGGGCAGAGGACAAGATGGGAGAGAGTTGTCTAAGAGAAGGAGTAGAAAGAGGAAATTGTCTAAGGGAATTTAAGTTGGTTGCTAGGCAAACTTCAAAGACCACGTGAGGTTAGTGGTGGTTAATTTAACTTAGCAAGCTCATGTGTTTTTTTTCCCAGCTATTATCTGCTATGTAGGTGTAGATATAGGAATATGTGAAAAATTGGATTTAACTGAACGTTTGGTAGTTTAAGGGAATTTATCTGGGGAACCATATACATCTGGCACTCTGGGGGTTGTAAGGATAGAATTGTTGGTCACTATCAATCTTCTCTTGTGGTTATTGGGTCTCTAGATATTCTGGGGTCAGTTCTTTGTAACAGATTTTGCTAGAAGATGGACCTTTTTGAATCAGGTTAAATTTTTTTCTTTTTACAGAGCTTTGGAAATGCCACAGCATTTCAAAATGGACTTAATTTGGTGATCTAGTCTTCCAGGCTGTCATTTGAGCCATTATCCGTGCTTCTCAGTTTGGCAACGAGCCCCTCTGCCTCAGCCTTTCCTGTTCTGTTGTGTGGACGTGATGGGCGAGAGAAAGAGTCCTCGCAGGGCCTGCACGGTTTGCTCAGCTGGGCTCCCTCTGCACGGAGTTGGGTGCTGTCTTTTTGTCCTCTCTGTGGGAGGTGTGACTCCCGGGCCTGCTCAGGACCCTGAAGTTCTTGGCTGGGATCACAGTGGTTATTGAGTTTTTATATGTAGGGCTAGTTGGAGAAGATTACTAACAGTGAATTCAATGGCACTCTGAGCCGAACCACTCTGGTTTTGTGGGGGGTAGAGGGTGTGAATGGGGCTTAATATCCTTTCCCTGGGTCTCATCCTGATAACGTAGCCCAGCACTGCATACTGTCTCTTCCCAAAGTAATGGGCCCGGCCTGACTAGTTTCTCAGGTAAATTCCTTAAGCCATCCGACCCCCTGGTTAAACCCAGTATTTGACCTGTTCAATGCCTGTATATATGCAGGAGGAAAACAACCATGTGTAAATCGCCAATACGGGTTTGCAAGAACATCTCTTTATTGAGGAGAATTACTTACCTCCCTCTAGATGTCTTCTAAGTAAAATAATCCGAGGTGCTGAGGTTGTGATTTGCAGAGGAAGGGAAACAAACAAATAAACAAATCCAGGCAAGCCTACCCATAGCTACCTTCAGCATATGGGAGAGCTGAGGTCATACTACAAATGGAGATTAAAACTGAGGCTCAGTTAATTTCCTCTGTAGTTACAATTCCTAACACAGCGCTCTCCAGACTATCTTTTTGGGGAATTCTGAGCCTTCACTAAACTTTTCATGGGGTGAGGTTTCTGTGGTCAAATCAAATTAGCAAAAGCCAGATACTCTGTCCCCCTCTTGGAAATTCATCATATACTTTATTTATGGAATTAATCATTCAACAGATATTTCACAAGTTCTTTCTATGTGCCAGGATTTATGCTGGGCTCCAGGAGAAAAAACAAAACAAAACACCAAAATCAATATAGAAGCTGCTTTCATGGGGCTTATACACTAACAGGGAGATGGACATTAATCAAATAGCCAAACAAATAATGTCTAATTACAGAGCCAGGTAAGTTCTATAAAATAAAGGTCTAAGCTTATAGAAAACGTAGGCCAGGGGCCAGGGAAAGTGTCTCTAAAAGAAGAAAACACAAATGGATATCTGAAGTTTGATAAGAGTTAACATTAACCAGGGTCAAAGGCCAAATCTTGACGCTTTAGAATATCCGATAGAAATATAATGTGAGCCACATATGTAATCAAAAATTTTCACATTATGGCAGCCATGTTACAAAAACATAAAAATATGAAATTAATTTTAATGATGTATTTTGCCTAACTCAATATATCCAAAATATTGTCATTTCAGTAATCAACATAAACAATTACGAATGCAGTATTCTTTTTTATTTTTTCATAAATTTTTTTTTTAAGGTTTATTATTTTTGAGACAGAGAGAGACAGAGCATGAGCAGGGGAGGGGCAGAGAGAGAGGGAGACACAGAATCCGAAGCGGGCTCCAGGCTCTGAGCTGTCAGCGCAGAGCCTGACGTGGGGCTCGAACCCATGCACTGTGAGATCATGACCTGAGCCGAAGTCAGATGCTTAACCGACTGAGCCACCCAGGCGCCCCTGAATGCAGTATTTTATTTGCTTTTTTGTTCTAAGTCTTTGCAATGCGGTATGTCTTCTATACTCACAGCATATCTTTGTTGAGACTTGTCCCATTTCAAGGGCTCAAAAGTCACAGATAGCTCATGGGTATTTTATTAGAGCAGACAGAGGAACTGAAGAGAAGGCCCATGGGGCAGGAAGGGAGAGAGAGAAGAGGAGGGTGGTGTGAGCTGGGGTGGTGCCATTCCCCAGGGCAGTCCATGGAGAGGGTTGTAGGCCATGTAAAGGATCTTAATTTTGAACTTGAAGCCACTGCAGGGTTAAAGCATATTGAAGGTCCTTGGAAGTTCTGCAGGGAGGATGCCTGTTATAGCTTGTTTTTTACTCAGCGTTCCCATTTTATTCCGTGTAGCACCTGTTACCATTTCTGGCCCACACACTGGGAAATGCTGTTCCAGTCTTTCCTTTTGGGAGAAACGCTGCTGTTGATTGATATGAAGTTCAGTAGCTGAAGACCTCAGGCTTTTGAGTTTGTCAAAGGGAGAGCCAGTTTACTTTAATTCCTGCTAGTCGGTCAGAAGTAAGAGACAGTAAGCAGACGGATGCTCCTCCCTTGAAGGAGGTTTGCACTCCTTTGCCAAAAATTGTAAGTAGTAAATAACTTAGAGGATCCCAGTGCCAGCCAAGAGTTGAGACATGAAGCTTTTCCATTCTTTAAGGGCTCGTCAAGTCCTGCTTCCCCCCCAATACTTTTCCCAATAGCTTGGATTCACTTATATTTTTTTCTTCTTTGAATGTATAATGTGTAGTTTGAGTAAGCTGTGCATTTAATTATAGTTTCCACTTCTTTTTTGAGTTTCTTATAGCATTAAGCGTAATGCTGGACATGTGACAGATGTTTAATAAATATTCGAAGGGGTCAAGCTTGTACTCTTTTTTTTCTTTTCTTTTCTTTCTTGGAACCAGTGATTTACCTTTATTCCAGGATTTCCACTAAGTTGGGTCCTCTCAGCTCGTTGTTTCTGTCCTCGAACAGAGAGAGGACACAAGAAAAGCACTGATTTTGGAATCAGAAACCTGGGTTTGTGTCTCATCTCTGCCTTTTTACCAGCTGTGTGATTCTGAGCACGTCGGTTATTTTGGCTGGGTCTTGCTTTCATTATTTATAAAGCGAGATAGTTCTACTGAATGATCTCTAAGATCTGTCTTAGTTTTAACACTAGATTTCTGCCGTCCAACTTGGTAGCCACCAGTTACGTGTGGTTACTGAGCACTTGAAATGTGGCTGGTCTGATTTGACATGCGTTGTAAGTATACAGTACAAGAACAAGAACGTAAGACATCTCATTAATACTCTCCTATATTGACGACATGTTGAAATACCATTTTAGACCTATTGTGTTCCACAAAATGTATTATTTTTAAAAAGTGTATTTATTTATTTTGAGAGAGGGAGAGAGAGAGAGAGAGAGAGAGAAAATCCCAAGCAGGCTCCACAGCCAGCTCAGAGCCTGACATGGGGCTTGATCTCACAACCACAAGATCCTGACCTGAGCCCAAATCAAGAGTCAGATGCTTCACCGACTGAGCCACCCAGGTGCCACAAAAATATATTATTTAAATGAATTTCACAAGTTTCTTTTTATCATTTTGTGTTGCTATTAGAAAATGCAAAATTATACATGTGGGGCTACGGAAAGAATTGTGTCCCCCCCACCCGAATTCATATGTTGGAGCCCTGACCCCCAGTATGATGGTATTTAGAGATGGGGCCTTTGAAAGATAATTAGGTTTAGATGGGGTCAGGAGGTTGGGGCCCTAACGATGGGAATTAGTGCCCTTATGAGAAGAGACCAGGGAGCTAGCTTTCTCTCTCTCTCTCTCTTTCTCTCTCTCTCTCTCTCTCTTTCTCCCTCCCATGTGAGGGCATAGTGAGAAGATGACTATCTATAAGCCAAAAAGAGAGTTTTCATCAGAACCTAACCATGCTGGCATCCTGATCTCAGACTTCTAGCTTCCAGAAGTGAGAAAATAAATTTCTGTTGTGCGAGCCATCCAGTCTACGGTATTTTGCTACCGTAACCTGAGCTGATTAAGACACGTGGCTTGTGTTATATTTCTGTCAGACAGCACTGGATGTCTGGTAACCCCTCCGCAGCAAGCTGTTGCCACTTCTAACTTTCTGCCTTGTGTTCGTGAGAGCCGGGATGGCCTCGTGAACGTTCCTTGGGGGTGCTCTGCTCAGTGCTTTACCTGTAATAGCTGCTCAATTTACATGTGGTGATTAAGCCATCTCCTCTGTTGCACAGGCAGTGCCTAAATCCCACTTCCCACTGTTGTGCCAGAGAAACAGAGCTGCCTGCCAGAGCTGCTGCCCCACTGAGAGGGGCTACCTGCTTCTAGCCTCACTGGCTCCCAGTGCAGAGTTCGACTGATGGAATTTAAAGTGAGAACTGTAACAACAAGGGAAGCAGGAGAGGTCTCCTAAGAGGGGAATTCATTCCTCTAACACGGAAAGGTGCCTTCACATGTTGGTAGCCAAAAAGAGTGACCAGAATCCTTCACTAGCATAGCCTGAAACCTTGAAATTTTGACTGCAACACACACCCAGAATTTTCCGTTGAAACTCCTCAGACAGACTTCCTCCACACAGGAGGCTCCCCAGATCTCGTGGTTCTTCTGGAAAGTATGAAGCATAACAAACAGTTGATGTTACACATTACTCTCATGCTGTGATTGTAATTTCGTTATGTCTTTTGACAGTTATCACATTATATTTTATTATAGAGACACAGGAGGGCACTCTAACCAACCAGCAATAAAACTTAAGTGCTTTAATAGCCTTGGCAGTTTAAAAAAATGGATATGGGTTTTGTTGAATCTGTTTTTTCTTCCTTCCCTTCCCTTCCCTCCCTTTTTCTTTCTTTCTTTCTTTCTTTCTTTCTTTCTTTCTTTCTTTCTTTCTTCCTTCCTTCCTTCCTTCCTTCCTTCCTTCCTTCCTTCCTTTCTTTCTTTCTTTCTTTCTTTCTTTCTTTCTCCCCCTTTCCAGGTAGGATAACTAACTTTGCAGGAATACCTAATTCCCCTAGGGGATCTACATGTAGCAAAGATTCCCAAGACACATCCTCCACACTGTCCGGTTAAAGTCCTAGGGACTATGGCTTTGAGCAACCCAGAACAGAGAAGGGGATTTTTGGCTCACAGGTTACCCACTGCCTCATCCCTGAGGCATGACAGATGGAGACAGGGTTCCCAAGAGCTCATATGTTAGAGGTCAGCCTCCCAAAAGAAACAGAGAGCAGAGGAGAGAGACCTAGTTGTCAAATGTCCTTCAAATCTGCAGCCTGCCCCCATGACTTACTGGGGGCCTGCCCTCATGTGTAAGTAATACCTGACTTATGTCTGCATTGTTCACCAACGGAGGAGAGCTGGAGGGGAACGGAAGCAACATATCTAGGGGTACCATTTACCATCCCATAAAGTGCACGGGGTTTTATACTGAAAAATAAAGCCAGTCGACTTCTTGTTAATGAATCACGGCACACGGGAAGGACAAAGCTTGCTCCGTTGGCGGCTGGAGTAACAAAAGTAACAACGATAGGCCGGAACAATACCTGCTCCTCGGGACTGGTGTCCCCACTCTGATCTCCTCGGCTGGGGCCCCAACACCAGGGAGAAAGGGGCGCGAAGCTGCCCGGGCGCTTTTCCTCCCCAGGCGGGGGTGGGACCGGTTCCCTGCGATGGTGGGGTTACTAGAGGTCAAAGGTGCAGTCTTGCCGAACCAGCTTTGGCTGGCTGGACCCGCTGGGACCGCGGAGCGCAGCCCCGCCCCGCGGCCCCTCTTGCCACCTCCTCTCGCAGCTCTGCGTCCCCAGGGGAGGTTGGTGCCGCGGGTGCCCCAGGCGCAGCTCTGCTTGCGCGCGCCAGACGCAGACTCACGGCCAAGGTCTCGGGCGCTCTCCGCTCGTAGTCCCGAGGTCGCTTCGGGCAGGGAGCCGGAGCCAGCGCAGGAGGGAGGAACAGGGACCCGGAATCAATAAAGGGAAGGACTGGAGGGAAAAAATGACGAAGGAACAAGTTGCTTAATTCCACTCAACAGGTGGTTGCGTGCGTCGGCCGAGACTTGGCAATGGCCACGTGTCTGAGAACCCCAAGTTTGACTCACTGTTCCCTTTGGAGAGTGTCGCCTGGTATCCCTCTAGCGCTGCATTCCCAAGGTAAGAGAGAGCCTACCCCGTCACTTGGCAGGCCCCGCGCTGAGCGCTGTACCCCATTATCTCTTTTTATTTCCCCGAGTGCCATAAGCTTGGGGCACTGTTAACACCCGAGTATTGCGGATGACGGAACAACCTTAGAGAAGCGGGGGGGGGGGGCGGGGGGGGGGGCTTTGCTAGAGTTTTACTGCTACTGGCGGAGCAAAGACTCCAGAAGGGACTGTGCAATCCTGAAAAGCCCAGGCCACAGCCCACAGCCCCTCAGCTCTGCCGCATTCTTGTCAAGTCACTCGGTATGCACCTGTCGCGGGCCTCGCTGGGGGTGGGGGTGGGGGCTCGAGAGGAGAAGGACCAAAAGGGTGCCCAGATGACTCTCCTCCATCCTGACCCTTGGCTCGCGGCGCGGAAAGCTCACTTAGGGCGCACTTTGGAGAGGATAACCCTCCTTCTCCGGGGATCGCGTCCCCAGCGGGCGCGGCTTTTCGGGGCAATGTCCCCCCTGGGGCGGCAGGGGCGAGGAGAATCTGGGGTCTGAGAGTGGACACTAGCAGGAAGTGGGGTGGTGGGGGCTCGGCTGCCAGCAGGGCGGGCGGGGCTGGGCGCGAGGCGCGCGTCCACGCGGTGGGTGTGTGCGGCGCTTTCATTCAAACTTTGGGGAGCCTAGGTTCCGGCGTCAGCGAAGGTGTAACCAATCAGAGTCCGGGGACGGGAATAAATTATGCAAATCACCATCTGGCGATGGGTCAGATGACTCCCATACTTTAAAAACTACCTCGCCGGGAGCTCCAGGAGTGACAGCGGCGAGTCCTGGCTTCCCCGGCGGGCGGGCGGCCCGGGTGAAGGCACCTCTAGTTCAAGCCCCTTCATACTCCCCGTCCCCTCCTCACGGCTCACTTTAGCCAAGTTTTCCCCTCCACCTTCACCTTCAGCTGGCTAAGGCCACCACTCTCTCCCTGGGCGAGAGAGGGCTGCCCACTTCGGGTCTTACCAGCGCGGACTGCTGGAAACCCCGAGAGGTCTTCTTCCTCTTCTTCTTCTTTTCAGTCCTGTTTCGGGAGAGGGGGTGTGGCGGGGAAGGATGCGAAACTCCGTTCCTCTGCTCTGCCTCTGGAGCGTCCATTGTTGCTTTGCGGCGGGAAGCCCCACACCCCCCGGTCCGGAGGGACGGCTGCAAGGTAACGTGCACTTACCCTTATTACCCGCCCCCCACCCCAGCTTCTCCATGCCCCCATGCCATGCCCCCTCTCTGTCTCGCCGACGCTTTTCCAGCCCCTCCCGGTGCCTGCGAAATCCTCTTTCCTTTCCCACTGCCCATTCGCTCTTCCTCAATCAGCCTTGCAGTTCACTTGTTTCTTGGCGCTCCGGGCGTGCACATCCCCAGCAAAGCATCCGCGAAGCCGCAGGCGAGTGTATGCGCTGGCCCGCGCTCACCCTCTCGCCCCACCCCCTTCCTTGATAAGATTCCCTGGATCGGTGCTGTCCAGCCAGCCGAGTCGGCTGCCGGCTGCTCTTTAACCGTGTCCTTTGCGAGGCGAGAAGGTTGTTAGAGCTAAGTGGCTTGGTGCCCTTCCTTCTAGTCTGGGTGTAGGTGTTGGCAAAGTTGGGCGGCAGGGGTAGTAGCTGGCTCTGGTGTGATTAGCGCTTGCGGAGAGCGTTCGGTGAGTAACTTGTGCCCAGAAGCTGCTGGGCCCATTCCCCCAGGTTGCCAGCCTCCTCCTCCCCAACACCCTTTCCCATCCCCGCTCTTCCTCTTCCTAGCTCTCTTCACCTTCCTCCTTGTAGCTGCTAGCTTTTCTTCCAAATTCCTTTCATCAGAGGAAGCCTTGCCCTGGTGGAGTGAGGGTAGGATCACCCATCCGGGTGCCAAATCTATTAGCTAAGCAGTGGAGAAGGGAGATCTCCCAAACTCCACCCCATTATTTCACCTTCTTCTAGTCTGCTGAGGTTGGGCCAACGATGCTGGTCCATGTCAGTTTATGTACTTGTGGGAGGGGTAATTTGAATGAATGGGAAAGCCTTGCTTTACTTAACATGTTCCAATGCTAACTGGAACTGAGACCTGGGGTAGGTCAGGTCTCTAGCTCCTGTCCTGTAAATCGGTAACACTCCTTCCGTGTCACGTGTTCTGTGATTCCGAATATTTGTGGGCCATTCTCTCCGTCGAGAAAGTATGCCTGCTCAGTGCCAGGCACTGTTCTAGGATCAGGGGATGTGATGTGGAACAAGACAGATGAAGACCCCTGCCTCACGGAGCTTGCATTTCAGTGGTGGGAAGACAGACGGCAGAACTAATTAAGATATGTAATGATACTCGGTGGGAGAAAAGTGAAGCAGAGGAGGAAGGAACAGGGTGCTGGGGGAGAAGGTGGCACAGTTTAAATCTGTGGTCTGGTTTCCCTCACTGAGAAGTTGACCACGGAGCAAGGAACCGAAGAAGGTGAGAGAATGAGCCATGAGAGCACATGGGTAAGAATAATCACAAAGTCCCAGAGGTTGAAGTGCCCCAGGCTGGAAGCGGTAAGAATGAAGCCGGAGAACTCTGGGGTCAGAAAAGGCCGGATGCTAAGGTGGAACTTTTATGTCAGTATGTGGGTTTATCCACAAATCTGTCCCAGGAAGCCAGCAGACTTCTCTCCTTTTCTCCTAGAATTCCCCATCTGGTCTCTGTGAGTAGCTATCTGGGTGATAACTGGGGAGAGAGACTATTTTTGTCCACGGTTCAAATTTCTGCTGGTTGGGGCTTTTGTTCATTACTTTAATGGCAGTTAACCCGAGGTCTGCTCATGTATATTTAGTTGCATTTTCTGGAACCTTACCCTTTGTACATCTGGTGTATTCTTTTCCTCCCCACTGCCCTCTTCACCACCACCTTCTCTACTGTTTTGCTGTCTCTTTCCATGATGCCATTTGCCCACCCACTCTGGGATAAATGAAGCTCCTGGTTTGGTCATTTGGTATTTTTTCCCTTGATTTCTGGGTGACAGGAGAGTTTGATTTTTCTAATTTCCCAGCCTGTTATCAAGAGGTAGTTTCCTGGATGGCTGAAAGAATGCTGGATGGGGTTCCTTTATGACTGTCCATAATAATGTGGTGATGACAGTGCTTCATGTTAAAAGGGCATAAGGGCACTGTATGCGCTGAAAGTTATGATTTTCCTGCTCTTATGAATTTCCTCATGGCTCAGTCACTTACTTAACAAACTAAAAGAACGTCTGGCCCATGTTTAGCACTGCAAGAGCCCTGATGCAGGAGGTGTTTGAAGTCAGTACTGGAATCTAGCTGGCAACGCTGGAGGAAGCCCGTTGTATGATAGCGGATGGCTTCTTACCTCTAATTCCAAAATCCAGAATCTCTCAAAATTGGAAAATTTGTTTGGTAATTTGTTTGGCAGCGAGACTTGGCCTCACCGGCCCTGAACTCATGTGGCAGCAAAAACTGATCAGAACTGACACGAGGCTATCGATAGACTTGATTTCTGCCCTTGAGCGTGAGTAGTTTCGTATTTCCCTGCAGAAATTTTAGTGTGTTTGATTACTGGGGAACGCCCCCAGACCCTACTGGGGATGTCATGTACTATGTGGCTTATGTGCCATGATGCCTTTCTAAAATCTAAAAGTGCCGAATTTTGAAACTCGGCTGGTCCCCAGCATTTCAGCAAAAGAATCGAGGACGCATCCTCTCTAAAAGTAGCCACTCGAGCGTAGGAAGGAGAACTCGTTTTGGTAAGGAAGAGGAAAGGAAGGTAAGAGAACCTATTTATTTCAGAGTCACAGTAATTAGTACTGATGGCTAACATTCTTAAATCCTGAGGTGTCCCTTTATAATATCTTTGCAACTCTTCCGGGAAATGAGGAGAAAACATTCAGCAGGTATAAAAGCTGAAACCCAGAGCATTAGGTAATGTGCTCAAGATGGGACTAGAACTAGACTCCAGATCTCTAACTACCCGAGCCTGCTAGATGCACCCACGCTCTGTTTCTTTCCCCCAGATGAGCTCCGTACGCCCAGGAATGCACAGATTGTTGCCAAACCTCTTGTGAGATTTAACCTCCGCACCTCTGGGGACTCAGAACACGAAGGATGCTACCTCTCCCTCGGCCACAACCAGCCCTTGGAAGACTGTGGCTTCAACATGACAGCCAAAACCTTTTTCATCATTCACGGATGGACGGTGAGCCCAGTGGAGGGAGCTCGGCAGCTTGACACAGATTTGGTTGCCTTTGTTTTGGTCAATTAAAAAGAAGGCTGGTGCTTCCAGATTCTACTGCCTCTCGCTCTCTCTCTTTTCTTGTGGGCTGCTTGTGTTTCAGACAGCTGTGAAGAATGTAATGGGCACTTCGCTGAGGGGGCTGTATGGACGCCAGCAGGGTGGTATTTAATGCTGGCACGCAGCGGGCTTTCAGAAAGTGGCTCTCCTGAAGGCAGCGGCCCAGTTCCACTGGCTCTTAAGGGGCCCTCTAATTACACTTAATTACATTGGTCAACCACTGCCTCGCGGGGGCCTTCCCTCCCTAAGAGCTGAGCTGAACTGCAGCAACTTGACTGGCTCCGAGAGTCTATGAAGAGCCAGCTGGCCCAGATCGCTGGCCGCCGTTGGCATGGTGCCCTCCTGTTTGCATAGAGATGGCTCCGTTTAAAGGCACTGGGGCTCTTTATGCGCCCTAGCTGAGCAATTCACATTGAAAGGCCCATGACAAACTTCAACAAAAAAGGGCTTTAACGCTCAGCTTTAGAAGCTTTTGACCAGCGAGGGGTTTATTCATTCCTATAATGATGGTCTGTAGGAAAATGACACTATTAAGTGAGCAGGTTTCTGCCTGGGCTAATTGAGGGGGGGACATTCCTTCTTTTAATGATGAGAAATTCATATCCGTTACATGCTTTCTGGGTCTTTAGGTCTATCACCAACTGCTGGGGTCAGGCCTTGTGGGTGGGGGCGCCTATCTACCTAATGTGACTGAAGAGGTGGTCAGGGGCTTGTCTATCCATCCTGATCCCACAGCCTACAATTAGAATCATGCAATTGAACCTTTTTAAGCCCCCCTGTCAAAATGCAAATACAAACTGCCTGCAACTTCCAAATGGGTTGCATTCCAGAAAGTTCTTTTGTAATCTGGAACTTGGAAGAGCTTTTTCCCATAGAAGCAGGATTGTAAATGGCGTTTGGGTTCCCAGGCCACGCACAGAAAACCTATTTATCTAATAATGTACATGTGGATAGGTTTACAACTGGACCTAGTCACTATTTATAACTTTGTTTCTGTGGGAAAATGTGTTCTGAGTTCTAATTTGGGATTCCAGGGACAGATCTTCCCTACTCTGGGGTTAAGAGGGATGGCAGAGATCGGTTGTAGGAAGGGGTCATTTGTTAACTCTGCATCCGCCTGGGAGACCGTGTCTCCTTGCGTCTCCAAGAGAAAAGCTAATTCTCCAGGGTTACCCTTTCTACCTGCCTTTGAGGCCTCTTGCTTGTCTGTGACAGGGACTCAGGCTAACCTCAGGCCAGTATCGCCACCAATGTTTATCTCGTAATGGTCCTGTTGGACAGTGGGTAGCAGCCTAAGACACCAGCTATGAAAATTCTGATGGGAAAAAAAAAAAAAAGATATAAAGAGCAATGGAAGACAAACACTCATGCAGCAGTCCTGTCTGTGGCGGGCCTTGCTCAGGTACAAATGTCTGGTGCCTGAGCAGCCATTGCGAACGTTCTGGAATTGGCTGGGGAGAGGGTCATGGAACTGAATTCCATATTCATCAGGATTCCTGAAACCGACAAGAAGAATTTTTAAAAATGTCCTTTTTTCTTTGCAGATGAGTGGCATGTTTGAAAATTGGCTATACAAGCTTGTGTCCGCCCTGCAGATGAGAGAGAAAGAAGCCAATGTTGTGGTGGTTGACTGGCTTCCCCTGGCCCACCAGCTCTACACAGACGCGGTCAATAACACGAGGGTGGTGGGACACAGTGTTGCAAGGATGCTCGATTGGCTGCAGGTAAGTGCTTTTAAGAGCGGGATCTTGAACCTGAACCTTCTTAAGAAAACACAGTTCAGACTGTGTTCCGGTGAACTTCAGGCGTCTGAGAATATCTCTGGGATGCAAATTTTTACTGAATTAAGTATTGCTTGAAATACTTGAAGGCTGGCGCTTTGGGAAAGCTTTTTAGTTATTGATATATCTCTGGATTCTTTTCTGTTCTTTTATTCGCCGGAAGAAAATCTGCCTTATGGGTTGTTACTTGCTGATGCCCTCAGGTTGGGAATGAAAAACTTCCTGGAGTCTGCTCTTGCCTCTGAAGGGTGGCTGTCCTCAGGGGTGAGGAGAGGGTTGCTTCCCACAAATGCAGCCTAATGCCACACTTAAAATATTAAGTGTGGAAAATATGTCTTGAGGTCTTAGATTTACTCTCTATAGGTTAATGATTTGCCTGAGATCACAGACTTTCCTGGGGGCAAGGGTGCGCTGGCAAAGTGACCCCATTATCTGGGCAATTCCAGCCTGACTTTCCTTTTGCCCCTGGAATCTGATGAATTCTGGCAGCATCTGGTCAGGGGTGCTCTAGCATTACCTCATTTTTCTGCCTAGGTCGTTTTGTAGAGCTTGGTGTCTGAGCTGTGGGACCAAAGTCCCACCTCGGCACCCCTGCCAGGAAGTGCCCTCTCAGGGTATGGTGCTTCAGCTCTGGGGTCCTGGGTGGGCTTGTGGTGAGCAGATCGGCAGCTCCTGGGGCCTAAGAAGCGAGGAAAGAGTAGGCTGCTGCAGGCTGTGGCTGGCACTTAGTCTCCAGTGAGTCTGGTGGCTTTGATTTCCACATGGCCACCCCCACCTCCTGCAGTGCCAGAGAGAATGGGAACGTAGCCAAAGGGTCAGGTATATGGTTTCTAGTCATAACCTCCACCCTGCCCCCAGCGCTTGGCATTTAAAGTGGCACAAAGTCCTTTTGCCTTCCCCTCACCTGGCTACGTCCCTTCCTTGTCTCACTGCCGGCAATGAGGGCCGTGCCCTGGGAAGTCTCTGTCCCTGGTTCCCGTGGCTCTTCCTCATCGCCATTGAATGGTTGGTGACCCGGTGGGCTCGGGACCACTGGCTGCGCTCACACACTTTTGTGATTTTCTGCAGGAGAAGGATGATTTTTCTCTTGGGAATGTTCACTTGATCGGCTACAGCCTCGGAGCCCACGTGGCAGGGTATGCTGGCAACTTCGTGAAAGGCACGGTGGGCAGAATCACAGGTAGGGTCTGCTTCCTGCGCTGACGGCTGACCCCCGAGCTCCCCCGGCTCCTTGGCCAAGCTGGCTTTTCTGGAGTGTTCCCAGAGAGGCAGCACGAGGGAGCCACACAGGGTTAGCTTTGGAAGGGACCCCGGGGATATGGAATCCAGAGCTTTCAAGCGTTCTTTTCAGTCGCAGAATCCCTCTTTCAAGTTGAGCTTGTGTGGGACCCTGATAAATGAAACAGACAGAAGGGATGTTCTGGTCGAAGCTGGATATATGGTGGGTAGTGTTAGCTTTGCTCTTGGGCCTTCCCCATCTCCAGAGAAATCTCAGGATCCCAGAGCACCAGGGAACCCACTTTGAAAACCGCTGGCCTGGTCTGACAGGCAAGGAAACACCGAGAGGCAAACAGCTAATAACTGAAAAGTACAGAACCGCAGCGGGTCCTGACCTATCAGCCTTTGAGGCTCACTCTTTTCTCCACCAGTGATGCTTAGGACCTCAAGGGAAATGAACGGGTGGTGGAGTCGAGTTTGAATTCTGCCTTATTTCTGTTTCATCCACCAAGAGCCTCTTTCCAGTGTTTAGCTGGCACATTTATTAGTGATAATTATCTGTTTAGAATGTGCTGCTTGAGATTCTCTCTCTTCCTCTCTTTCTGTCCCTCCCCCACTCACGGTCTCTCTCTCTCTCTCTCTCTCTCTCTCTCTCAAAATAAATAAATAAACATAAAAAAAAAAAGAGGGCTTGGGGTGCCTGGGTGGCTCAGTCGGTGAAGCATCTGACTTCGGCTCAGGTCGCGATTTCATGGTTTGTGGTTTCAAGCCCCACGATGGGCTCTGTGCCGACAGCTCAGGGCCTGGACCCTGCTTTGGATTCTGTGTCTCCCTCTCTCTCTGTCCCTCCCCTGCTCGTTTTCTGTCTCTCTCTTTCAAAAATAAATAAACGTTAAAAAAATTAAAAAAAAAAAAAGAGGGCTTTCTCATATTGGCACCCAGGTTGTCAACAAAAAATTGGGTTTCCCTTCTTGCTGAGCTTTTGATGTGTGTTTGGATTAAATCATTTAATGATTTAAAAAGTGTGAAAGATTTTCCTTCCCATTTTTATGCTTCCTCAAATCTGTAAACAGAGCTACCTCTAGGCGGAAGTTAATGGCAGATTTGTTGTCCTAAACCTTTATCTTCCTTCCAGAATTCTTTTATTTGTCTTCACTCCCAGCTTCCCTCTCACCTCCGAGGTACCAAGGCCCAGCTGTTCACCTCGAAGGAAAGATTTGATCAATTTCTTTCCTGGCAGTGTTTTTATTTTAAAACAGGACTTGGGAAGAAGGGAGTCCTTAGCTAAGAAATAACTTAGTAAAGGGAGAATTTCAGGTTTTAGCAGCAAGCAAGTGGGGTAGATTTAAATATATATGGATATTTGTAAAATTTTATTGGCTCACCTCAAATCATCCCGGGGTTTCAGTCTAAGGTACACACACACACACACACACACACGTATACACACACTCTCCTTTAGATCCAATTCCTTGATTTAGCACAGCTTGAGAGCCTCATTTTTGTTTATCAAGACTGTGGGGCCTAATCATCCCGGTGGACAGTGATCGTGTGGCCGCACACGACTGCTCGTTAACCCGTTGCTGGCACAGCGCTGTTGGGCTGTGAGCCGCTCTGGGTTCCACGGTCCGAGCGACTCCTCCTGGCCCCCAGTGAGAGGCCTGATGCTGCAGAACCAGGCCAGCCGTGTTCAGACTGCAGCTCATTCAAATCCCCAGCCACCCCTCCCCCTCCCCGCCAGCCCAGGGTCATGGGCAGCAAGGACAGGTTGCAGATCTTTCCTTATTCTCTTTCTAAAGCTGCAATGAGCTGGGGAAGAGTTTTCCAGTTCTTTCCCCCTGCCTCTTTGGGTGGCAGCTGCTGAGATGGGGGCTTTGCTGACCGAATGCTAATCAGTGCTCCGTGCTGTCTGCACGCAGCATGGGGCCTGCGTGTCCCAAGCATGGTCCTCTCCTCCAGCCCCTCTCTGCGGGCAGGGGCCTGAGTGAGCCCGGCGGGAAGAAGTACCCTCTGTCCAGTTGCCCAGCAGCACCTCAGAGGGCATGTGGCTCACCTGACGGGTGCTGTTGTGCATGTCCGGTGTGGGGGAGGGGCATGGATGTTCTTCTCGCTCTGTCCGCAGACTTCCCCTGGGTCTGGGAACCACGTGGTCCCAACTGGTAGTAGGACCAGACTGTAGCTCGCGTGGGGTCCTAAGGCCCATGATGCTGCTATGCAGAGGCCAGCAGGGAGACACCTGAACCCTAGTCTTGCTTGGGTTAGGGCTGTGGACGGGGGTTTGCCAGAGTTTTACCTTCTTAGGCTTTTGAGAGAATTCTGTGCCTCACTAGGAAAGAGGTCCTATACTTCTCTCTCTTTTTCTTAAATTTTTTAATGTTTATTTATTTCTCCAAGACACGCTGCGGTGGGGCAAAGGGAGCCTTTTGGCTTCATTTTGCGGATGGGGTAGTAGGAACCAGTGCTTAAATGACAAGTGCAACATTTTACACCCTTAGTAGCAGAGCCAGGATTCAGACCCAGGCTGTCGGGTTGCAGAGCCTGCCCTGGCCACTGTGCCACACTGCCTCTTCTTGGTTGGTGAAGATAAACCAGCAGTGGGAACCGAGCGGGACCTGCCCTGCCGGACCAGAGTGCAGAGGCTTTCCCGGGCGTGTGCGCATGTGCACCCGTGTGTGGTTTCCATTTGCTGGACGGAACATCTTGGAAGGTGTCTGACCGAATGGAAGAAGGGCTGGCTCTCCACCTTTTCTTTTTTTGGAGGGGACAAGCTCTCCCTCCCATCCCTAGTTAAAAAAAAGTAAATCGTACCACTTTTCCCCAGAGTCTGTGAGCCCTGGCTCTGTGTCAGGCTGGGTCAGTCTGGGTGGGTGAAGGCTCAGCCTGCCCCCCCAGCCATCCTTTCGAGAAGCCCTGTCAGCTGCCTGCATTCCTACAGCACAGCTTGGTTTCCATGGCACTGACCGTCTGGTGGAGACTTTTGTTCACATCAGGCAAAGAGCCCCACTCTTGTATTGGTTGCAAAGCAGAATGTTCCTCTCTCTCTCTCTCTCTCTCTCCCTCTTTTTTTTCCTTCCAGAAAACATAGCAAGAGGCAGGGGGAGGCTGCCTGTGTCAGTCCTGTAGCCCTTGGCAGCCTCTGAAATGAGTCATCGTGGGCTGTGCCGGGGGGTCACTGCTTTTGTACCATCCTTCTTGTGGGCCCTGGGCTGGGGATGAACCGCCAGGCAGCTCGAGCTTCTTTTCTGCCTTGGCCATGCATATGCATTTATCTCAACTTCTTCTGGAGCCCGCTTGCTTCCACCAGCTGCCGCAGCTCTCGTGAGTGACGGATTTCATAAGCTTACTGTCCACTCCAGCCAATAGCTTGGCCTACTGCTTGGCTTAAAATCACCCCCGTCAGGCCTCACAGGGGGCTCCCTGGTTCTATTGCGCTGGGATCTGGTGGGTTCTTTTACCCATCTCCTCCTTTAACGACTCTGTTCTCCGTCTAAACTCCTCTCCCACGTGGTGTTTCTAGATCAGGGTGCCTCGACCTCAGCACTGTTAATGCTTTGTTGTGGGAGCTGACCTGAGCATTGCTGGATGTTTATCAGCCACCCTGGCCTCTGCCCACTAGACGCTAACGGCTTCTCGTCCTCGTCCTTCTCCCCCCCCCCCCCCCCCCCCCCGCAACTGCGACAACCAAAAGTGTCTCCAGACATTGCCAAGTGTCCCCTTAGGAGCAAAATCACACCTAGCTGGGCACCCCTGTTCCAGGCTCAACAGACCCCCCCCCCCCCCCTTATAGTGCACTGTATTCTCAGCTTTTTCCAGGTCCTCTTTCTGTGTCCATAGGGCGGAAAGCCTTCTATGCGGGCATGAACTCGGCTCCCATAATTACTCGAGCTTGGCAATAGCAGCTGGTATATCTCACATGCGCTGTATGGATTACGACGTTCAGGTTTAATTTTACTGACGATGCTGAAGGTGGGAGAAGTTTTTTCCACTCTAGTTCACCTCCTTTCAGCATCACCTGGGGGTGCTTGCCAGTCAGGATCTCTATGGGGCTGGGGAATCTGCATTTCATGCTTTGCAAATTATTATTATTATTTTTTAATGGTTTTACATTCATGCAGTTCCAAAATTAAAAGATGGTGAAAGTCTTTTATTGTTGTTACCATCTGCTCGGTTCCCTTCCCTGCCGTCTCGCCCAACACACATACACACAGCTAGCCAGGGGCTTGTGTGTCCTTCCAGAGTTTTCTGTAGCTACACGGTAGAATTTGAATTTTCAACAAGCTCCCAGAGATATTTGTGCTGTTTCAAATGTGAGAACCGATTCTCTCTACGTTGCCGCTTGCCTGTCTAATGCAGAAAGTGTGCAGGCAAAAAGATTTCTCCTTCTTGCTGCAAAACAGAGGAATTTGGAGGCCTGGGATATGGATCCTCAGTGCATCTCGTGTCTGCTCTCCGCCCCCCCCCCCCCCCCCCCACGTTGCCTCAATCTCATCGATCCACCTTTGGGCCTGATTCATAACTAAAGGAAGGGGAAAAGGAAGTCCAAATGCAAATAGCTCGGTTTGGGGAAACTGAGTCCTCCCTCCAGAAGTTGCAGGTAGCTTAGTTATTCTGTAAAGGGGCTGCTACATTAAGGCTGCAGAAGGCTCCCAGTGGCAGAATAGATGGGATGGCTGGCTTAGTTCAGCCACAGCCAGCCCGAGTTCTTTCTAGGAGTGCTCCAGTTCTGACAGTCTGTGGTTCCTTGGAGCCGTATGTCATTGTGACTCAGTTGAGTTGTCAGGATAGGTGAAGGCTTCAGAAGAAAGCAAAAGTTCCTCCAACCGCAGGCATCCCACGGTTCCAGATTTACGGGGCTTGGCTCTGAGGATGGCTTCTCTGTGCACACTTAGATTTACTTTTCAATCAAGACTCCAGGACTTTGCACACCTGATGCAGCTGCTCTTGGCTTGCTCTGCTGCTGTAGGTTTGGATCCTGCCGGGCCGCTGTTTGAAGGGGTGGACATCCACAGGAGGCTGTCCCCCGACGACGCGGACTTTGTGGATGTCCTCCACACCTACACACGTTCCTTCGGCTTGAGCATCGGAATTCAGATGCCCGTGGGCCACATCGACATCTACCCCAACGGGGGTGACTTCCAGCCGGGCTGTGGACTCAATGATGTCTTGGGGTCAATTGCGTATGGAAGTGAGTTCCTTACTTTCTGCTTCATACAGTGGTTTGACTCGGTTATCGCATCTCCTCCTAAGTCAGCCACAGCACGTAGTACTCCCAACAATGTTCATTTCGCGATGCCCACTCCCCCCATGGGGGCGGCCGATCCCGTGTGCAGTTTATCTTCCTGCAAGTCTACTAACAGCCATCTGTTGGTTTCTGCTTTGCCCTCTCATGCACTGAGGTCCCAGTTGTTATTGGCTAATTTCTTTTTATAAGAAAAGGAATATATATCTGCTGGGAAAAGCACTGTAGAATCGCCTAGAGCAAACAGTAAGCCTCTTCCTCCAGCTGCCTCTTTTACTCTTTAAAGGTAGGCAGTATGAACAATTTTGTGTGTATCCTCCTGGTCTTTTTTCTTTGCAAATTCATTTGTGTGTGTGTGTATGTGTGTGTGTGTAAGATTATATATATATATTTTTTTACATTTGTTTTCAACGTTTTTAATTTATTTTTGGGACAGAGAGAGACAGAGCATGAACGGGGGAGGGTCAGAGAGAGAGGGAGACACAGAATCGGAAGCAGGCTCCAGGCTCCGAGCCATCAGCCCAGAGCCTGACGCGGGGCTCGAACTCACGGACCGCGAGATCGTGACCTGGCTGAAGTCGGACGCTTAACCGACTGCGCCACCCAGGCGCCCCAGATTATATTTTTTAAAATCACGTTGTCCTGTAATTTTCCTTTTTTGGTCACTATATATAGTATATATATATATACTTTATATATATATAAAGTCATATATAAAGACTATATATATATATAGTCACTATATATAGTGACTATTTATATATACTATATATAGTATATATATAGTATATATATACTATATATATACTATATATATAGTGAATATTCTTAAACATCAGAACACATAGATTTACTTATCTTATTCTTTTTATTTTAAAAGAAAGGTATTTTTACATTTATTTATTTATTTTGAGAGGGGGGAGGCAAGTGAGCAGGGGAGGGGCAGAGAAAGGGAGAGAGAGAATCCCAACCAGGCCCCACACTGTCTATGCAGAGCCCAGTTCGGGGCTCAAACCCACGAACCCACGAGATCATGACCCGAGCTGAAATCGAGAGTTGGATGCTTAACTGAGCCACCCAGGTGCCATCCGCCCCCCCCCCCCCCCACCGCCCTTATTCTTTTTAAAGGCTGTACAATATTCTACAGCATGGATGCTCTATAATTTAATTTTTTGTGACATTTTAAAGAATTAAAACCAAGATGAGGTCTCCATTCACTTACGATTTACCTTCTGGATGCCTGAGCCTGTTCCCAGCAGACTTGGATTGAACTGAATCTGCTGCCGAAACCCATGTGTGGCTGGAGTGACCAACCCCTTTCTGGATTTCCCATTTTCTCACTCCCTCTGGTCTCGGCTGTATTGCTAAGTCTTGGCCCCTATTGGCTCCCTCTACTCTGATGCTCCGCCCTTTGGATGTCCCGCCCTGTCATTCAGTCTTAAGACTGTAGCCCTCTCCCAATGTGATAATATTCAAGTAGCCCCTGCAAAGCTTGGAGGTCCAGCAAGGACCTCTGTCAGATGCTGGCATTCCTTAAGACTAGTAGTGTTACTGAGGAGGGGGTGGCTTTGTCAAATTTTTCCTAAGGTCCTGGGATTTACCGGGCTGTTGGCTGTAGCTTCCGGTTACAAGAGATAGGACGTACCGTGGGCATGGAAATCCCAGTTACGCTCCTAACTTCCTAACCAACCGATCATGTGACTCTGAGCAAATGGCTTCATCTCTGTGGGCTTTGAGGGCACAATGTATATTTGATGAGAGGCTCATCCTGCCCGTCCCCCCCCCCCCCCCAGCAATCACAGAAGTGGTGAAATGTGAGCACGAGCGGGCCGTACACCTCTTTGTTGACTCCCTGGTGAATCAGGACAAGCCGAGTTTTGCGTTCCAGTGCACGGACTCAAATCGCTTCAAAAAGGGGATCTGTCTCAGCTGCCGCAAGAACCGTTGTAACAGCATTGGCTACAATGCCAAGAAAACCAGGAGTAAGAGGAACAGCAAAATGTACCTCAAAACCCGGGCAGGCATGCCCTTCAGAGGTAACCCTCTGTCCCCACAGTGTCCTGAGGAGGGACCTTCGTCCTTTCCCTTTGTCTAATACCATGTTGTGGAGCAGGGCACGTCCCAGCCCAGGAGATGTGGCAGGGCACAATTAAACCAAATCATTGCAAATCAACGATGTTGTGCGTGCCCTAGGAAAGTCAATCTTCAAAAATAAATGGCGAGGACTCCTTTTGTGATGAAAACCATCGCTCCATGGTCGCAACATCAGTATCTTAAATTTGTGTTGAGACGGAAAATTGTCATTTCTTTGCAATTAACTTTTGCAAAGCTATTTCATATTTTTCTCATGATCGTCACAGCAAATCTGAGGGAGGACCGATAGGGCATCAAAATGAGGTCTTGCATTTTTACAACATGTGAGAAAACCATAGGGTTTTGCCGATGGTATTTTACATGTGAGGAGGCTGGGGCCCAAAGCGGTTAATACCTTGGTCCTTAATTCAAGGTCACACAGCTAGAAAGTTGCTAGGTTGGAATCCCCGAAAGAGTCACTGGACTCCAAGTTTGGGGCTCCTCCTATATTGAGGTGATCCCTTATGCCATTGGACTGAAGATGACAAGAGGGAGGTTGGGCTGGACCAAAGGGACATTAGCCCCTAAAAACTCAGTGTCGTGAGTGACTCAGTTTGGGTCAGCGTGTCCTGAGATGACCGGCAAAGTTCACAAATGCCTTTGTCCCACTGTCTGTGCAGTTTACCATTATCAGATGAAAATCCACATCTTCAGCTACAAGAATATGGGAGACATCGAACCCAACTTTTACGTCACCCTTTATGGCACCAACGCAGACTCCCAGATCCTGCCTTTGGAAATGTGAGTCCCGGGCTCCCTTTAATGAGTTCAGGACCGAGAACAAGTCCGGCTAAGAATGAGCGAGCGTGGGAGCGTGCGAGCCAGTGCAGGGGAGTGCAGCCTGAGTGCCTGCGGGAGGGGCTGGGTGGCTCTGTGGTCCACACTCTCCACCAAGCCCTTGACTCAGACCCTTTCTGGGAAGGATGCTCCAGGATGAATCAGCAGCATGAGAAACTGCTGGGTCAGCTGGACAGAAACTGTTGCTTCGTTTCAGGCAACGCCTCACACCTGGGGCTCTGGGAAATTTGGAACATAAATGTTATCCCTGCACCGTTTCTAACGATCTGTGGGAGGGGCACATGGCGACCGGTATATGTTTGTTAAGCGCACGCGAGGTGCAAGGCGCCATGCCAAGTCATGTTGGGACTGCAAAGTAATGTCCTCAAAGTACTCACTTCCCAGGGCTCAGGGTCTAGCTGGGGGACCAGGTATGTATGCACACACTCACCTCCATAAATGGGATGGGACAGGTCCCCCCAAGGGTCACATGATGGGGACAGGCAGGAAGGGGCTGGGAGTTCAGAGGGAGGCGAGCGTCTGTGGGCTCATTTCTCTGCAGTCACCATGTGGCAGGTGCTGCCACCATGTCACCCCACACGGTGGGGCAGTTTTCCAGGTGGCCAGGTGGTGAGACCTGCTTCTATCTCCCCTTGTAGAGTGGAGCAGATCGGGCTGAATGCCACCAACACCTTCCTGGTCTACACCGAGGAGGACCTTGGAGACCTCTTGAAGATCAAACTCACCTGGGAGGGGGCAGCTCAGTCCTGGTACAACCTGTGGAAGGAGCTTCGCAGCTACCTGTCCCAGCCCCGCAGCTCTGAGCGGCAGCTGAACATCAGGCGCATCCGGGTCAAGTCTGGGGAGACCCAGCGGAGGTAAGGGCTTCGCGACCTTTCTTTTGCCGCACCTTGTCTTGGCTTGGAGGACGGGGGGCTTCTCCTGGACGGGGCTCCCTACGAGCACAGCTGTTTGCTGTGGGGTCCACACAACCAAAGCCTTCGCTTGCCCCTGTGCCGAGCATACCAGAGTGTCAGGCCTACGGAGCCCCCGCGGCTGAAGTCTGCAAGAGGCCCTGATTTCCCCAGACCCTTTGAGCATTATATCCTTCCTTCCAAGGCTCTGAGTCAAGGGTATGGGGTGGGGCCCTGACGTCAAGTCACAGAGAATGCTCTATGCCCTGCCAGCGGGCAGTTCCCCAACGAGTTTTAACCTCAGGCTTAGAGTGAAAACTCTAGACCTTTATGTATCATCCCCTAAAATGGTGCCTTGACTCTCTGAGCAAATTTCTAAGCAGAAGCCAAGGAAGCCCGTGGGACCTTTGTCAAAAGAGGAGGGTTTCCTCAGCCATATCTTTCTGCAGACCGCTAGGAGGTCACCGCCAGCCTGGGGATGATAGGAGGCAGGCACCACCCTCCTTGTACCTCATCTGGTATTTTCCCCATCATGGTTCTTCATGTGTCCTGTTTCCATCCATCGCCTGCGGCATAGTGTGGCCTTAGGGGGAGAGAGGCGGGGGTCCCTTGTCTGAGTGATGATGGTCTAGAAGTCTGTGAACTGGGGAGAGCTGAGGCCTCTTTGCACCCTACCCCTGTCGCTGGGTTACAGTAGATGTATTCTCCAACTTGACTAGATATTATGGAATCTCCGTCCAAAGTGTTTAGACCAATACAATCTAAAAGTAAGAGCCCCCTTTTCCTTTCCTCCTCACCTACACTGGAGGGGACACTCTTGCCATTCTGTTGGGTGTGAACTGGTCCCTTACTGTTGCTTTAACGTGTTTTAACTTCCTGGTTGAGATGAGATGGCTCACCTCTTTATATGTTTATGGGCCATTTGGGCTTTCTGGTAAAGGTTCTTTTGTTTTTAAATGTCTATTTATTTATTTTGAGAAAGAGAGAGAGAGGGAGGAGACAGAGAGAGACAGAGAGAGACAGCGCCAGCACAGGCAGGGAAGGAGCAGAGAGGGGGAGGGACAATCCCAAGCAGGCTCTGCACCATCAGCACAGAGCCTGATGCGGGGCTTGAACTCATGAACCGTGAGATCATGACCTGAGCCAAAACCAAGAGCCGGACACTTAACTGAGCCACCCAGGCGCCCCTCTGGTAAACGTTCTTAAACCTGTTCTGCAGGTGGCGTTCGTCCTTCCCTTCGGCATCAGGATCAGGTATCCCGTACATCGGTCAGTCGTGGGGTCATACGAACGCCACACCACAGAGGCTGCGGTAACCCACGTGGTTTGGCTGTACGTTAGAGTTGAAATGGTTATTAGACTAGTGATTTTTTTCTGCGACCTTGGTTGAGCATTTTCTGACTCACAGCTGCATCCAGTTATCTTGTTGATGGGTGCTCATGAGCACCCCACTGGAGGTACATTGAATTCCTCCATTTGAGGAGACTGTGGTCCACCATAGATACGGGAATCCATGAACAATTCGAGGCAGTGTATGATGCGTAAAATAAGACGACACATTTATTATTAACTCCATGCCGTGCATAGGAATGACAACAGCAAAGGCAACACCTATAAAACAATATGCTTTTCTATTAAGGTCAAGGGCTTGGGCAGTCAGGGAGACTTCAGAGAGGCTATGCCTTGAAAGGCAGGCAGCCTTTTGGATGGACAGACAGGTGGAAGGTGTGATCAAAGGGCTGCATGAACCAAACCACGGGAGATGTCAGAGTGGGACATGGCAGCAGCAATGAGGGGTTCTGAAGATTCTGAGTCAAGGTGTGGCATGATGAAAGCCCTTTTCTCCTCACTTGGTCCACTTTGGATCCAGAAAGCACCATCTGGCTAAGGCACGGCAATGTGCCTCCCCCACTTGAGTTTTGGCTACATTAGTGGTTTCTTCTTCCTCCTAGGTTGACCTTTTGTGTGGAAGACCTCGACCACACCAGCATATCCCCCGGCCAAGAGCTCTGGTTTCACAAGTGTCGGGATGGCTGGAGGATGAAAAATGAAACCAGGTAACCAGGGACTTTCTCATAGGGTCATGCGGTACCTCTTAGGTCACCTAGCATGTGCTGGATATGGGTCTGGGCGCTTGGGATGTAGCAGTGAACAGACCAGATACAGATCTCCTCTTTCGTGAAGCTGACCTGTTGGGAAGAGATAGACCAATCCATGGAATATGCAGGATGTTGGAGGGCGTTTGTGTCCCTTTGCCCCTTGGTCCAACTCCCCTGCAAGATGTTCACAGACCATGGTCCTGCTGGAGTCAGGCCATCTTAGGTTGACCTTCTCCATAGTGACAGGGGCTACAGGAAGATTCCAGGGCTCCTAGCTTCCTTCTGGGTGCCAGTTTGGAGTGGGGACTCAGGTGGGAGGGAAAGGGGAAGAGCATGGTATAATCCCCATTTTTAGGTTTTCTGGAGCCCGGGTGGGTGTCAGGGATGGTGATCAGCTCTCCCCCTTTTGGAGAAGCAGGAGTGCTCATGTGTATGACACTGAACCAGACAAAAGGCACGTCTTGATTCTGTGTCCCATGGCCCCACGCCGGAGTCCCGTTATTTCAGATTTGAGGAAGGCAGATCTCATGGTGTGAGGTGGCAGGTGCGTCCAGAAGGGAAATTCATCACAGGGTCTCTGAGCCTAAACACCTGCTTCTGGAGGATGGAGATGGGCCCCTCGATGGCTTCCACCACTTGCCCCAACTGAGATGCTGTATAATAATGCAGCCTCCATACACCGAGCACACGACATGTGCCCACCTGTGTTTAGTGCCTTTTCTATGTTAGCTCATTTACTTGTATCACCAGCCCCATGACATTGGTGCTGTTAACCCTGTGTACTGTTGTGGACCCTGAGGCTCAGGGAAGTTAGGTCACTCTTTCCAGCTCCCCCAGCAGGCAATGGTAGAGTGAAGATTTGATGTTGGTTTATTTTAAAGCCCGTACTCTTTCTTTTTTTTTTTAATTAAAAATTTTTTTTCATGTTTATTTTTGAGAGAGAGACAGAGCATGAGTGGGGGGGAAGGATCAGAGAGAGAGAGAGAGAGGGAGACACAGAATCCAAAGCAGGTTCCAGGCTCTGAGCTGTCAGCACAGAGACTGACATGGGGCTCGAACATTCAGGATGTGAAATCGTGACCTGAGCTGAAGTCGGAAGCTCAACTGACTGAGCCACCCAGGTGCCCCGTCTGTACTCTTTCTTGAGCATGGAGGGTTCACTTACTCAGATAAATCACCTCATTTTGATCTGGGTATCAGTTATCAAGCAGCTGCACCCATTCGGGGGGCCCGTGTGATGAGCCCTCTGCCAACCCTGGGGACCAGGCTTCATCCTGGCTGCTCTGTGTCCTGTTCAGGATCACCAGCCTGATCACAAGCTTGGTGATCACAGGACGTGCAGGATTCTGAAAACTGCCCATCGAATGGCTCAGCCTAGTGCAGGCTCATAGGATATTCTGCTATAATAATGACTTTAGTTCTTTACGTTCGTATTCAGATTATTACCTTTCCAAAGTGCTCCCCCGTGCATCAATTTCATTGATCCTCAGAATAGCTGTGTAGATGGTACACACCCAGGAAGGATCACTGTTCTTATCATTATTGTTATGATAACATATCTTACGATAAAACATTTTCTTCTTCTTTTCCGCTCGGGAACTTTGTAACAGCTGAGGATGTTATGTTGATACTTATGTAATGTTAGTACCTCGTCCCACCTCATTGAGAAAGCCGGTCATTACCCTCAAAAGAACACAATGCGATAGAAGCCTGAGTCATGCATCGACACTAGGAAGTTGTGACAATCCCTAGACATAGGTTTATGCCTTCGGTATCCTCTCACCTGATGTGGATACGGTTCACCTGTTCACCGATAAAGAGACTGAGGTTCATGTAGCTGAGACTAGAATCCAGATCTCTGGATTCTGTCTTGCCCCCTTCCTGCCACCCTACAGTTGCTCTCGTATTTCTGGATCAAGGCAAAGAGGATCATGGATAGTTTTCCCTGCATTTGTGTGTGTGTTTGTGTGTGTGTGTGTGTGTGCGTGATAGGTGTGTAAGAAAGCTTGAACTTGTGGCAAACAGAGCACACCCTCAGTACAGGCTGCACGTTTGCCGAGCAAGCCAGGTGAAGGTGCCAAATATCTCTTACCTGGTTCCTTTCAGCCCAACTGTGGAGCTTTCCTGAGGGGCCAGCGAGGCCCACTCACACCCGCCTTCCAGACACATGGAGGAAAGTTACTGCTGAGGACCCACCTGATGGAAGGACCCCTCTTGGCCTTGACCCTCAGGCACTGGCAAGAGACTGTTTGCTGGGCCCAGGACCTTACCTCCTATGACTGTTGGGACTTCTCGCCGGAGGGGACCATATGCTGCTGTTCCTGCTGTTCCTGCCGCTCTAGGATTGCTCTAACTCCAGACCTGTGTGCAAAGGGTCGGACGCCCGGGCCTCCTGCGCACACTGCACTGGTTTCTGGGTGACTGAATGACCCTGTGCTTCGCCTGACAAGGGACACTTGTGAAAGCGCATGGAGGACTGTCAGCTGCCTGATCTGAATGGCGGGGAGAGGTCTTTCCACTGGGAGCTGACTCGTGTCAGGATGGCAGACCCATGATCTCATTTGCCCAGAGGGAGGGCAGTATAGATGTGGGGTGCTGGCGAGGCCCTCACTGTTGGGGTTCGGTGGGCTGCATTGATCAATAATCATTACATTGCAGGCATTCCGTCCTGCTCCGCAGCTTACTCTCTAAAGCACACATCACTGGGTGTCTTGGTTTTCCAGTCGCTTATTGTTTGATTGGACAGATGTTTATTAAGCACTTAAACTTGATTAGCACAAGGCAGTAGACGCATTAGTAAACCTTTCCAGACTCGGAATCCAACGGAGCTGGGATTTCTAGTCTCCCTTCCAGTTTAGATGATCCAGGAATATACATGGGATGAAGGGCACAATGGACACCGGGAGGGCTACAGGGTGTAAGCCTCGGGGATCCGAGGCTTGAAGTGGTTTCAGCTATTTCTTGTTAGTTAACGTGCACGCTCCCTGTAAGAGCGACATGTTTGATCACTTGCATGGAAACGAGCAGAGTGCCACACGTGCTGGGGATGGAACAGTGGCCCATCTCCAAATGCGATTGCTTCAGAGCAAAATCTCTTCTGCTTGGGGAGGTAGAAGTCATCATATATCTGTTATACGTATCTGTTCATACAGAAACCAGCACCTGTCAAACAGAGCTGGCGCTAAGATTCAATAGAATGCCTTTTCCTCCGTGGAATATCTTGCTCTAATAGCAGCGCCTTCTCTGTGTTGAACTTAGAAAAGCCTCCAATTGTAGATCTTGACATAAATGAATATATGCGATATCTGAGAAACTGGTTTATACTTTTCAAAAGATTTGCATGTGCATCACTTCGCTGGAGACTCACAAGAGGAGCGCAAGGCAGCTAATGTCTGTTTTACAACACGCAGGCTTAATGAGGTTCAGCCACATGCCTAGATTTATATCCCAGGTCGGTGGTGGAGCCCGGTGAGGACCCAGATTTCCTGGAGGCAAAGTCCGTGGTATGTTCATTCCTGCGACTTCCTCAAGATGTCTACAGCCTTTTCACCCCGATATGCCTCAGAGGGGACAAACAAGGAGCTGGTTTTTGGAGGCATCCATTAAACCATAAACCCTCATATTAGTATATAGCCAGGAGAATAAGAGGTTGGGCTTTTTATGGACGAGATTTATTTGGAAGGAGGTGTGATGTCAAATTGGGGAGAAGAGTGATTTTTCTTTGTACTTAGGTTTTTCGAAAGATGTTGTTTTAACCTGTGTTGTGCCAAAGTTGTGTAATTTTCAATGCCAAACTTTTGAAGACGTAACCATAGTCAAGTCTTAGTTCAAGGTGTTTTCTTAAATTGTGTGCTTCTTCTGTTGCTTCTGTGAATGCTTTCTAGCCAAAGTGGAGCTTCTGTTATTGGCCATGCCTCCTGATTACTTCTGCCTTCTGTTTTTAGGAATGGAAGCCTCGGGAATCAAATCCTCAGTGGGTCCTGTATTTATACATTTGGCTTGAAGCCTTAGTTGTATATAATGATTCCTTTTTTTTTTTTTTTTTAACACTTAGAGTACTATTTATTTCTCCAGTGTATATAATGTATAAAAACAAATATATGGTTAGTTTTTATTTTAAAATTAACCAATTTCAAGATTAAACATTTTTAATAGGAAAATAATAAAAATCTATATAACTCTTTGTGGTCTGGCCTCTCAGTTCTTAACATTTGAAAGAATTATGGCTGCCCAAGCCTAGAGTTTGACAAAAAGTGACCTACATATAAGCTATGGTCTCTATTTGGTACTAATTATTGGTAGGAAGTGGGCAACAGCTTCTTTCACTAAAGAACAAGAAGGAAAACTGTTTGAATGGCAGAAGTGCCTGAAGTATATGTTAGGAAAAAGGAGGGAGGGGTGGCTGCACGTTGGTGCACATTGCATGGGACCCAGATAATAGTAACTTATGCTGTAACTATGCAGGTAGAAACTGAATTCTCTATTTTATTAAAGTCTCAGTTGGTATTGAGGCTCGGCTCCTTAAAGCAGGGTCCAGGCTCTAAGTGTTTGCTGTTCCAACCACAGGGTGTTCGCTTCATCCCCACAATCCAAAGTGTCCCCCGTCAGGTCCCCTTCCAGCCCATGAGAAGGAAGAGGAGAAGAATATTGAAATATTCTTGAACTATTATTCTTGAACTATTTCAATATTGAAAATATTGAACTAGATGAAGTTCATATTTGTCAAACTCGACATCTCTTTCTTATGCCTCTTGCTTTCTTCACTACACAATATCAAGGGCACTTCTCTTGTTGCAATAGAGCTTAATGGTCATTTTGTAAATGGCCACAGAAATGTCCGTACAGTGAGGGGACCATCATCTTTTCCTTAGCTGTCCCTCCATGGCTGGTCATCAGGTCCACGTTCCTTCCCTGCCCCCTGCGTTCCCCTGGTGCCTCCTTTCCTACTGCACACTCTCATGTGGCTGCAAGCACTTCCCCTCCCCTGCCCCTCGGACGTTCCCTTTTCCAAATTTACTTGAGTTTCTACTCCCTCGACCCAAGCCCTTGTTTATTCGGTGTAGCTAACTCCCAAGAGGGATTGTTGGAAGCTTTCAACTCAGTCATGCTAATGTATCAATGGCTAGTAAGGTTTTAGCCAGTCCAGAGTCATTCCCATTGTCAAAATAGGGTGCTTGTTAACCCAAATTAATCTTTGATTTGCACTGAGGTGGCAGGGCAAATCAAAAGGAAGGTTTCCTGTTAGGGCAGGAAAATATTGGGTCAGGGTGGTGGTCCTGCTTGGGAATCTTTCCTCCAAAAAATATTGCTGTTTTACGCAGTTGATCCCCTGCCTTCACTCCTGACCTATAGCTCCTGGGAGCACCTGTATTTGTTTTTTCCCTCCCCCTCCTCCCCAGTAGTTTCCATGGGGGCAGTAGTTGCCATGGAGAAGTGGCGAGAGGTGTCGAAGCTATCTTTTGTAACTGCGGGTTTATCTACAAATTGGGGATGGGTTCTCCTAAAAAAAGATGAATAAGTAAAGGAATAAAGGTAAAAACAAACTAGTGTTCAAGTCACTTGTTCTAAACACCTGTGGTTAGCAATATCATTTAACCTTGACTTTCTTTGTAACGTGCCCGTGTATGTATGTGTTGTGACGGGGAAGGGCTTCTGAAACAGTCTGGAAGCTAGGACAGGTCTAAGCAGGCAAGGGCTCAGGCCCAGAGAGCAGCAAGGAGTAGTTAACTGGCCCAGCATTAGTTATGGCAGCCCAAAAGAATGCACACTCTACCTGTCTATACTTTCACGGGAGGTGGGTGGTCATGGTCAGATGCCATATGTGAACCTTGCAAGTGTTGAGGCCAGGAACAGAGGCTGGGGTTATTTCACTGGGGTGTGGAAGGTGGGAGTACACTTTATTATGATTTTTAAGTGTTGATTTATTTTTGAGAGACAGAGAGAGAGTTGGGGAGGGGCAGAAAGAGGGGGACAGAGTATCTGAAGTGGGCTCTGTGCTGATGGCAGAAAGCCCAATGAGGGGCTTGAACTCACAAATTGTGAGATCGTGACTGGAGCCGAAGGGTCTGCTTCGGTGAGCATCGGCGAGCTTAACCAACTGAGCCACTCAGTGCCCCCACCCTTTTTGGGGGAGTACCCTTTATTTTTGTATTTTTATTTTATTTTTAAAGTTTATTTGTTTATTTTGAGAGAGAGAGAGCATGGGTGCATTCAAGTGGGGGAGGGACAGAGAAAGAGGGAGAGAGAGAGAGAGAGAGAGAGAGAGAATCCTAAGCAGGTCCCGTGCTGTCAGTGCGGAGCCTGGACGCAGGGCTAGATTCTCAGAATGAGATCATGACCTGAGTTGCAACCAAGAACCGACGGCTTAACCAACTGAGCCCCCCAGGCGCCCCTGGAACACACTTTAAAAGTAAAGATATCTTGCCCGCTGCCCTGGTCAGTATCTCAAGACAACTTCAGTGCGATGGTTGTGAAGTCAAAGCCTCAGCGATTTATTGGGAGGGACACCATCGTATTGTGAGCTCAACAATTTATTTATTTATTAATTTATTTTTTGGTCAGAGATATCAGTCCTACTGTCTGTCCTGGGTCTTTTTTAAAGATAAACACAGCTTTCTTCTTTCTGACTGAGCTACCCTAAACTCTCCATGCAGGCTTCTTCTGGCCTGTCAAAAAGAGACCCTCAGAAGGGTGGCTTCATAAACCCTACAGTCATCTTCCTGGTGATCAGGCAACTCTTGTCTCTCCCTCCAAGGCAGGCTTCTTCATTAGCTGTGCCCCTGCTTCTCCCTCTCCTTTGCTTCCTCTCCCCTTCCCCTTCCCCTTCCCCTTCCTCCCCCCTTCTCCTCTTCCCTCCTCTTCCTCCCTCTCCCTTCTTCCCTCCCTCTTCTCCCCTCTCCTCCTCCTCCCCCTCCCCTTTCTCCCCATCTCCCCCTCCCTCCTCCATTCCTGTATCTTTGGTGAAGTATCTGTTCAACTCTTTTCTCCCTTTTAGGGGAAGTTGTTTGTTTTCCTATCATTGAACTCTGGAGGTTCTTTACATGTTCTGGATATAAATTATTAGACATATGACTTTCATATACTTTCTCCCAGGCTATGGTTTATCTTTTTAGTCACCTAACGGAGTCTTCTGAGGAACGATGTTTAAAATTTTGACGCACGATGTTTAAAATTTTGACGCAATACAGTTTATCAATTTGTTCTTTTATGGATGTTGCCTTTAGTATCATCTGTAAGAAAAATTGACCTAACTCAAGGGTACAAAGATTTTCTCTTCTGTCTTATCTAGGAGTTTTATAGTTTTAGGTTTTACATTTAAGTCTATGATTCATTTTAGGTTAATTGTTTTACATGGTGTGAGGTATTGATCGAAGTTCATTTTTTTTTGCATACAGATATTTGTTTCAGTACCATTTGTTGGAAATACCATATTTTCTCTAGACAACTGTGTTAGCACCTTTGTCAAACACTGTCGTCTGTGTGTGTGTGACTTTGTTTCTAGACTCTCTGTTTCACTGATCTATTCATTTGTTTTGATGTCAGCGGCACACTCTCTCCATCACTGTAGCTTTATAATAAGTCTTGAAATTGCACCCTGATAGTTTTCTCACTTTGTTCCCAAGTTGTTTTCGTTATTCTAGGTCATATGCATTTTTATATACATTTTAGAATCAGCTGCCAATTTCTACAAAAAGCCGGCTGAGATTTTAGTAAGATTGCATTGAATCTAGAGGTCTGTTTGAGAATTGATGTCTTTTTTCTTTGTATAAAACAATTTTTAATGGTTTATTTTTGAGAGAAAGAGTGAGACAGAGCGTGAGCAGGGGAGGGGCAGAGGGAGGCAGACCCAGAATGTGAAGCAGGCTCCAGGCTCTGAGCTGTCAGCACAGAGCCCCAAGTGGGGCTCGAATTCACGAATCGTGAGATCATGATCTGAGCTGAAGGACGCTTAACTGACTGAACCACCCAGGCACCTCAACGTCTTTTCAAAAAATTTATTTAAATTCAAGTTACTTAACATACAGTGTAGTCTTGGCTTCAAGAGTAGAACCCGGTGATTCATCTCTTACATATGACACCCAGTGCTCATCCAGAAAAGTATCCTCTTTTATGTCTGTCACCCATGTAACCCCCTTCCACCTCCACACGGAACACTTTTTAGAATGAATTCAGTGTTTTATAGCTTGACTATCGATGACAGACGGCATTATTTCTTCAGGGGGCTTGGCTTACTCTTTCTGAATGCACAAAAAAACTACTTTTGAGTAGAACCATGTTAAGCAATATGCAATCACTTACTTACAGTGGCATTTTTATTTTTAAAATTTAAAATTTGGCCAAAAATGTCGAGATGCCACTTTGCATGGTGTAGGGGGAACTGCCACTCTCCTTCCCAGGCTGCTGGGAGTGTTGGCAGTTGAGGGCTCTTAGATGAGCCTCTCTCCAGGAATTGGCCTCAGCCAACCAAGGAGCTCGAAGGCACAGTTCCTCCCCTGGGGGGCAGTACTTGGCCATTGACTGGTGATTAGCAACCCCCCCCCCCTCCGCAGATCTCCTGGTGGGACCAGCCCCTCCTGCTGCCCTTGAACTCCCCGCCCCCCCATCCCCTCCCCACCCCAGGTGTGATCCCCGAGAGCAGTCCCCAGCAAAAGTTTTGCATGCAGATCTCCACCTCACGCAGACAACTGTCTCCTGGGAATTCAGCTGAGGCCAGATTATTTCCTAACCAGCTTCCAATTAGTTCCGAGCTTTGAGGAGTGTAGACAGAGAAAATAAGGTCAGCCCCTGAGGCTCAGAGATGAGACTGGGCCAAATAGGAAGCCAATTATCACTGGTCTGTTATGACTGCTTATGGCCAAAGTCACTTACATCACCCAGGCATGCTTTCTCTTTCACATGGCACCCTTTGAAGCTGCCCTGATTTGGGGAGGAGGAGGAGGAAGCATCTGGCAGGGACAGGGATGATGCAGTGGGAGAGACAGGGAAAGAGGGAGGCTTTGAGTCAAGGCCAAGTGAAGCTGAAGAGAGGCTTGCTCGCGGGGAACAGGGTATCACAGAGCTGGGGCGTTCGGGGAGCACTTGTGGAAGGTGAAGACTCACTTCGTAACTTTCCTCAACTCCCTTTCAAAAGGGGCAGGCGTGTGAGATGGGAAGTCGGAGGAAATGGCACCAAAAACTACTATACGACTGTGATACTCAAACTTGTTTTTATTCACCTGCTGCTGATGCGAATGAAAACCAGAGCTATCCGAGGTGACAGGTGGGCAACCAGTATCCTAACGAATGGATTTCCTAAGTGGTCTTTGCTATTCAGGCAACATTCACCTTGACCTAAATCTTGTCCTATTCTGTCGCAATAATATGTGTGCCTCATGGAATCCCCCCACATGTTTGAAGAGTTAGAATGGGGTCTTTAAAAACAACCTTGGGCTGGCTCACGTAAGTGAGTTTTCCTTATACAACAGACTTACGTTTTTGTAAATTTAATTATATAATGACTAATAAGTCCTCTCACCTATGTTTCCTTATGTGACCCTTACAACCATCTCTGCTGTAGGTTTTGTTATGCCCATAACAATGCCTCCTCTTAGCAGAGGGGCAAACTGAAGTCCCCAGAGGTCAGCGGCTGGTACAGGGCCTCTCAGTCAGTGGATGAACTTGGATTTAACTTGGGTCCACAGATATTAAAGCCTGTGTTATTTCCTTCCCTTAAAAGCACTAGAAGACTTTACCTTTCCGAAGAGGGAGTCTGTCCTCTGTATAAATCTGGATGTTCACTTATTGCGAGGTGGGGCCACCTGCTTTCTGTGAGGGAACACCCATTCTACGATTTTCTCATAAGAAAATGGACAGTGAGGAAATAGTCTCTACAGTGCTCCAGGTGAGTGAGAGATGAGATGTCACCAAGATTTCCAAACTTGCCCAACTGGTTCGCTGTGGGATACCGGAATCACACATTCCTGAAGAATGGCCTGGAGATGTTTTACCAGCAGAACCACCTAGTGTGGTGGGAGGGGATGCTACCCAAGGGAAGGAGCAGCTACAGGAAGAGGAGAAGGGCTCCAGCTATGGCTCAGTAAGGCAGGCATGGAAAGGTCTGGAAGTAGTAGAGGACCCAGTGTGGAACTAGGCCCTTTTCAGTTCCATTCCATTTAATCTTCACTGCACTGCTATGAAATGGATTTTCCCATCCTTTATTTCAAATGTGGACCTTGAGATCTGGAGAGACTGAATCGTCAAATATCAGGGCAATAAGTGGAGGTTGGAATTAAATTTCGAGCCCAGGTCTCATTGACACCAAATCGGTTTTTTTGTTTGTTTGTTTTTTTTAAATGCTTTATTTATTCTTGAGTGAAAGAGGGACAGAGCACGAGCGAGGGAGGGGCACAGCAAGAGAGGGACACAGAATCCGAAGCCGACTCCAGGCTCTGAGCTGTCAGCACGTGGGGCTCGAACTCACGAGCCATGAGATCATGACCTGAGCCGAAGTCAGATGCTCAACTGACTGAGCGGCCCAGGTGCCCCCAAATCGGTTGTTTTTAAACACTGAGTTACACTGTGTATGAAGCAAGCGGGATAAGGAATTATATTGCGTACCTTCAGACCCCCTATTTAAAGTATTTCTTCAACATTTAGTTAGTGGAAAGATTAAGACCGAGAAGGGGAAGGGTTGATGGGGTGCGGGGGAGCAGGCAGCGTCCGGCCTCCTTCACTCAGCAGACAAAATACCGTGGTTACCACCTCCTTCCACCTTATAAGGCACATTGGGGAAACTGTGCTCGCCTGAGCTCCGCATTGAGCGGTATCTTCTTCCCCATTCTGAAGCCCATCGGAGCATCCCTTACAAGCATAAGCAGTTTAAACCCTGAGAGGTGGCCAAGGTGGTCGCGGTGCCGAAGACGGGCTCTTCAGGCACTGCCACTGTCCCCTGTGCGGTCACACCACAGACCACATCTGTGGATACTTCAAAGAAGTCTCGTACTCTGTCTTCTGACTTTGCTCAGTATGACTTCCTTCTCTGCTCTGTCCCAGGTTGGCAGCCTGCTTGGAAACGCGGGGCCCCCGTGGGGCCAAATGGCTCTACTGTGTCCCTCCTCCTCTGGGCCATGCCACACTGTTTTGTAGCAGGGTTCCGGACACTGTCGTCCCTAGTGGGAGAGCAGGAGGGGAGGGGACCTGGTGATCATTTCAGGTAATTGTCACCCGCTTGGGTGGCTTTCTCTCAAGACTACGTCCCCTGCTTCCCTTCAGAATGTCAACAGCCCCAAACAATATGGCCCCATCTAGCCACATTAATCTGAAGAAAGTTGGGCTTATAGAAAGACCGTTTTCTGGGAAGCCTGCCCCAGGATGTGCACATGGTGATAAATAACCTATTCTCTCCTTTTTATTTACTCCCTGTAATTGTCGATAGACTTTGCTGGGGTTGAAGTCCGTGGCATTCCGGTCAAAAATGAATCAAACGGAATATTGCTAAAAACGGTGATTTCGTGTAATTTAGACCTATTTTTATCAAGGAGATTGTAGTCTACCAAGAATTCAGTCCACAGTGTGGCAAATCTTTACTTTGCCCAATCCAATTTCAACACTTAGGAAAAGATAAATCTAAAAGCTTGTACACAAATAATTATGTATGAGAAGTGGGAATAAAAGAGAGGTACAGAAATGGGCAAAGATAACCAGAAGTGGCTGGCCAGGAAGGAAGACGCAAGGAAAGCCTACACCTGCTACATAATGTGCTCATCAGAATCCTGACAATTTTTAGAAGAAAATGAATATAAAAGACACATGTTATAGGGCTAGGGCTTAAGCCAGTCTAGAGGTGCCAAGAAGCCTGTCCTAATCTGTGCAAAGCCAGGAAGGGCTATCACCCGGTATTCACAAGATTAACCTGAGCTGTAAAGATGTGCAGATTATTCTATGAATGAAAGACTCTGGGAGAATACTCAGGGGGCACTTGGAAAGTTTTCGTTTCCTAGAGGATGTTCCAGGCCATGGATCACCCTGCCCTGCAGCTGTGTGCATAACTTCCCCGTGATGACTGGTGAGTTTGCCCAAATTCCATGATCGTGTATTGGCTAACACCATCCGGGAGTGTCATGAGGGCCCCGGGCAAGATCCTGGTAGAGTGGGTCTGGCCACGACAAGGACAGGCACGAAGGTTTAGAACATTTGGCAATGGATGTAACATCTGACTGATTGATACTAGGTTATTCATGATGATGTCAATTTTCCCTTCTTTTGTTCTGGAATAAGTCTCTCATGCATAACAAGTAAGTACTCCGATAATGATTTAATGCATAGTCTTCTGATTCCCTTAGGAAAGGTAGGAAGTACTTAATTAAAGAAGGAAAAAAAAAGCACAGATAAAGCAAATAGCTTAGTCAAGAGCTCACGGCTCAGGGGCACCTAACCTGAGGTTTCTGATGCCAGTAAATGGTCCAAGGAGATGTAGTCTGTTGCCTTTCCTCCTGTACTGGTTTCTTTCTGCCCAAAATATTGGGGTGACCAACAAGATCCTTGTTTTTTTCCTTCTGGTCTTTTCAGAAAGCAAAAGGTACTTTTTTTTGGGTACATGAATGTTCATAGCATTATTATTCATAATAGCCAAAAAGGAGAACCAATTAAAATGTCCATCAACTTAAGAATGATTAAACAAAATGTGGTATGTCCATACAATGAAATATCACTCAGCCACAAAAAGGAATAAAGTTCTGACACATGCTAAGATATGCTAAGATCAGGAAGCCAGTTCCCAAAGACAACGTATTGTATGATTTCATCTATGTGGAAAAGAAACCATACAGACTATAGGCAAGTCTACAGATGTAGTTGATTAATGGTTGCCTTGGGCTGAGGGACTTAGAGCAGAGAGGATGGAGTGTGGCTGCTAAACGGTATGGGGTTTCTTTTAGAGGTGATGGAAAAGTCTTAAAATTGGCTGTGATGATGGTTGTACAACTCTGTGGATATACTAGCAGCCTTTGAATAGTACGTTCCAAATAGGTGAATTGTACGATATGTTAATTATATCTCAATAAAATGGTTGAAATGGAATAAGGAGAGACCTCTACTAAGATTTGAGGTGCTGCAGATGGGAAGCCTCAACTGTGTTTGCGCCTCTTGGTGTAGTCCTGGGACCAGACCCGAGTGTCAGCACAAGCGGTGACAGAAGTTTCCTGTACTGGATAACTAGGGGCTAAAGCCGGGAGGCATTCAATAAATGACTAAATAGATACTGGAATTCCTACTTCTTTGTTAACACCCAGTTAGTGAGGAGGGAGAGAAAAAAGTTTATGTCTCAGGATGTGGATCCAGGAAGGGCTTTGGATGGTGGCCCAAAGAGATTTTGTATTAAGGCTTTCATTGAACCAACACTATGGGGGTATATTTGTATGCCTCTTATCCCTCAGAGAGCACTGTATCTGGGGTCTCATTGGGGGCCTGGGTGCTTTTAGACGGAGGGGTTGAGAGTGGGTGTCTCTTGTCCGGCACTCAGCGTGGAAACCTGGAATGGATAAGGAAACTGCATGGCTCTGAAAGATGTAGTCTCCCATTGTAGCAGGTGGCATTTAAAAGAACCATGAAGGTTTTTTCTAGCAGCAAAATTCCCAAAACAGTGCACCAAGTCACCTCTGGAAGACATGGAAACTTTCACGTATGAGGGCACCTGGGAGTAAGATGCAACTAGTTATGGGACTGGGATATGGATTATTTGACTTCTGGGAAGCCCGCAACCAGGAGAGGCTGGAATCTCACCTGTCCCAAGATCAAGTTCAGATGTAATCTGGTCGGTCGAACACAGTCAACTGTGTCATTTCAATCAAGTCTTAAACCATCTCCCGCTACACTAATTTCTTGTGTTAGGCTGGGGCAAGCCTTTTGCCTCTGTAAATCTGGTGTCAAAGTGTCCGTAGGGATGGGTTTGGAAAAAAATTGTGCGGTCACCTTTCATTTTCCCTGTCACTTCCGTCCTTCAGTTCAACTGTGCCTGGAGCCCAAGAACCAGTGTTGTTCCAGTCTGGTCTCAACTCCTGGGCCTTAGCAATATGGCTGGCAGAGGCCGCAGAAAGACAATGGCTCAGGCTAAACCATTCTGAGAAGCAAATTCATGCTGAGACATATTTGACTGTTATTTAACATGTTGCATTTGCAAAGAGCAAGTCAATTATCTTAAGGAACAATTTAATGACCCCATACCTCATTGCGGTAGAATCTTTTTGCTTTGTTTTATTTTGTTTTAGGTGGGTGGACTTTCTGAATGCTTCTTAACTGACCTAGTTAAATAGATCAACGCATCCCATACTTTAATGTACATAGGAACCCCCTGGGTATCTTGTTAAACTTGACTGTAATTCAGTGGGGCTGGCATGGGGCCCGAGATTCTGCATTTCTAACAAGCAGCCATGGGGTGCTAACACAGCTCACGGGGACTACCTTTGAGTAGAGGGCCTGCATGACCACCGATCCACAATCAGCAATGCTAATGCAGTCAGGAAGGAGCTGAGTTGCTCTTTCTTGAAGCCCCTTTGATGCACTCTACATCCCTCCATCACAGCACTTAAAACATTGGACTATAATTGTTTGCTTGGGACTCAGCCTCTCTGTTGCCCTGAGAATTCTCACACCGCAGCAGCCATGTCTTATCCACTTCGTCTTGGACTGTGCCTCTCCCCATCTTAGCGCCGTGCTTGGCACGAAGAAGGCACTTAGTGCTGGGTGATGAGCAGACATGGCTCTGGAGGTGAGTGGAGGAGGGCATAAACTCTTACACGGTGCTTTTGTTTCCACTTGGCCATGTGGTGTCATCCAGTGCTTTTCCACCCTGGATGCAGATTAGGGGAATTGAAAAAATACCGATGCCCAGGTGCCCTCCAGGTTCCGATTTCATTGAACTGTTTGGGGGCCTATGTCTGGAAGATTTTAAAAGCCTTCTGGGCCCTTAAAACTCAACAACAAAAAGACTGATACCCAACTAAAACGTGGGCAAAAGATTGGGCCAGACGTTTTTTCAAAGAAGGTATACAAATGGCCAGTAAGTGCATGAAGAGATGTGCAAACTCATTAGTCATTAGGGAAAGGCAAATCAAAGCCACAATGAGCTAGTACTTCACATCTAATAGGATAGCTATAATAAAAAATAAAGAGGGGCCCCCCGGGTGGCTCGGTCGGTTGGGCGTCCAACTTCGGCTCAGGTCATGATCCCACACTTCATGGGTTCGAACCCCATGTCAGGCTCTGTGCTGACAGCTCGGAGCCTGGATCCTGCTTCCGATTCTCTCTCTCCTTCGCTCTCTGCCCCTCCCCCCCTTGCGGTCTGCCTCTCTCTCTCTCAAAATTCAATAAACATTCAGAACACATTAAAAAAATAAAGAACAAAAGATAAGTGTTGGCGAAGATGAGGCGAAATCAGAACCCTTAAACGCTGCTGGAGAGAATGTAAAATGGTGTCGCTGCTTTGGAAAACAGCTTGGCAATTTCTCAACAAGTTAAAAACAGAGTTGTTGCATGACACAGCAATTTCATTCCTAGGAATAGGACCCAGAGAACAGAAAACGTATATTCCCACACAAACTTGTACGTGAATGTTCATAGTAGCATTATTCATTATTGCTGGAAAGTGGAAACAACCCAAATGTTCATCAACTGATGACCAGATACATCAAATGTGGTATAGCCATACAATGGAATATTGCCCAGCCATAAAAAGGAACGAAGTGCTGTTATATGTGTGGATGAACTTCAAAAACATTGTGCTAAGTGAAAGAAGCCAAAGGCCACATATTGTATGGCTCCATTTATATGAAATCTCCAGAATATGCAAATCCATATTTGTGGATTAATGGTTGCCAGGGAATGGGGGAGGGTGGAAATGAGAGTTATGGGCTTTCCTTTCAGGATGATAGTAATATTTTATTTATTTATTTATTTATTTATTTATTGAGAGCAAGCATGAGTGGGGGAGGGACAGAGGAAAAGGAAGAGAGAATCCTAAGCAGGTTCCACACCCAGTTCTGAGCCCAACTTGGGGCTCAATCTCATGAACCATGAGATCATAACCTGAGCCAAAATCAAAAGTCGGATGCTTAATGGGCTGAGCAGCCAGGTGCCCCATAACAATATTTTAGAATTAGATAGTGGTGATAGTGGTGGGACGTTGCAACTATGCTAAAAGCCACTGAATTTTCCACTTTAAAATGGTCACAATGATGGATTCTAAGTTTTGTGAATAGTATCTTAAAAAAAAAAAAACCAAACTTGAAAGCCTCCCAGGAGATTCTGATTTGCAGGCAGGTTTGAGAACTTCTGGTGTCAGATAACCTAGGGTATGTGCTCCAACATTTGCCCTTGAGACGATGACGTGGTTGACCAGAAGTTCTCAACTTCAAATGCACATTGGGAATGACTTGGGGAACTTTAAAAATGCCGATGCCTGGTTCCCCCCACCCCCCTACCAAAAGAGCCTGATTTGAATATTCTGGGTGCAGCCTGGACAGACTCCACAGGATATTCTAATGGGCAAAGTAGAGACCATGTTGTTCCTAAATATTAGGGTCCAGAGGATCACCGCGAGGGTTGTTAAATGCCCTTTTCTGAAATCTGCCCACAGAGATTCTGGTTCAGGAGGCCTGGAGTGGGGCCTGGGAGTCTTTATTATTAATAAGCTCCCCTGGTGTTACTGCTGTAGGTGGTCTGGACCACACTTTGAGAAACCCTGCTTTGGAGGAGGCCTCTCAAAATTTAATGTGCATACAAGTCACCTGGGACCTTATTAAAATGCAGCTTTTGGTTCTGCGTTTCTAAGCAGCTCTCAGATGATGCCTGGGATACTGGTCCATCGACCACCATTTGAGTCTCAAGGCTATAGAGCCATGGTTCTCAAACTGGGGTGCCTGGACAGGCATTAGCATCACCTGGGAACTTGTTAGAGATGCAAAATTCTCAGGTTCCACCTCAGATTTGCTCCACCCACCGGGGATGGGACCCAATGATCTGTTTTGTGTGTGTGTGTGTGTGTGTGTGTGAGAGAGAGAGAGAGAGAGAGAGAGAGAGAGAGAGAATTTCAAGTTGGCTCCACGCTGCCAGTGCAGGGCTTGATGTGGGGGTCCATCTCGCAAACCGTGAGATCATGACCTGAGCTGAAATCAAGAGTTGGGCACTTTACTGACCGGGCCCCCCAGGGCCCCCCCCACAGTGATCTGTTCTAACAAGCTCTCCGCACACTGGAGTTTGAGAACCATTGCTAGATATGTATCAAATGCTCTCACCCCCCCATAAATGCTTCCCCAACATGGACTAACACCTCAGTAGAGTAGCTGAGGGCTGTAAACCCGAGACGGCCTGTGGCCTTGGGAGAAGGCTGATTCTGAGGAAAGGAAGGCTTTGAAAAGGGGGTGTAGGAGAGGGATGGTGGGTGCTCCCAAGGATTCATGAGGTCCTCAGCCCCGGGTGGTGGCAGAAAGAAGGGCCGGTTCCGAAGGGGGTTGCTGGGCAATAACGGTAGGGGCTGGGGGTGCATTTGTGGCAGGACGGGGTCTGTGACCCAGGGCCTCGTGTCTTCTCTTCATTCCTGCTACAATGCAGGGCACCTGCCTTCCCAGGCCTCCAGGCCCCTTGGGAGAGCTGTACCCCCCCCCCCCCCATAAACACTGAGGTGCTAGGGACTTAATGTGTTAACTTCTTCCAGGGTCATCTGCATTTAAAAAGTGGCTTCCAGGAGAAAGCACTAATTCTAAAGTGGAATTTTAAGCTTTGGGGTTCCCGGATAGGAGACTGCCGGGTCTTCAAACCGCACTTCCTCAGTGAAAGTGTAGGGGGCTTATGAATGTGGCTCTGCGTCCAGCTTTCAGCCTGCTCGGCTGGGAGGGCCCCCTCCCTGGGTGCGGCCGGCCGGGAGAAGTGAGCCGAGGAATTCCCCATCTGCTGGGCCGCCTCCTGGAATCTCTCACAGCCCCATCCTCTGTGGGAGAGCGGCAGCAATTAGCATAGCTGGAACAGAAACGCTTTGTCTACATTCCAGACTGTGGGATTCAGGCCTCCCCCAGAGACATGTTAATTGTGTGGAAGGGACCCCGGGTGCCTCTTGGTGCCAACCCTTGCTCAAACGTTGCTGCTGCTGGAAAATAAACCAGGTGTAGGTGGATCCACGGCCCAGGCTTGTGCACTGATTAACCCCTTTCTCATCCAGGAAGACTGCTGCCCCTCCAGCCACTCGAGGTCCCTGTCCTTTGTGGTCAGGACAACCTGCTTGTTCTTGGCATGAGTGTGTCCATCCTGCAGCCTGGCAAAGTAGGACTTTGCCCAGATTGGCCTTCACTTCACCCAGATTGGCCTTCCTCCCCATCTGGGCTGCAGTTCCTTTATAGGGGACCTTGGTTTACACTTAACTCACTAATCAGCCAATCAACCAATCAATGTTTATTAAAGAAACTCTTTGCCCAGCACTGTGCCAAGATCAATAAGGCACCACCATCCGGAAGGAGGGGGATGCAGCCTGGGATAGGGGCACACAGTTGAGTGAACAGTGACATACCAGTGGTGAGCAGAGAAATGCATCGGATGCTCTGGGGACATTGAGGAAGGGGTCTGGAAATGTGCCTGGGAAGGTGTGGTGGTGTGGGGTGGGGAGGAGGTGTGGGGGAAGGCTTCCTGGAGGCGGTGACATTGGAACATTATTAAGAATGAGTATGGGGCGCCTGGGTGGCTCAGTCAGTTAAGTGTCTGACTTCGGCTCAGGTCATGATCTTGCGGTTTGTGAGTTCGAGCCCCGCCTTGGGCTCTGTGCTGACAGCTCAGAGCCTGGAGCCTACTTCCGATTCTGTGTCTCCTTCTCTCTCTGCCCCTCCCCTGTTCACGCTCTGTCTCTCAATAATACATAAATGTTAAAAAAAAAAAAAAAAAAAAAAAAAAAAAAAGAATGAGTAGCATTTTATCACATAGGTGTCCCAGACAGGGAAAGGCATCTATGAAGTCCACGGCGGGACAGAGTTTGGGCTTTCCTAGGACCATAGGCAGCTGAGGTGGCTGGACTGTGGGCCCACTGTGAGAGGGACAGGAGACAAAATGGAGAGGTGAGTGGCTGAGTCCTGGAAGATTTGATGTTCCAAGCTAAATTGTTTGGAGGTTGAGAGCACTGGGCAACCAGCAAAGGGTTTGTGTTTCAGAAAGCGAGGGCCATAGTGCGGAGGATGGACTCGGAGGGCGCCCTGGAAGTGGGGGGACCAGGAAGATATCAAAGTGCTGAGGAATGAGACCCAGGCAGGGGGAGTGGGGAGAGGAAGCAGACAGTGAGGGAGGGGGGCGTCTGGGGTGACACAGCCCAGGGTCATGTGTCTGTGATGTTGCCATGGGAATCAGGACAGGGATGAGGACAAGTTCTGTCCCGGACACAGAACGTCTGCGGTGCCCGAGGGAGGACCTGCCCCATGGGAGGGGCCTGGAGTGAAGGAGAGGGAAGGGGATGGAGAGATCTGACATCAGAGGTGGTGTCACCATCTTCGAGAAGAAAGGCAAGGAGGCTGGCTGAGTTTGCATCCTGGCTTTGCCTCTTACTAGTTGCGTAAACCGGAGGAAGACGCGATCTACAAGCCGTCTGTGCGTTGCTTTCCACTTTGGCGGAAAAGGAATCAAAGTCCTACTTTGCCAGGCTGCAGGAGGACTGCATCAGGGAATATGTGGAGGGTGCCTGGCACGGCATCTGGGCCGCCGAGACACTTGGTCGTTTTAAGTCACCAGGGAGAAGTTGAAGCCGGGTGTGGGTAAAATGGCCCTGGGGAGCATGAGCCTTGTGCAAAGGAGAGAGTCAAGAACACAATCTCCAAGGAGCCAGCAGCCGGCCAGCTAGGAGAGAGGGGTGAGGGGGACCCAGATGGGAGGAGGGAGTGTCCAAGAAGCCAGACATCACAGGGGCTTACGGAATGAAGGGGGAGACTGCAGCTCATCCGTCCCGAGGTTCCTAGTCATTTTAGAGCACTTTCAGCGGAGTGGGAAATGAGTGTGCATAATATTTGCAAAAACATTTTTGTGAAGGGTAGGAGATAATAAAACAAAGCAAAAGGGAAACAGGTCCGGGGAAGACTTCTCTCTCTCTTTAACATTTATTTTGAAAGAGAGAGAGAGAGCACATGAGCAGAGGAGGGGCAGAGAGAGAAGGGAGAGAAAACCGCGAGCAGGCTCAGCGCTCTCAGCCTGGAGCCTGACGTGCGGCTTGAACTCACGAACTGTGAGATCACCACCTGAGTCGAAACCGAGAGTCAGATGCTTAACCAATGGAGCCACCCAGGAGCCCCAAGACTTCCCTTTTAAGACAGATTTTGTACATCTCTCTTTCCTTTCACTTTCCACATTTTACCGAAATGATCTGTGCAGATGGACATCTGCCTCCCCACCCTTCTCTCAGCCTCCCCTCACCCCGAGAGGAACTGAGGTTGTTGGTTGCCTATGTGTGTTCCCATCAGACCAGGAGGAAGCGTGTGGTGTGGGTTTCCCAGCGCCCCTGCCAGTGCCTGGAACAACATAGGTGCTCCATAAATGCGTCCTGAACCAGCTTGTGGGAGCGAGATATCGGATGGAGGCTCCTGCTTCCAGACGCTGCCCGCTTCGCTTTTGCAGTTTACGATGAATTCAGTCAATCAGTAAGTATTTTAGAGGCTGAAGGGCTGTGCGTGTCTGGGGGTTGGAGCCTCAAGGCAGCTAGTGACTCTAGCGTGACCGCGAAAAATGACAAAAGAGCAAAACCTCTGAGGTTGCTCTGATCACCTACTGAGGCCAGTGCAAGCTCAAGCACGCCCATGTCGGCTGCATAGACCCAGAGTGGCTCACTCCTTTGTTCCCGGAACTGGGGTTTGTGGTGTCAAGGATGTGCTAAGTCTTGTCCTTCCTGGGTCATGAAAAGTCTTCATGGGAAGCAGGGTCCTAGCGTTGATTTCATAAATGGGTGCTGTGGAGGAAAGGCTCTGACCACTCAGTGTCCCACTCCTCACTGGTGCCTGCAGTTGTCCTGTTCTAAGTGTGGCCTGCAGGGGTAGGGACACAGAACGACGTAGTAACCTCAGCCTCCTCACCTGGGGAAGTCAGCAAGTCATTTCAGCTCCTGATGCCTCTGATTCAGTTTGAGATGCTTTCTGGAGATTGGGTTTTGGTAGGAAGAACCCGGAAGGATGGTAAGCATTTGGGAGGAAAGAAGGGTGACAGGCTGAGAGATGGGAGATTATGGCTTTGGGAGAGCAGCTGCCAACCTCCCTCATGTCACTTCCCATCCAGCTGAGGAGTCAGGATGACAGCAGCCATGAGATACCCTGACGGTCAAGGCAAGTTCTTAGTGACGGCAAGTTCGGGCAAAGTGATACACGTGGGATCCAATGGGAAACAGTAGTTTGGATCAGAGGAGGTCAGACCTGCCCTGGAAGAAACCCAAGGGTCCATGAGGTGGTCTCAGGACTCCCTGGGACCATTCTTTCTAGGGCCTTCTCATTGGATCTGCTCTGGCCTGGACAGCTTCCGGTTCTACCCAGTGCCATAATCAACCTCTCCAGGTAAGCCAGGGCCAGAGCAGACCCAGCCTGTGGGGATGGAACATCTTGGCACAGTCTTCTCCCTCAGCTACAGCGAAAGCACGCAAGGAACGTCCCTCTGCCCTTGACGATGCTAGCCCATGAAGGCCTGGTTTTGAGTCTGAGTGGATAGAGCGGAGATTCTGAGAGAGCTTTGTTCTTTCTTCTCTTTGACCTTGAGGTTTGAGGCAGGAAAAGCAGATAGGAGGATGCCTCCCAGGGCTCTGCTGTCCTTAACTTTGCACGGAGCCTGTGTTTCTGCTGTGCTTGTGGCTCTCCCCGCGCCTCGCATCGGGCTGGGCAAACAGGGGTTGCCCTGCAAATCCTTGCTGATTGACTAAATCAATTGTAAAGTGCAAAAGCGAAGCGGTTTTTCGCATTTCTGTACTTATATACGTTGAAATCTGCCATTTCAACCTCATCCCGAAGGAGGAAGTTCAAGTTAGCTGTTTGAACGGTGGGAACTTTTGTGCCCTGGGTCCTTCTCCCACAGTGGGATGTACTCCCGGATCAGCTCCACCCACTGCCCCACAGAGTGGGGACACCCCAAAGCAGCCTTGGTCACCTTCTGGTTCTGATCAGGTAGCCAGAGCGTGTTTTGTGACTTGGTCAGGCGGGGTTTGCTCTAAGAAGTGGTCTTTACAGCTTGAAGTTGAGGAGACCCTTTCTGATGCCTTGTCGTCAAGTTGCCTTGAGAGGGTGAAGTAATTCCAGCCTCTGTGGAGTCTGTTTTTCACTACACCCTGAAAAGGGGAGGCAATGAACTTGGAGTCAGAAGACTGAGTAGTGCTGCCCCTCGAGATCCATGGATACGTCACTACCTGGGCCTCAGTTTTCTCATCTGTAAAGTGGGGATAAGAATAATTATCCTTGCCCCTCCCAGGCTAGTTTTGAGGACCCGATGAGATGAAAATAGGAAGGAGCCTTAGAAGCTGCCACGTGCAATCCTGAGGAAAGAGATGGTTCTTCTGATTAGGATCCGGCTGGCTCTGCCTCCTCCAGGTATCTGCTAGATCAGACCACACGGGCCCGCAGGATGTGTGGGCTGCATGTGGCATGAGGCTCGCTCCACCCCATCCAGGGCCGTCTAACTGGCAGCACAACCTGTTGTCTTGAATCTCTTGCCCATTTTGCCCCACAAGGGAGAGCCAGTGGGGGCTTTAGAGCCAGAAATGTTTTCCTGGTTCCTGCCATGAGCAAACCGAGCCTCCCCAGGGCTGCACTCTGAGCTCCCCGAGAAGGGCATTGCTGGAAAGGATGAAAGCCTGGCCTTCATCTCTGGGACAATGATAACCTTCATGGCCAGGCAGGCCTTTTGCTGCTCCCCCCAGTGACGACACGACTGGAGCCCAGCCCACCTCTCTGTCGCACACCCCGGTGTTGAATGAATACGCGAGAAGACCAGGAATCACGCACAGGACAATGACAACTGTGCGCTTGGAATGTCAGTCCCAGAAATTCTCTTGTGGTTGAGAGGCAGCTGGGTTGAGAAGGGCTGAAGATCTGGATAACGGGCAGGTGTCGCTTATGATCCCTTCGGCAGCATCTCATTGAAACCCTCTCATGGGAAGGGCGCCTGGGGGGCTCAGTCGTTAAATGTCTGACTTCAGCTCAGGTCATGATCTCCACGCTGGCAGTGCAGAGCCTGCTTGGAATTCTCTCTCTCTCCCTTCTGCTCTCTCTCTCCCTCTCGCTTGTGCTCTCTTTCTCAAAATAAGTAAATAATCAAACTTAAAAAAAAACCCACCTCTTATGGGAAGCAAGTCAGTGCCAGAGGAGGGGGTGGTGGCTTTCTGGGGGGCTATCTCTGAGTGGTGGCTGAACCCAAACATTAGCATCAGGACTGTGGAATTTAGTTAAAAAAAAAAAAATGATCGGTTTCACACCAAGAGCAATTTTGAACAGTCATGTAAGAATCAACGACATAGGATGCTTCCTCATCAGGAATCTACAAGAAAGGGTGTTAAATACAGTCACATGTCATTATGACCCTCATCGGATTGTGACAACCGCTATGAGGGAGGTGCCAACACAGTGTGATGCGTGTTGTGTGTATGGCTCTGGTCTGAATGTTTGTGTCTCCCCCAGATTCCTATGTTGAGGCCTTATCTCCAAAGTGGCAGTGTTAGGAGCTGGGGACTTCAGGAAGTGATGAGGTCATGGGGGTGGAGCCCTCGGGGATGGGATCAGCGCTGTTGAAAAGAGATCCCACAGGGGCGCCTGGGTGGCTCAGTCGGTTGAGCGGCCGACCTCGGCTCAGGTCATGATCTCGCAGTTCGGGAGTTCGAGCCCCGCGTCGGGCTCTGGGCTGACCGCTCGGAGCCTGGAGCCTGTTTCAGATTCTGTGTCTCCCTCTCTCTCTGACCCTCCCCCGTTCATGGTCTGTCTCTCTCTGTCTCAAAAATAAATAAACGTTAAAAAAATTTTTTTTTGAAAATAAAAAAAAAGAAAAGAGATCCCACAAAGCTTCCCCTCCTTCGGCTAACTCTCTTCCCACCACCTTCAGTGCGGGTGTCATATGCACATGTAATCGCTCATGCTCACTCTCACGTGAGCATCTCTCACATCTCATTCTCATCTAAGCTCCCCTTAGGCTCTAATCCCGACTTCTCCCTTCAGGTTTTCCGTCCACTAAGCAGGTTGAACTAGATGAGTTTCACCGGGGTCCCTTTCAGCGCTGCAACTCTTGAACTTTGTGACGAGTTAGCAAGCCACTGGAGGACAGACATTCTGCCCCCCGTACATCTCTGCGCCCCTGATAGCAGCAACACGGAAACCATGGCTAAGTCGGTGTTGAGTTTGTTACTGTGACAGCCGGCCTCACTGCAAGGGCCAAAGGTCTCCTTGCTGGCATGGGTCTACAGTGTGGTGTGGATGCCCTTGTCTCTTGGACTGCGTATTACCCAACAGGATGTGTATACATATAGATTATTTTAAGGAATTGGCTTATGTCATTGTGGAGATCGGCAAGCACAAAATCCACAGGCTAGGCTGCAGGCCGAAGGCCCAGAGGAGGAGTTGCAGTTCAAGTCCAAAGGCAATCTGCTGACACAATCCCTTCTTCCTGGGGGAGGTTGTTAGTCTTTGTTTTCTATCAAGTTCTTCAACTCATTGGATGAAGCCCACCCACATTAAGAGGATAATCTGCTTTACTGGTGTCTACTGATTAAAATGTTAATCTCATCTAAAAAAATACGTTCACAGAAACAACTAACGTTTGGCCAAATATCTGGGTACTGTGGGCCAACCAAGTTAATACCTAAAATTAACCATCACAGACTGGTTATCTTGCTTTTCTATGAAGTTCCCCACTGGCCTAGATGTTTGTTCCTGGTCTTGGAGGCTGGTATGCCAAGACCCTCCCACTGAGAGCAAAACATGTATCCCAAATGAATGGAAAGAAGGTGTTGTTCTGGGAGTGCATGTGGATAACCCATTCCCGGGCAGTGGTTGACAGTGGTAGCTGGTGTCCCAGCAAAGCGTCTTCCACAACACCAGTGATCATAAGATCTGCAAGCTCATGTTGTAGGTCATGGCCTTTGTGTCTCAGTTTCCTCTTCCATTAAGAAGGTGACAATTTGTGGGACTGACTATGCTAATAAGATGTGAGTGCCTATCATATAACAGATGTCACATAAACGACACTCGATAGGTGTCAGTGTTCTTGTCTCTTTCTTCCCTGCCTCCTTCCTTCATTTCCCAGGGGAGATGATTTTCCTTGGACCCAGTGACAAGGATTGAGACAAGCTATCTTCCTTGCTTTGTGGGCAGATATTTTTCTAGTTCCCTCTTTCCACTTGCATGTAGCCCTTTGGGGATCCAGTACAGTGTCCTATTCGACTACACACCCTCGGGACAGCCTTAGGCGTTGTTCCCATATTCCCCAAATTCACAACCTTTTCCACCAATCCCCACCAGCTATCAGTACCCATTGTGTGGGGAGAGTGAGTGCTTCTATTGTCTTGCCTCACTGGCCAGAAGGTAACTCATTTATTTCAAGAATTTTTTTTTTTTCCCCTCCTCTTAACGGCCCCACTGTGTGTGACTCAGACCCAGGATAGTTCATGAGTGAGTAAGACATCACCGGTAAATTACAAGGGTTCGGCACCATCAACGTGGAAGGAGTGTTCTTTCTTCTGTGACCTTATACTTACCTTAGGAGCAAACAAAGCCCAAAGAAACAGAGGCACTGTCTCATCTGCCCAAACCGTTTCTCTCAGGGGTAGTGGTATAATCCAGACTTTCCAGATCACTTTGCAGTGGAAGGTAAAACAGATCAGGCAAACAGAAACTCTAAAGTAAATAAGATAATGGTTTAGTGACCCCAGGCTTGTCTTGAATGAGCCAGGGGCTGATAAGTTTCCACTTACCTCTGATAGGTAAGATTGGTTGACAAATATGTTAAACAGGAAGGAAGTCAACATTCAAGTTTCTATCATCAAATATTTGTAATATAGCTGACCCTTGAACAACAGAGGGGTTAGGGGCACTGACCCATAGCTCAGTCAAACTTCATACCTAACTTTTGACTCCCCCAAAACTTAACTGGTAATAGCCTACTGTTGATCAGAAGCCTTACCAATAGCATGCACAGTAGATTCACCCATATTTTATACATTAAATATATCATATACTATATTCTCACGATAAAGTAAGCTAGGGGAAAGAAAATGTTAAGAAAACCGTGAGAAAGAGAAAATACATTTGTAGCACTATGCCGTATTTACTGAAAAAGACCCACCACCAATATGTGCACCTGTGCAGTTTAAAGTCGTTCAGCTATAGTTGATTTTGTCAAAGAAAACCACGAAGTGCTAGAAAAGAGGTTCTGGAGAGTAATGGAAACCTAACCAACCTAAGGTGAGCACATGCTCAGGCTGTGCAGTGCTTCCCTGGGAGTCGACCTGGCCTGCCCATTCCACGGTCTGGGTTCAGGGTCTGTCCTTGGAGGGCTGCCTGTGGCCTTGAGTGAGAGCATCACCAATTTGCGTGGAATTTGCTCACCAATCAAACAATTCCAAACTCAGGGTTGAGGCATGTGGCATTAGAATCCCAGGGGACCTCATTGAACACACACACACACACACACACACACACACCCAAATTTCCCCACCCCATGTGGGTTTGACTTGGCAGGACAGCAGTGGGGCCAAGAACCTGCATGTTCACTGACCTTGCCAGGCGATTCTGCCGCAGGGCCCGGTATGGGAACCATAGTCTTAACTCAGTGTAGACTGATTGGAGATGGAACGTGTACTTCCATATCAGCCCCCTTTCTGTTCCCTCTCTGACTGTGCTTTTCCACTGTTTCTTGGCCTCAACACTACAATATGTGTGGGTGTGTGCTCTCAAGAATATGTAGTTATCAGGTGTTCTAGGTGTTTAACCCACCCTCCTCATAATAAAAGACATTCTCACACAACCCCTTCCTCCCCCCAGGTAATCATGGTTAGTGACTAACCATGAACAATTATTATTTAATTGTTTAATAACAATTATGATTCAATCATTCATTAAAAATCATAAAAATATTTAATAACTTGTTTAACTAATTAATAATTACAGAATTATTAGTTAATTGATTGCTTTCTTGATGTCTGTGTCTCCGGCTAGAATGGGAAAGGAAGTTTCCCTGCACACACACGTGTGTATTTGGGCTCTTTTCCTTTGTTTATTTAAGTTTATTTTTTTTAAGACGGAGGAGGGAGTGCTCTTCCCTGGGCCGCAACACCCCCCCCCCCCCCCCCCCCGCCTTAGACTTTGCCTCCTCTCTGCCTCCACTCAACAGCCCTACTTTCTATATCCTCTACATGCTCTCTGATTAGGACAGTCTAGCCTGAGTCCCTCTCCAAGACCTTATATACATGGGCACAACCGGAAGCCACATCTTCATGTGAGCGCATTCTATCACCCTGATTAGATCAAGGAGGGCAGGAAATAGGCTCCCAGTACTCACTAGTGCCCTGCACGCTGAAGGAGGTCCAGCTATTCTGGGTAACTGACTCCCGGTGAAACACGCCTGGCTTCCTGTGCTATATGAGGCATTGGCAACTGTTTCCACCGGTGGCTTAGACAATGGAAAGAACAGCTCTTTTGTTGGGAAGAATTCTGGGTGTCTAAAGAAAACATTGCTCTGACCAAAGCAATCCATTTCCTCATTCATTTGTCCTTTGATTTACTCCTTCTCAGGAGAACTACCAGGTCCAATTCCAGGTAATACACGCTCCCGGGGAACTTACCATCGTACTGGGACAATGAGGCTTAAAACAGTTAGACAACAAGGCAAATCAGCATGTGACTAGGTGCCTCACATACTTGATTCGAATCTTGAATTGAGGAGGTCAGAGAAGGGCTCCAGGACTGCAGGGCGGTGTAGGCTCTGTGGTGAGAAGTGGTTTCCCAGGCCGTGGAAGGAAGAGCAGAATTTAGACACATGGAAGAGAATGTGGGAGACCTTCCGGGCGAAGGACACAAGGCAGAAGAAAGTTGGTGTTTTGCAGCAAGCGGAAGGTGTTCTGGGGCAGTGGAGGGAGCAGAAAAAACTAAATGAGGGTTCTATGCTGCTTCCATGGACGTAGCAGGTGAATGGGCCCACTCGGGCCATTCCAGGCCTTGTCTGGGAATCGCTCTGGTAACCAAGAATGTGTGACAGTCGCCTGCTGGGGCTGTCCTCGCTTCTTCCCATGCCCCACAAGCAGGCCCAGCCGGGGCCGGAGGCCTCAGCCAGACCACTCGTGCCTCATTCCAGGCTCAGAGGTAGCAAGAAAGGCTGGAAAGGCAGAGCTGTTTGATTTCCAAGCCTTTCCAAGCCCGCCAGGTGGAAGGCAGCCAGAGAAGCAGAAGCCGGTGACAGCCTGCCCGACTGCCTTAGACAGCTACTCAAGGGAACAATTGGGCAGAAAGGGGGTGGGTGGCAGGTCAGGGAACGTGGGCCAGTGGAATTCTGAACAAGGTCAAAGTCCAATTTGGTACAGTGCTTTATTACCAATTTAAATCTCATCTCTCCTCCCAGGGTGGCTGCTGTCCCTGTAGGAGGAAGCCAGGGCTGCCCCAGGGGAAATTTGCATTTAAAGAATCTAAGTGCTTGCTTGGTACCCTGGCAGGGCAGCAGTCTGGCCTGACTGTTCATCCCAGCGTCCAGAAGTCACACACCAAGTTTGCTCGTATTTTGCCCATATCTGGACCCGCGCTTGCTTGTGGGGACAAAAAATCAATCAATCAATCAATCAATCAATCCCAAACTCTTTGTACTTCTTCCAGGATAGGGGGAAGGGTCTCTGAATGTGCAGTGTGGGCGATGGTGGGGTCTGGAAGGTGGTGATCCTGTGTTCTTCTGAACTGGAACTGGATGAAATTCCTAGGGGAACAGCCATCAGCGGCAGCAGGGGTGTTCGAGCCCCGCCTGTAATGTGGCCCATAGGTTGAGGCAAGGATCTGGGTGACCATGGAGATCTGGCGGGGGATTCTCCAGACGTGGTGGGCTGGTTTATTCCCGGCACGTGATTCCACTTGGGGCAAGGCTCTCTCTTGGGGGACACTGGTTTCTCAGTCTTTGACCTCACCTGGGGTACTTTAGGAAATATTCGTGCCTGGTTTCCAACTCCCCGGAGATTCTGATGCAGCAAATCTCTACCCCCCTCTCTTTCCCCGTCAATCCCACTGCCTCCACCGCCATGCCCACCATCCTGAGGAAAAGGGACAGACAAGTTCCAACTCACTACAGCGCCGTGGGTTGGTCTTTTTGTGACCGCTTTACCTTTTAATCAACACACATCCACTGGGAACCTGGGTGTTGGTGAAAACGTAGCCTCGTCGCTTAAAATCTACACTGCTTGGGTGTTTGGTTTCAGTTGTACTGTCCGTGAGAAGAGGGAGCATATGGTACAATGTGTTCATGACATCAAGGCTCCTGGGGACAATGACCTCACAAGGAGACTTGTTTGTCAGCACCCTCAGAGGTAAAGCCTGTCACAATCCCTTGGCTGCTTGTTGGGCTGGGACATCAGATGTGGGTTATCCAACACCCTGGACCCAGGAGCCCCGTGCGTGCCCGCACACAGACCTGCCTCAGGCACCTGAAGAAACATTCTGTGTATCCTATAGCTAAGTTTGTGGTCAGCGAGGCCTGGCTGGCCCTGACTCCATCTAAGCATTCCTGGGACTCAGGAAGTGAGCTTAGGTTCTGCTGTGGGCCTCGGGGATTCCTTATCCTCCCCTTTCAGCTAGCAATGTGGAACAGAGGTTGATGTGACAGGGACACTCTGTTGTCTCTTCCAGTCTGACTGGAAGAAACAGGGAAATCCAGAGCTGTTCAAGAACATGTGGGCCCCTCCAGGCTCTGGTGACTGCCCACAGCTGGCAGGAGCCCGGGAGAGGAGTTACTCAGAGGTCGGCACCACAAATCATCTTTACTGGGCCACGTTCCTCACATGAAAACACCGAGCCCCACTTGGGTCCATTGGCCACTCACTCTGAAAGCAGAAGGAGGTTTTGCGCATCACACACGTTCAGGACCCCACCCCACATCAGGGGTCCTCGGTAGCACCAGGCGCTCAGAGTCTGAAGCCCAGAGGTCTTTGGAACGCCATCCAGAACACTTTATCGTCAGCTTCCAACCTCTCCTGTCCTTCCAACCTTCCAGCTATCTGTCTCTTTGCTCTCACCTCAGATATTCTCAGACTGACCCACTCTGCTCACCTCACCTCCACCTCCTCTGGGACATTTCACAAGCCATTGTCCCTGTATCCATTGCACCATAGGTGTGGAATACCTACTTCCTCCTTAGATACTCATCAAAGTCTACTGGCCCATGCAGGTCCAGTTCTGGAAGATCTCCCTCAACTGGGAGTGATTTATCTGCATTTCTCCAGGATGGCGCTTTGTATTATCTGTCTCCATATCCCTAGAGTATAGCATGGTACGAAGAAGCTGAATAGGACCGGGTTGATAAGTAAGTATGGCTCGATGACCCATGTCACTAATTTGGCACTCTGCCTTGAGCGTGTAACTCCATGTACATACATCATCTAAGTTCGAAGCTCAAGAAGGCACAGGTCTTGCAATTCACTTCTCTCTGCACTCGGCAGCACACGGCCCAGAAGCTGGGACATGGAGGCGTTCAGTGACAGATGTGTTTTGATACTGAGGAAGAGAGACATTCAAAGTGGCTTCCTTCCTGCTCCCTAATTTGGACACTCTTTCCGCCAAGGCCATTTCTTCACCGTCCCTGCCACCCACTCCCTGCTCACCTGGGCTGTCACGTGTTTGCTCTTTCTGTTCTCCAGTCCCTCTCTTTGTTGCCCCAAGCCCTTCCCGTTGTTCTCAAGGTGCGCTTGAACCCCACCTCACCCATAGTAACCACCTCTAGATCTCTCATAACTGGGAAGACCCAGTTCACCAACTTTGGTCTGCAAGCAATGGCATAGTTCTTAATTTCTAAAACAGCTTGTTTCAGTTCATTTTATGGGTCAACTTGACTGGGCTAAAGGATGACCAGAGAGCTGGTAAAACATTATTTCTGAGTGTGCCTGTGAGGATGCCTCCAGACGAGGGTTGCATTTCAATCGGTAGGCTGAGGAAAATGGAGACTCTCACCAACATTGGGTAGGAATCACCCAATGTACTGAGGGCTTGAAAAGAACGAAAAGATCAGGGGAGGGAAATTCACTCTGCCTGAACTGAGATGTCCATCTTTTCCTGCCCTCAGACACCAGTGTTCCTGCTTCTCAGGCCTTCGGACTCAGCCTGGGACTTAGACCATCTACCTCGATCCTCAGGCCTTTAGCCTTGAGCTGCATTACACCATCAGCTTTGCTGGTTCTCTGGCTTACTGACAGCAGATCCTGGGACTTCTTGGCCTCCATAATTATGTGAGCCAATTCTTACAATAAATCTTCTCTCTCTCTCTCTCATATACATCCTACTGGTTCTGTTTCTCTGGAGAACCATGACTAATAACACAGTTTAATGTTGATTTCATCTCCTCAGCCTACTGGACTGTGAGACAATTCAATCCAAATATTTCTTTGGCCACTATTTGATCCCCTACTGGGTTGGATAAAGGCCCCAGGCCACTCCTGCCATGAGTCACTAGTCCATATGTCTCACAGTGGCAATGCCCCCACCCAACAGGTGCCGACTCTCTGGATCTACTGCTCTGCGTCTTTCAGATCACCTTTGGGCCATGGGTCAGTTTTATGGTATGGTTTTAAATTTTAATCTTTTTATTTCGGTAAAACATATGCCACATATTTATACATAACATAAAATTTACCTTTTTAGCCATTTTTAAGTGTATAATCTAGTGGCATTAAGTACATTTGCAATACTGTGCAACTATCCCTACCATCAATTTCCAGAACTTTGTCATTATCCCCAAACAGAAATTGTACACCTTTGAATAATAACCCTCCATCCGCCCCTCACCCCAGGCCCTGGTAACATTTCCTCTGCTTTCTGTAGACAGTGCAGGTAGAAATGTAACAATGGGGTTTTGGCAGTTTGAGAAACACGACTGTCTCAGCCATGGCCGGGCAGCATGGATCAGGGAGAATGTCTGTTTCACTTAGCATAATACTCTCTAGTTCCATCTACATTGTTGCAAATGGCAAGATTTCATTCTTTTTGATGGCCGAGTAATATTCCATTATATATCTATATCTATATCTATATCTATATCTATATCTATATCTATCTATCTCTCTATATAAATCTATCTATCTATCTACCTACCACTTCTTCTTCATCTATTCATCCACCGATGGACATTTGGGCTCTTTCCATACTTTGGCTGTTGTCGATAGTGCTGCTATAAACATGGGGGTGCATGTGTCCCTTCAAAACAGCACACCTGTATCTCATGGATAAATACCTACTAGTGCAATTTCCGGGTCGTAGGGTAGTTCTATTTTTAGTTTTTGAGGAACCTCCATACTGTTTTCCAGAGTGGCTGCACCAGCTTGCATCCCCACCAACAATGCCAAAGAGATCCTCTTTCTCTGCATCCTCACCAACATCTGTTGTTGCCTGAGTCGTTAATGTTAGGCATTCTGACAGGTGGAAGGTGGTATCTCATTGTGGTTTTGATTTGTATTTCCCTGATGATGAATGATGTTAAGCATCTCTTTCATGTGTCTATTAGCCATCTGGATGTCTTCTTTGGAGAAGTGTCTTTTCATGTCTTCTGTAGGAGGTGTCTTTTCACTCTCCCCACACCTTTTCTATAAACAGGATGGGTGGATTTGCCTTCCACCTCCCTGGGTGAAGGCAATGTGGATATTTGCCAAGGTAAAGGAAGGCACACTTTCTGGAAGCCCTGTGCTTTGTGGGCACTTCTCCTAGGCTCTAGGGAGCTCCTGGAAGCTTGGTCCTCACACTCACACAACAGAAACAGTTCCCCTGCAAGTCTGGGCACCTTGGGACCATCTTAGAAAAGCTAGGAGGACATGTGGACTGTATCTAGGCTAGGTGGCCGGTGGCCTGGGTTTCGCCTGGGTAAGTCTGGGTTTGCTTTTTTCTTCCCTGGAGATTTACTTTTCCCTTTTCTTTCTCCTCAAACCCTGAGCCAGGGGAGACCCAGGAAGAAGCAAGAAGCAAGTCCCAGACACCAAGGCTGTGGGCATGACCACCAAGGGAAATAAGGTTGCGTTTCTTTAACCAGTCAGTTGCTCACCCGATGGCACAAGCCAGACCCCTTGGCTTGGCTAATTTTGCTGTGATTAATCCCGTTTACATTGCTCCCTGCGTGGAGGCCAAAGCTGTGGTTGTGAGGCCGCTCAGCTCCCTGTGCTGGGCCTGGGCCTGGAAAACGTCAGGCTGTGGCTGCCCATACATAAACAACCAGCCACTCCTGAGCGGAGGACAGTTTTCCATTCACCTGGTTCCAGATTTCCAGGTCTACGTCTGTCTGTGTTTCTGTCTTGGTCCTGTGAATAGAGTCTCCCTCAGGGGAGGCCTGTTCTCAGGGCCCAAGAACGGTGGCCACCTATCCCCCATAAGACAAGGGGCTGGACGGTCACACCTGAGTCCCTCAGAACGTTGCAAACTTTTTGGGAAGGACAGCCTGGATCTGTCTTGGGCTAGAGCAACACTGGGTGGGGGACGATACAATGGGTTCAGTGGATAATTTCCTTGTGCTGTGATTCAAGGGGGAGTCCCCTGTTCAGATAGACCTATTCTCCCCGGGGTTACTCAAAATTCTACCTAGGGGTGACTCAGATAAAAAAGTTACAATCATAATAATGACAGCGTTTCTTGCTTGGATCACACTTTCCAGATTTCGACAGCTTGTTTGGTCTCCATGTCAGGCTCACAGTAGGTGGGCCAGGAATTATTTCCACTATGTTACAGATAGGGACCCTGGGAGCCTCAAGGAGAAGAAGCAGGTTCTGGTCAGGGGTCGGGTGGCCTGAGTCCTATCTTCATTCTCTCACAGTCGCTGTCAAAGAACCAATGACTCTCCAAACTTCGTTTCCTAATTTGAATATACAATAAAACCTTGGTTTGTGAGCATAAGTCATTCCAGCAACATGCTTGTAATCCAAAGCACCTGTATATCAAAGAGAAGTTCAAGAACCACTGGCTCACTTGTGATCACGTGCTGTTTGGCATCAGGTACCACTCGTATGGCAAGCCATTGCTCATTTATCAAGTTAAAATTTACTAGAAATGTTTGCTCATCGCACACCAACTTACTTGCCGTCCAAGGTTTTACTCTACTTTGTGATTTATAAAATTCTTTTCATTTAAATATGACATACCAGTTAAACAACTTTTTTTTTTTTAACATTTATTTATTTTTGAGAGAGAGAGAGAGACAGAGCGCAAGAGGGAGAGGGGCAGAGAGAGAGAGGGAGATACAGAATCCGAAGCAGGCTCCAGGCTCTGAGCTGAAAGCAGAGCCCAATGTGGGGCTTGAACCCACGAACTTGGAGATTATGACCTGAGCCAAACTGAACACTTAACTGACTGAGCCACCCAGGCACCCCTAAATATGACGTATGTTAGAGGTAGACCGTATACACTGATATGGAAGGGTATCCAAGATAAGGTGCTAAGTACAGAGTAATGTGGAATGTGGGTATAACCTGCTACCATTTGAGTCTAAGAAAAAAATGGCTATATATCCACCCACATACCTCGTTGGATTTGTGCATCAACATCCATGGCTGGATATACAGAGCATGTTGTTGGCAGGGGTCGGGGAAGGAGATGGGTGTGGACGGAGGGTGGTAGGAGGGAGGAAGTCATGGGTGGGTGGGAGGTTGACTTTTCTCCACATATCTTTGTACCTTTTAATTTTCTGCCATGTATAAACAAAACTTAAAAATAAATGTATTTTATATTGAAGGTTGTAAGGTTTTCTTTTGGAGCCAATGGGGTGATGTAAATGATATGAGATGCTTTATGTGCATAAAGGGATTATTACTATCTGAGGAGGTACTTTAAAGACTATTATCAACCATTAGACTTGACAACATTGTGTATTGGGAAAATTATGGCCTTAGGAGTTGAACGGACATTAGTTAAACTTGGCCTCAGGTTTTGTCATCTAAAAATCTGGGGGAGAAAGAAGTATTTTTTTTTATAAACTTTTTTTAATGTGTATTTATTTTTGAGAGAGAGACAGAGTGCGAGTAGGGGAGGAGCAGAGAGAGAGGGAGACACAGAATCCGAACTGTCAGCACAGAGCCTGACGCGGGGCTTGAATTCACAAATCAGAGATCGTGACCTGAGCTGAAGTCAGACGCTCAACCACTGAGCCACCCAGGCGCCCCAAGAAAGAAGTATTCTTATGAGTTATAAGAAATACAACGAGGGGCACCTGGGTGGCTCAGTCGGTTAAGTGTCCAACTTCGGCTTAGCTCATGATCTCACGGTTGATGAGTTTGAGCCCCACGTCAGGCTCTGTGCTGACAGCCCAGAGCCTGGAGCCTGCTTGGGATTCTGCGTCGCCCTCTCTCTCTGCCCCTCCTCTGCTCGTGCTCTGTCTCAAAAATAAATAAAAACATTTAAAAAATTAAAAAAAAAAAAAAAAAGAAATACAATGAAAATGTGAAACACAGATGCAACATTGGACACGCCTTTCTCCCTTCCCATGACTGTGCCAGCAGGACTCTGGGAAATGGAAAAGTGTTCTGTGTTTCAAGTAAGTTTTGTTTTTTTTTTATTAAATTTTTTTTTAACGTTTATTTATTTTTGAGACAGGGAGAGACAGAGCATGAACGGGGGAGGGTCAGAGAGAGGGAGACACAGAATCTGAAACAGGCTCCAGGCTCTGAGCTGTCAGCACAGAGGCCAACGCGGGGCTCGAATCCACAGACCGAGAGATCATGACCTGAGCCGAAGTCGGCCGCTTAACCGACTGAACCACCTAGGCGCCCCTCAAGTAAGTTTTGACATCAGATAAGATCTCTAAGGCAGCAGTGTCCAATAGAAATGCAATGCAAGCCATATATGTACTTTTAGGTTTTCTAGTGACCACATTAAAAAAAAAAAAAAGCACGGGGGTGCCTGGGTGGTTCAGTCGGTTAAGTGTCCAACTGATCTCGCCTGACGTCATGATCTCACAGTTTGTGAGATTGAGCTCCGTGTGGGGCTCTGTGCTGACAGGGAGGAACCTGCTTGGGATTCTCTGTCTCCCTCTCCCTGCACCTCCCCCACTTATGCTCTTTCTCTCTCTCAAAATACATAAATAAACAACAAAAAAAAAGAACCATAGTTTTTTTTTTAAAAAAAGCACAAAGAAACAGGTGACATTAATTTAAAAACTGTTTAAATTAACCCAATTAATTAATTAATTAATTAATGTTTATTTTTGAGAGAGAGAGAGAGAGAGAGAGAGAGACAGAGCATGAGTGGAGGAGGGGCAGAGAGAGAGGGAGACACAGAATCCAAAGCAGGCTCCAGGCTCTGAGCTGTCAGCACAGAGCCTGACATGGGGCTCAAACTCAGTGATGGTGAGATCGTGGCCTAAGCCGAAGTCCGAGGCTCGACCGACTGAGCCCATCCAGGCGCCCCAGCCCAGTATGTTTAAAATATAATTTGGGGGTAATCAACATAAAATCATTCCCAGGATAGCACATTTTTTTTTCATACTGAGTCTGTGAAAGTGTGTGTATTTTTTTTTTTTTTTTAACGTTTATTTATTTTTGAGACAGAGAGAGACAGAGCATGAACGGGGGAGGGGCAGAGAGAGAGGGAGACACAGAATCTGAAACAGGCTCCAGGCTCTGAGCTGTCAGCACAGAGCCTGACGCGGGGCTCAAACTCGCAGACCGTGAGATCATGACCTGAGCCGAAGTCGGACACTTAACCGACCAAGCCACCCAGGCGCCCCGAAAGTGTGTGTATTTTAATCAATTTCGACCAGCTCTATTTGGAACTCCTCTGGTTAATAGCCACCTGGGGCTAATAGCTGCCTTACTGTGGAGAGCAGCTGGAAGGTGTGGGCTCTTTGCCAGGAATGACGCAGCGGAAGGTTCCAGATAACCCAGGGGCCTGGGGCTGGAGCTTAAAGGAGGAAAGTGACAGAGGGGAACCCAGGTTCGTCCAGTGCAGGCTGTGATTAGAAAACAAAAGCACAAAACGTGCTTGAGTAAATAAATAAGGGGCTGAACACTCTGTCCTGTGAGGCTGTCCTCCCATCACCCCGAGAAAGGTAAAGTGCTTTCACTGCAGTGGCGAGGTAGAAAGGGAACCGGAGGGGAAGCAAGGACAGGGGGCAGGGCAGGGAAAGATCTGGGCACTGTCAAATTTGGGTGACTTCCCTGTCGCCCGCTCTCCTAGGCTCTCTCCCTTCCTTCTCAGTCTTTGTGGGAAGTGCTTTGTCTGCCCGAGCCCTGAATGGTGGTGCCCCTCCAATCTTGTTCTGAGCCTTCCTGTCCCCTCACGCTGTACAAGGCTCACTCCTCATGGCACCAGGCCCATCCATGGGTTCTCTCTCTCCAGCCCTGACAGGTCCCCTGAGCTAAAGTCTACTGCACTGAGTCCAGAGTCTTCCCCGAATCCCCACCGGACCTGCCCTCTCCTGCCTCCCCATGCTTGTCCCTCCTCCCATGTTCCCTCTCCTCCTTTCAGTTGCCTGAGTCAGAAACTCGAGAACAAAATGTGATTCCTTTCCTTCCTCCTACTTCCAAATCACCACCGAAGCTTGTCAGTTCTGTCCCCAAAGAGCGATTAAATGTCAGAGAGATTCCTCATTGTATTGCTGCCATACCGTTCTAATTGGTTCTTGTGCATTTAATTTTGCCTGAACCCAGTCTGCTCTCCACCTTGCAGCCAGCGTATCTTTCTAAAGCTTAAATTGTGTCGTATAACTTTTTGGCCTAAACACATCCACCTGTCACCAATGTCCCGGGATGAAGTCCAGAGTCTGTGTGCGTCCCCTAGCCCGTGGCTGTGATCTTGTCTCCCTCCACTTCCATCCTGGCCTTCTGCAGTGGGTTGAAGAGTGAGCCCCCAGATTCACGTCTACCTGAAACCTCAGAATGGGGACTTTCTTTGGAGATAAGATCCTCGCAGGTATAATTAAAGATGGAGATGAGTTCATTCTGCAAGGGGTGGGCCCTAAATCCAGGGACAAGGGTCCTTATGAGAAGAGAAGACACAGAGAGGCACATAAACACGGAGTCCATGTGAAGAGAGAGGCAGCGATTGGGTGACACAGCTACGGACGCCCAGGATTGTTGGGGCCACCGGAAGCTAGGAAGAAGCGAGAGCAGATTCTCCCCTCGAGCCTACAGAGGGAGTATGGCCTTGGTGACACCTTGTGACACCTTGAGTTTGGATTTCTAGCTGGCATAACTGTGAGGGGACACATTCCTGTTGCTTTAATTCACCACGTTCGTGGTAATGTGTTATGGCGGCTCTTGGAAACCCATTTTCCTGCCCTGCCTCCCTTCTGCCTCAGCCTGACTCCTGGAAGCCTCTTGATGTGTGTTCCCAGCTGGGTGAGGTGCGTCTCCTCTGTGTTTCAGAGTACATGGCTGTCTGTGTACCAGTGGCTTCTCTATTTGCCTGAATCCCCCACTGGACTGGGAGTCCTGTGGTGACAGGGGCATCCTAGAGACACAACCATTATGCCCGCCACGCCCAGACGATGCCCGGCCTGCACCCAATGCTGCAGGTGCCCCAAACCAGGTGCCCTTTTCTCACCGTGCCCAGCCCTCTTCTTGGCCCCAGTAGGCTCCAGGCCTCGACGGCCACCGGGCCACGGTTTCTGCTGTCTGCCCACCTGTGTCTTCCACCTTCCATGTGAGGCCCAGGCAGCTCTCATCTCTTGCACAAAGCTTCCCTGCACCTTGGCTCCACTGATCCCCTGGAGGCTAAACTCCTTCAGCGTGAGTCGTACACCCGATATCATTACCCTCATTCTACTGGTTCCATGCACATGCGTTGTATCTCTCGTGTACTTCTCCTGCCCTAGAGGGTGGGGGCAGAGTCCTGTAGTGCAAAGAGCATGGGCTTCGGAAGCCCAACACTTGCAAGTGAATGATCACTTAGCAAAGCAACTTTGAGCAAATGATTAACCTCACAGCCCAGCCTCCATTTCCTTGTCCATAAAATGGGAATGATACCCTCCTCTTAGGGTTCTTGTGAAGATAATATGAGGCAATGTGTAGCACGTCCTTGGCATGCAGCAGGAGAGTGATAAAACCATGTTGATTAACCAAGAGACCGGATAATCATTGCCATGGTTCCAACCAAGACCAGGAGCACTTTCTTGTTTTCCCTTTTAATACAGTTGACCTGTGGGTGTTCATTAGTGTCATTTTGCAGACAGGGAAAATGAGATTCAGACCAGCCGTCCAGCACTCAAGGCACACTGCGCCTGAGAGGCACACTTGTGGTGTCCTGACAGCTTCTCCCCTTAGATTCTCTGCTTTCTCTATCCCATTACTCGTTGGGTGGGGATAAAGGGCATGGGGACAACTGTCCCTGTTCTGCCTCTGCTCCTGGGCTGAAAGCATAGTCCTAGTTCAATAGGCTCCCTCCAGAGTGTCAAAAGATTCCCTGCCCAAACTGAAGTAAAACCAATAAGTCACTGAAATAGTAATCGGTAGAAGTTTATTGTGCACACACCAGAAAGACAGTTTGCAAACCAGGAGCGCTCAAACCAAAACATGGAATGAGGCTCAGAGACGTATTGCTGTCCAGCAGCTTATATAGTGTGGAAGCAGGGACTGGTTCCTCTTCACAGTGATGAGTTACAACATTAGAACTTTCTTTTTAAAAAAAATTTTTTAAGTTTATTTATATATTTCTGAGAGAGAGAGAGAGAGAGAGAGAGAGGGCAGGGGAGGGGCAGCGAGAGAGGGAGAGAGAGAATCCCAAGCAGGCTTCACGCTGTCAGCACAGATCTTGATGTGGGGCTTGAACTCACAAACCGTGAGATCATGACCTGAGCTGAAACCAAGAGTCCGATGCTTCACTGACTGAGCCACACAGGTGCCCCTAGAATTTTCTTAAATGAAGAAGGAATTGGTTGGTGGTTGCCTCATATCGATTCTAGAGAACAATATAAATCTCACCTACAATTCTCAGAGGCAGAAGCAAGAAGTGACCTAGATAAAGTTAGCCTCCCTTGTCTTGCAAAATAAGCTAAACTAAGCTTTGCCTGTGTGACGAAACTGCTTGTGTCTGCTCGGGGAATTTTCAAGTCTGGTATTCTGCTGTGTTTGATTTTAACAAGGGTCTTTTTGAACAGAAGTCAAGGTTGGAAAGCTTGGCTGGTGCGCCCAGCTGCCAGGGGACGTGTAGGGCCTGATAGCTGCGACTCTGGCCCTTTGCAAAGGTGCTGGGCTGTGTCATGTTTTGATGTGATATCCTGTGTTATTGCACGTGTTGCAATCCTGATCATGTGGGGCAGCGCTGGGGCCAGCCACACACTCCCTGCCTCCTTTTCCCCCTTGGTCCTCTCCATGCCTGAGGTCAGGGCTGCCGCCAAGGTCTGGAACATCACGTGTTTCGTGACGGTACATGTTATAGGAAAGGGGTGGAGCTGACGAGGGGAAGCCAGGAGAGGGAGGAGGAGTAGGGGGTGTGTTGGTGTTGGGACCTTTCTGGAAAGACACGGAGGAGACAGGATCCCCTTGTGCTTTTGCTCGGACTGGCCTGAGGCCACACCGATGGGGGGTCAGCTGGAGGCTTCGACTCCAGAAAGGAGAACCCAGAAATGTGCCGTGGGGCCTCACGGGGTGGGAGACAGGGCTGGTGCTGGGTGCTTGGTTCCTTCACCTGCAGGCCCTGACAGGAAGCACGTGGAATTGTCAAGCTGCCATGACCAGGCTGGGACCTGGCTTCTGGAGCCAATGGCAGGTGGCCGAGGAAGTTAGTGACACATTTTCAGTTCACTGAAAGGGCTTCCCACGTTTTGGTCAGAGCTGCAGAAATAATTTCATGGGGGTCCCCCCCACTTCAAATTTTATTCTGAACATAAAAGATGGCTCTATCTTCGCACCCAAACAGTATCACCAACTTCTTTCCCTCTCAGGTACTGGCCGTGTCACATGATGAATGGTGTCTGGGGAACAGGGGTGCCCAAAGCGCCCCTCCCACAGTTCTCAGCCTGAGCTGAGGGGTGCAGCCATTCTGTTCCCAAGAGAGAGTGGTCGCCTTTGGGGGCGACACATCAACTGGAAGCTGTGGATGGTGGGAGCTGAGAAAGGGGGAAAGACAGCCAGTCCTGGGCTGAAGCAAGAGCTGGAAAGAGTGAGCCAGTGAATGAGGCTGCAGGGGAGGAAGGCGGGATCTAGAAATGTCTCCCAGGGCCCCTCCAGTCTCCACCTTGTCCCCCTCTCCCTCCTGAGTGGCGAGCTGATGTTTTGCTTCCTTTCTTCTGCTCCCCCTTCACCCAGCTGGGCTGGTGTTCTGGAGTGTCTGTGTGCCCAGGGCCCCTTCTGTGGCCAGCTCAGCCCCTCGCATGGCCTCCAGGGCCAGAGTGAAGCTTCGAGGCTTTGCGTGGGGGCAGGGGAGTGTCAAGTGAGGAAAGAGGAAGGAAGGAAAGAAGGTGCTTTGATCTGGTGATGAAATTCGTGTCTGTGTCTGGCTGCACAGAAATGCACATTGAATGAGACCCAGCCTGTACCCTGTCACCACCTGAGTTCAAAATGGTCAGGGGTGACCTAGGCAGGTGACCATATCGCCATCCACACCAGCAACTGCTGTTTGATATGAGAAGAGAGCGAGTTATCAGGAGCAGTACAGAAATGCACATTGAAGCTTTTGGATTGAAGGGAAGGATGAAGGCAGGTGCATGTTTGGGTGGCTGGAGGGGGCTTCAGGGAGGGTTCTCTGGAGGCTCAGCTGGGATCAGAGAGAGAGGACAAGTGTCACTGACGATGTCGGGAGGGGGGGGCAGGGGCATTAAGCTCACAGAGTGTGGCAGCAGAGGGCACCCTCCCCCCATCCAGTTCTGCAGATAGGGCCCCTGAAAGACCAGCCGGGCTGGGGCTCTGGCGCAGGGAGCCCCGTGTCCCAGGCCTCAGACAGAGAGAGAAGAAATGGAAGTCTCTCCCAGGAGCCTAGCTGCATTAACGGTTGCCATGATGCTTTATGGATCCCGAAGCACTTTCCCCTTCCTTATATTATCTCATCTGTGCAAAGACCGTGGCTTCTTGAGGGCAGGGCTGCTGCTCGTAGGTCCTGGGGTTGCTGACATACCTGACACGGGGATTGGCCCAGAGCCTCACGAACGATCAGCTGAGTTTGGAAGACGGCAGGTATGCAGAGCCAGGAACTCCCCAGAGTTTTGCAATGATGTTCTAGAGTCAGAACCTGACCCTGCTCTGAATTATAAATTTTATCTGCACAGAGCGTTAGTGTTTTTAAAGCACCTTCTTCTCAACTACCTCTTCTCATCCCATTCCCCTCCTCAGTCTGTCCTGCTTACTCTCTCTTTTTTTTTTTTTGCTTTTAATTGATTTTTATTATGATAAAAAAAAATGCCTAACATAAAATTTACCATTCGAACTATCTTTAAGTGTCCAGTTCAGTGGCATTAAGTACATTCACATTGTGGTGCAAACATCGTCACCACCCATCTCCAGAACTTTTTTTTTTCTCTTCCGCAACAGAAGCTCTGTCCCCAGCGCGCACGATCTCCCTGTGCCCCTCCCCCCAGCCCCTGGCAACCGTAACTCTACTTTTCTGTCCTCATGGATTTGACCCTCCAGGTAGTTTGTGTAAGTGGAATCATGCCGTATTTTCCTGTTGTGGGCCATCAACTCTTACCGTTGGTTCAGTTACACTTCCTCGGTCCTGGCCTCATTCAGCATCTATGAGGTACCTTCTTTGGGCACCACCCGTGCCAGGCCGTGCCCTGCACGTGCCTTCTCTGATCCTCATAGCTACCGGGGCAGCGGGTCTTAGTATTACCCCCATTTCAGAGACCGGGAGCCTGAGACCCAGGCAGGTGACACGGCAGGGGATGATGGGCGGCAGGTGGAACCCAGGTGGTCTGATTCCTGAGGCGGCCACCTCCTCCCCCCTCTCCAGCCAGGTCCTGGCTTTTGAGCTCAAAGCTGACTTTGTGTGGACCTGGTGCCCGCTTTATGGCATCCTAAGCGTCCCATGGGACCCTGTCTGACCTCACCTCTTCTTTCCCAAAAGTGTTCTGGAGCGTTTGCATGGGGACAGCACCCCATGGAGACAGGCGCTTTTGCCACTTCTCCAAGTCAGGACAGGGGAGATCCCTGAGTGCGTCTTCCAATCAGCCATCTACTTCCTCGGGTGTTATTTGCTCAGTCACTTGCGGATTGGTCCCACCATGAATCACTTTCTCCTTTTGCCTGAATTTTTGCGGTAGCCTCTGAGCTGGCCACCCTGACCGGAATGGCACCCTTCCAGTCTGTTCTGATGAGGAATCTAGGAGCAGCCAGACCTGGAGTCTCCCAAGGGATCCCTGCTCACAACAGGCTTCAAGCAGAACGTGGTCTTGCGCCTGGGTGATGGGCAAAGCCTTGGCCACGTAGAAGCCTCTTCGCCTAGGAGTCCAAAATGCAACCCCTGCTCCCCCCCCCCCCACCTGATGCCCCTTTTCTATCTTTGTGTCTCTCCCAGCTTCAGGAAGTAGGTCAAAAGTAGGGGAACTGGGTCAGAAACAAAGGGTGTGAGGCTAGAAAGTGGGTATAGGAAGCGTGTGTTTTCCACAGGAGATCTTCACTGCTGGGGAATTAGGACATCGGCCACTCCTCCTCCCCCAATGAGTGGGCTTGTGGGCAGCCTGCTGGGCCAGGATCCAGTGGAGTCTGAGGGATCACACCTTTGTCCCCGGGGACAGCAGCACTAAAGAAGAAGGAAAGGGGGATCCCTCAGTGTGCAGTCTCACTGGGAGCCCAGGGGCGCTGAGAAAACCCTGGCACTTTCGCTTGGATGACTCATTAGCCCAGGTGGGGCTGGGCAAGAATGCAGCCAAGGTTTACTTCCTTCATGAGGAATGTGCTTGCTCTGGGCTGACAGGCCTCCCTGAGAATGAGTCCGTTGCACTGGACTTCGAACGAATATAAACAATAAACAACCCCCCGCCCCCTTTACACAAACACTGAAGCAAACAAAAGCTGGGCTTCTAACTGTCCCCCTGGTCTGGACCCAAGGCAGCCGTCTGGACTTTCTGCCTTCTCGGGTTAATCTGGAATAACTCCCCCTAGATCCCCTCTTACCCTCATTCCTCCAACATTCTCTAGAACCTAGAGCCTCAGCACTACTCGCCGTACGGGTTGGACAAATTCTTCGTGGAGGGAGGCTTTCTGCCCACTGTAGGATGTTTAGCGGTATCTCTGGGCTCCACCCACTGGATGCCAGTTGTACCTCCTGAGTTATGGTAGCTAAAAATGTCTATGGACAGTGCCAAGAATTCCCTGGGGCACAGAACTGCCCCTAGTGAGCACCACTGAGCTACAGTATAGACGCTTAAAGCCTTTAATGCCACGTGTCAAAGTTTCAAAGCTTTAATGCCACGTGTCAAAGTTTTCAAGTACTGGCCCAATTTCGATTCAAGATCGCAAATGATATGTTGAATGGGATCTAGCAAGCGGTGTCTCGCACATCGTGTGTCGAACGGGGCATGATAAGACCAGCTTACCGGTTCCGCAGCCCAGGGCAGGCTAACCGTCCTTCTGGAGGCTTATAATTGCTAACCAAAAGTACAGCAAAACGGCAGAGGCTTCTGTTAACGGCAGCTGTGCTCTGAAGATAAGGACGATAAAACGCCAGCCAGAGAGGAGAGCTCTTTGGAGGGAAATTTGCAGTGTGGTAAGGCCCATGGAATGTTTTTACTTTCCTTTTATCGGAGGCTTCAATAAATCAAGCTGTTGGTCTAGGAAAGTACGGATACAGGCAAGATCTCCAAGGAAAACCTGAGTTCAAATATTCTGTCGTATTGTTCCCACACAGCTTTGAACTATCCCAGGAATCCCAAATTGGTGTTTCTCAGCCTGCCTGTCACCCCCAGGAGCAACGTGAGCAGCCTTTGTTGGACCTGGTGTGTTGCTTTTGGTAATGGAAATTTATTTATTTCCTTTACCTTCCTTCCCTGCGAGGTATCCTTCCCTGCGAGGTACAGTCCGGCGGTAAGGCTCTGGCCCTGCCAGCCTCCTGTGCCAAGGCACCGGGTGACGTGGATTCTAAATAGACAAGAGGCTCATACTTGCGTCCGCCAAAGACCCTCAACATGTCCCGCTCATTGTAGACCTCCCTTATATTACAGACATTCTTGCATTAAATGGTTCGTGAGTGAAGGGAAAAAGCACTTTACCATGAGTCAAGAACTTGAGATCCGGTCCCAACTTCACCTTTTCCCTTCTCTGGATCTCGCTTTTCTTGTGCGTAACGTGATAGACTTGGACAACGCGACTTCTGAGTCTGCTTTTAGCTTTGACCTTCTCTATTTCTGGTCATGTCCATGATGCTTGAACAGCTTTCAACGCTCATGTATTGTGGGCACCCAGGAAGTGATGCAGGCAGATGGTGTCCCCCAAGAGCACACAATCTGGATGCATAAAACACTAAGGATTTAGGGCCAGATTCCGGGGGTCTGTGTCCTTATAAGCTGTGTGACCTTCCCAGAGTTATTTAAATACTCAGTTCCCTCGTCTATAAGATGGACATAACCATAGTACTTAGTCACAAAATGAGTAATGTCCTTAGAACAACGCCTGCCACATAATAAATTTCCATTACCAATAAGCTATTAACCTTACTACAATGCAGCGTGGTCAACCTCATAGCAAAAGCATAAACAATTCTTGGGAGGCCTAAGTGAGGAATGCTACCTGGGCAATCCAGGAAGAATAGACTGTGTGCAGCGCTGTGACCCTAACAAAGGAAACGACTCAGAAACCAGCAACAGTCAAGCAAACCCAATTTCCCAGCGTCCCATGTGGCTTTGCCTGAGCCAGCGGGCTATTGTCCAGAGGTGGGGAAGCTTGGCTCTCTGATGTGTCCTCCCCACCGTGGCCTGAGCTCAGGCTCTCTTTGGGTCACTCTAAACTAATGCAGCTGGGAACAGCTGCTTTCAGGGGAAAGTCAGCTGTATGTTGAAATGATGGAATTTCCTAGCATTTTAATTGTTTATGGTGAACAAATGACCAATGATTCTGAGAAATAATATCTATTACTCGTGCTGAAAAGACCTGAAATTTCTGTACGATCTTAGTGAACGCAAAGTCATAACGTCTTTCACACCAGGCACAGCTCAAACACCTCAAATCTGGAGAACTGACAGAACTGAGCCTAATGGCCAGTTCACCAACAGACTTGCTGGTCCCCGAGAAGGGGCATTGGTACGTCCAGGTAACTGATGAATCCTAAATTTCTCTGGACTTTGGGCTTTCTTTTGGCTGTTCATTGAATGTAACTATCAAGTGCCAAGACAATTAATGGGGAAAAGGACAGTCTTGTCAACAAATTGTGCTGGGACAACTCAATAGCACATGTGACAGATGACATTGGATCCTACTTCACACCATATATAAGAATTAAATAGGATCAAAGGTCTAAATGCATGATCTGAAATTATAAAACTCTTAGAAGAAAGCATAAGGGGTGCCTGGATGGCTCAGTCAGTTAAGCATCCGACTTCGGCTCAGGTCATGATCTTACGGTTTGAGGGTTCGAGCCCCGTGTTGGGCTCTGTGCTGACAGCTCAGAGCCTGGATCCCGCTTCAGAGTCTGTGTCTTCCTCTCTCTCTGCCCCTCCCCAGTTCACGTCCTGTCTCTCTGTGTCTCAAAAATAGATAAATGTCTTTAAAAAAATGGGGCAATGGCTTTTTCACTGTGACACCAAATGCACAAGTGACAAAAGAAAAAAATAGATAAATTGGATATTATCAAAATTAAAAATGTTAAAAATGTTAAAATTAAAAATGTGCCTCAAAGGATGCTATCAAGAAAGTAAAAAGACAGCCCACTGGCTAGGAGAAAATGTTTTCATTTTCTTGCAGCAGCATTGTTTCTAACAGCCAAAAAGTGGAAATAGACCAAATGCCCATTCACTGAGCAGTGGGTAAACAAAATGTGGAATATTCATCAAAGGATGGGATATAATTTAACTGTTTTTTAAAAAAGGAATGAAGTGCTGCCACATGGATGAACTTTGAGAACGTCATGCTAAGTGTAAAAAGCCAGGCAGAAAAGGGCACATATTATATGATTCCATTTTTGTATAATGTCCAGAATAGGCCAACATAGACAGAAAGTGGATTGGCGGTTGCAGAGGCCGGGGCAGGGGAGGGGTGCGGAGTGACTGCCAGTGGGTCCGCAGTTCCTTTATGATGATGAAAATTATCTGGAACGTAGTAGTGATGATGGTTGCACAACCTGGCAAATATCATAAAAACCACGGAACTGTACCCTTTAAAAGGGTCAATTTTATGGTATGTGCATTATACCTCAATAAAAATAAGGAGCTATCAAGTGACTTTTTGCCCCTGCCTACCATACCTTTCCACTCCCTCCTTAGTCTTTTTTCAACTGCATTACCTCAAGCCAAGTATCTCTATTCTGTACTCTGCAGTTGATTGTCTTTAAAGTGGCAGAAATTTATTTTGCTCTTGTTATATGTCTTCTTGTTAATTTAGCTCATCTTGGGGTGCCTGGCGGGCTCAGTCCCTAGAGCATGAGACTGCTGATCTCAGGGTCACAAGGTCAAGCCTCAGACTGGGCATAGAGTTTACTGAAAAAAAAAATTAGTTCACATTTCTATCCTTACAAAATCTTGAACATGTGATTTTGTCAGTGAAAGAGACCTCCTCAAGATATATATTACATAATATCTATAAATTTGACAAATGTGTATCTTTCGCTGAGACATTGATGAAAAAACATTGAATGAAAATTGGTCATGGGCAGAATGAGGCATTTTACCTTAATAAAATGTGTTTTGGAAATTAAAACAACCCTGTGGTGTGTACGCGAATCATTGTATTATCTGGAGTGACCGGGAGTTTAAGTTCTGTGTTACTCGTTCTGTTGACTCTCATTCATGGTAGCTTATTTCCTTGCCTATTTTAAATTTTGGAGAGTAAATGCATGTTTTGCAGGATTTTGCCTCTGAGATTCCTGGGTGGTCTCTGAAGAGTGATACTGCATTTGAGTCTCATGGGGCTTTCAGCCTGGGGTGTTAATCTCTTACCAGGGGGAGGTGGGGGCTTCCTGGATCATGCAGATAATATAAAATCTAGATAAAGGCAGAACCCTCATTATAAATGATCAGGGGAGATATGTTTTCTATCTGGACAAGATAGACAAGCTACCATCTCTCTTTGCAAGGGAGCAGATATTTTGCCTATCACCTTTAATCAAGGGTATAAGTCTCAGAAAATCCTGGCTTGATGGAGGGATCACAGTTCTGGTGCAAGCTTGCCTCAGACCCTGCTGGGGCATTAATTCTGGAGCTCTCTGGGTATCAAGACTGGCAGCTCTCCCATCCCACCTCCTCTCTAACCAGAGCCGCCACAGCATCAGCAGGCTTCCTTCTTTGGCTTGAATTTTCTCCTTTTAGTTTTTGGTTGCAAGATTTTCCTTCCTATAGAAAACGCTCAGTTAATACAAGTGAAAGGTATTCATTATCTTTTATCTAGCATTTCTAGGTGTTTTTACAGCAGGAGGTTCTGATGTGCTTTATAATAAATACACATTTGGTCTTCATCTTTATTTAGTGGTTCCTGGCTCACAGCTCCCAAAACCCTTGGATTTTCTTGTCATAATATTCAGTCTCTATCCTCACTTTCTGAAATCACTTTAGAGCCATGAAAGTGACAGGGGTGTCTTGTTACCCATAAAAAGAGCTTCCCCACCACAACTGGGTTTATATTAATGAGATGACTTTTGGAAAGAACCTAAAGATGGGAGTGCTGGTTGACAGGGGAATCAACCATGAATGGAGGGGTGGAGCTTTATGTCTCATCCCCTGATTCCTGCAGAGGAGAGGGAGTGATGGAGGTTGAATCAATCACCAATGGCCGATGATTTATTCAACCATGCGTATGTAATAAAGCCCCCATGAAACCTAAAGGAGGGGGTTGGAGAGCATCCAGGTTGGTGAACCAGAATGCTTCCCAATGTCACCATACCAGCCCCTGAACTCCATGAGGACAGAAGCTCCTTCGCTTGCTACCTTGCCCTAGGTATCTCTTCATCTGGATGTTGATTCACATCCTTTAATATCCTTTGTAATAAGCTGGTAATCTAGTGAGTAAATGGGTTTCCTGAGTTCTCTGAGCCACTCTAGTAAATCAGTTGAACTCAAGAAGGGGGTCATGAAAACCTCTGATTTATAGCCTGTAGGTCAAGAAGCACAGGTAACAACCTGGTCTTGCAATTGGCTTCTGAGGTGGGAGGTAATCTTGTAGGACTGAGCCCTTCACCTGTGGGATCAGAGGCTATCTCTGGGTAGACTGTGTCGGAATTGAGTTGAATTGCAGGACACCCAGGTGGTGTTGGAGCATTGCTTAGCGGTGTGGAGAACTACCTCCCAGGTTGGAACTGGGTGCAGAACCCTTAGCAACTTAGAACCCTTTCTAAGTTTTCAAGTCTGCTGCACTACCAGAAATGGATGTTTCTATAGCACAATATCTCCCTGTCACAGTGGCCAAGATAACAAGGGCATAAGTGAGGATGAAGGAAGGACTCAGGCGCTATCGATAGAACTCTAAACAGACACATCAATTCCCAAGGGAATTTGGCAACAGTAATTCCATCTCTGGGAATTTACCCTATCGAAAGCATCATGGATGTGTGCAAAATTCCAGCTTGAAGGATGTTTGTCTTAGCGTAGCAGTTCCAAAAATTATAAACTGTTTAAATATTCCAGGCAAGAAGAAGAAAAAAGAAAAAAAAAAAAAAGAAGGGGAAGCACTTATGTCAGGAAAGGAAAACTTTCTGAAAAATTCCCAGCAAATAAGGGCTTAGGACTCCTGGGTCCAACCACATCTCTGGCCACCCCTCGTTATAAGGGAAACTGGGAAAGGTTGAATTTTTATTTGGGTACGAGACCAAGGGTTTTCTTAGTACAAAAGAAGGGAGGGATGGAAACTCTAGTGTCCGTCAATCTGTCCATCTGTCCATCCGTCCATCCATCCATCCATCCACCCACCGACCTACCTACTCTACCTACTTTATTTGCCTGCCTTTTGTCTATCTATCTATCTATCTGTCTGTAATCTATCATCTATGTGTCTATCATCTGTCATCTATCAATCATCTATCTATCTGCTTCTTGAAGGATAGACATAAATTCTTCTGATGGTTATTCATACCTATTTGGAAGAATCTGAAAGGTGGTTTTTGCTTCCTTATTTTTGCATATTAGACATCCTAAATTTATTTCTAGTGAAGATATATTATTTTTTATAAAAAGAAAAAGTCATTTAAAAGAGGTTACGGTTGTTAGTATGGAATGGCACATGGTGGCATTAGGACCAAACCAGGCTTGGTGCCAGAGGAGCTGTGAGAAGCAGGGAACCAAAATATCTCAGGAGTGGGGGATGAGGAGAGTTGATGGAGACATGGCGACTGTGGTTTGCAGGGCATTCTGGTTGTTCTTGCTGGGTTGTTGTTTCCTTAGCTTTTAATTTAGGGACAGTCAAATGCTGCCTGGTGTCTTAAAGATGCTGCCTACATAGACCTATTTGGAATTTACAGAGCAGGAGCTAGAATTCTATCACTGGTATAGGCTTCCCTGTTTATGAATCTAGAATATTTTGATTATGTGTAGATTTTGCTAACACCTAGGTAGCTATTTGATACTGTGTCTGACTTCTCCTTTCAGCTCTTTAGTTGGTTGACAATGTGCTGAGACCCCCATAGTGTTGTATCTAGCCTCAGAATGCACACCAATGGTCATATGGCCATTAGCACCATAGCAGCTGCTTGGTCTTGAGATTCTGGCCACAGAGGGAGAGACACAATATGCTGGGAACTCAGAGAAGCACAATTCATCCCCTTTACCTGGGATTATGTGGATGATGATGGCAACCATTTACTAAATGTTTGCTATATTTTCTCATTCAGTCCTTAAAACCACTTCACAAGGTAGGTGCTTATAAATAAGAAAACCAAGGCTTAGTAACTTGTCCAAGATCTCACAGCCAAAAAAGTAGGAGAGAATGACTGAAGGTTGTCTGGTTCTGGAGTCTATATTTATAATTATTATGCTGTGCTTCTCCTGAGGTGACCAACCACCTGGTTTGCTCTGGACTATCCTGGTTTTAGCATTTAAAATCCTACGTCTTTTTTTTTTAACTTCCTTTTTTTTTTAATGTTTATTTATTTTGGGGCGGGGGGAGTAGAGCAAGTGGAGGAGGGGCAGAGAGAGAGGGAGACAGAGGATCTGAGTGGGCTCTGTGCTGACAGCAGAGAGCCCGATGCGGGGCTCAACCTCATGAACTGTGAGATCATGACCTGAGCTGAAGTCAGACGCTTAACCAACTGGGCCACCCAGGCATCCCTAAAGTCGCACATCTTGAGCAGCACCTCCATCCCAGGCAAACCCAGATGGTTGGTCACCTGAGCTGCTCTCCTTTCTCTCCTCCAATCCAAATCCTATCAGTCTAAAGCCCATTTCAGGTCTTTGCTCTTCTCTGAAGGCCTCCCTGACCTGCCAGCTCCCTTTGGGAGCTCCTTTGGCATTTATAGATCTCTTCCCACTAAGCACTCAGTGATAAGTGTGTTCTTCACACGTGGATGTCTTCAGTGCCCACCCGGCTGCCATTGAGGCTGGATGTGTTCCGTAGTGCTTAGGGCAACAATGGGTACATAATTAGTACCAAAGGAAAAAAATCCTAGTGCAATTAATGGGTGAATGAGTTATTAACATCACCTTAAGCAAATACTTGCAGAGCATTTGTTATGAGTCAGGCATGGTTAGGTGGTGTGGGAAATGAGTAAATGAATTTTAACTATATAAAGAATATAGTAATGAGAATAATTGCATTACACACTGGGGGAGGGGGCTGTGCTGTTAGTGACATCAACAAAAATTAATAGGAGATGTTGCCTCACAGGCTTGATGTCTGTAATAACAGCAGTGGGACCCACAGCAGTTACACCACTCTGCTTTAGAAGGTCCTATAATTTTTAAGCTTCTCACTCACATGATCTCATTCCTCTGACTCCAAACAGACATGGGAGATAAGCAAAGGAGACATGCAAAGCCCCATTTTATAGGCAAGGAAAGTAGTGAGTCAGAAAGGACCCACAACTTATGATCTAAAGCCATGATTGTATATAGCCATGATTGTATATAGGGCTTTCAGGTCATACAAAGGCCACTGTTGTGTTGTGTGGTCGGCAGAATTTTCTAAATAATTGAATTCCATGATGACATTTAAAGATTTCACATAGAGATTTCGCATAAGAATCTGGATTTCTGGTTCCTCTTGACAAAATGGAAGATGTGATATCCCCGAGTTCTCAATAATGGATGTCACTTTAGACGAGGCATTGACTCTCCAGTTGTTTCATTTCCAGAAACGTCCTGACCTAGGTTACCTGAGGCATCAAAACAAAGACCAGACAGTAAAGATAGCATGTCCAGTGTAAGAAGGCTTGTGGTTACAAGTTGCCTCAGGTCTCCAAGATTTCTCTTCCCGGGTTGTTTCAATGGATCCAGGATGCATATAGGAATGACCACGCCTACTAAGGCAGGCCTTGTGCGTATCCTTCTCCAGGAATCTAGACGCTGTCCTTGACTTCTGCCCCTTTGTCATCACAGTCTCTATCTGCCATCTAATCTGTCAAGTCATAAACTGAACTTCTGATTTTTTTTCCCAGTTAGTATTTTCCTTCTGTAAATGGCAACTCCATTCTTAAAGTTGTTCCAGCCCCAAACTGTGGAGTCATCCTTGCCTCTCTCATACCCCACCACAGCAAACCTTGGCTTTACCTTAGAAATAAATCCTGAAACTGCCTACTTCTGCTGTGTTCAAGCAGACCACCTTGCGCTTACTTGGACCACTGCTGCAATCTTTCCTCAAAAGCTGTCATTTTATTTTATTTATTTATTTAAAAGTTTATTTATTTTGAGAGAGAGAGAGAGCGTGCACAGGGGAGGGGCAGAGAGAGAGGGGGACAGAGAGAATCCTGAGCAGGCTCCGTGCTGTCAGTGCAGAACCCCAATGTGGGGCTCGAAACCATGAACTGTGAGATCATAACCTGAGCTGAAACCAAGAGTTGGACTCTTGACTGAGGTACCCAGGTGCTCCCAAAGCTGTCACTTTATTAAAATATAAGTGAGGTCATGTTCCTCTGCTCAAATCCCTCTATAGTTTGTCAAAGGAGTAAATCCATTGTCTTTAAAGTGGCTCCTGGCTACTGTCTACCTTCATTTCCACACTTCTCCTCCCTGTTTCTTCTGTGGCAGCCACACCGTCTCCTATCCCCATCCTACTAGTCTTTCAGCACAACAAGCGTATTATTGCCTGAGGTTTTTGTACTTGCTGGTGGCTTCAGTTATCTAAAGTTGTTTAACAGATCACCCGACACTTAGTGGCTTTAAACCATAATAATCATCCATTATTTCTTATGGATTCTGTGGGATGGAAACCAGGAGCAGCTTAGCTGGGTGGTTTTGGCTTATGCTATTTCATGAGGTTACAGCCAGATGTTGGCAAGAGCCAAATAATCTGAAGCTTGATTGCGATGGGGGAATCTACTTCTCAGGGGGTTCACCCATATGGCTGGCCAGTTAGTGCTGGCTGTTGGCAAGAAGCCTCAGTTCCTTGACATGTGGACCTCTCCATGGATTTGTAGGATGCCTTGAGGATACGAAGGTTGGATCCCTTCAGAGTGAAATAGCCAAGACAGCAAGGGGTAAGCTGCGATGCCTTCTACAACAGCCTCAGTTGGCTACGCACTATCACTTCTGATGTGTTCGGTTGGTACCACAGAGCTTCATAGGAGTGGGAGACCAGGAGGCATGGATCATTGGGGGCCATGTTGGAGGCTACCATGACGCCAGTATCTCTGCCTGCTGTGCTTCAATAACTTCAGGGCTAACTTTTATATTTCCTTAAGATCTTTGTTCATATGTTCCTTATCAAAGATCTTAAGGAAATGTAAAAGTAATGTAAAAGAGGCCTTTATAGACCATCCCTTATAAAATAACACGCCTACCCTCCTGACATTCTTATCCTGCTTTACTTTTCTGCATAGCACTTATGATACCTGAAATGTTGTATATTCTTTATTTTTGTCTGTCTCTCTACAGTAGAATGAACCCCCAGCATTTAGACCAGTGTGTGGTGCATAGAAGGTACCTGATATTTTTCAAATGAATGAATAGCCTATATGCATTAAATATTTATTGAAAGAAGGAAACCTTACCTCTTTAAATATACCCCATCACTTCATATCAGGGTGCATACTATCAACATGATTTAGCACTATTGATGTTGACCTTGAGCACCTGACTGAGGTGGGTTTGTCGGGTTTCTCCACTGAAAAGTTCCTGGGTTTTCCCCCCCTTTTCTGTTCTGCACTCATTGGAAGGAAGTCCCTGTGTGCAACTCATCCTTAAGGCGGGGAGCTACCGTCTACCTCCCTGGGGGCTGAATATTGTCTGCATAATTTACTCTGCCAAGAATTCTTCTGCCAAGATTTGTTTCTTCTCCCTCATTTATTAACTTATTTAATCATTTTTTTTTTATCAGCATGGACTCATGGGTGTGTGTGTGTGTGTATATATATAATACTCTGGATTATAATCCAATCATACTTTATTAATCAAATTGCTTAAACTTTGGCCATTGGGAACTCTTTCAGTTGGGTTCTGTGCCCCTTGGATATATTCCCATCCACGCATGTGGGTTTCATTTTGTTTGTTTGTGGTTTGTTTTTGTTTTTGTTTTGAGCATTTCCTGATTTTTTGGTACTATCAGATGCTCTAGGCTCATCTTGTTTATTTCCTGCCCCAGTCATAATGTCTCTAAAGAGCCCTGGTTCCTTTTACTGGAGAAGAATATTGGAAACCGAGAAGTGCAAATGTACTCCAAATCCCCCTCAGCATTTCCTCAGGCTGGGTCCTTGTCTAGACCACCACCTCCCTTAGTGACGACCTGCCCACCACTCGTGGTACTGCTTCTACAGTTTTCTATTCATCCTCCTCCATTCTTCCCTCTGCAGGCAGGGTCATAAATCTGATCATGTCAAGAGTCTAATGGACACCACAGCTCTCAGGTTAAAATTCAAACTGCTCTGCACAGTGTAAAACCCTCTTCCTGACCTGGCCCATGCCCACCCCTCCAGCCTTATGTTTTCCCATCACCCCAACTTGGAGGCTGCATTCAAGCCTCACTGAACTTGCTTTCATTTCTCTGTCTTTTCATATGTCCACCCAGGACTTCACACGACTGGAAAACAAACTCTTGGCCCAATGATTGTTTGGTACTATGTTAAAACATCGCTTTCTCCTTTCTTTTGTTTGGAGTTGAAATATAAAAGGCCCCTATGATATGAAAAGTAAATATTTGGTCTTTTCCCCTGGCTCCTGGCACACAGCTCCTAAATCCCTTGGAATTTCCTGGGTAATAAATAGGATTGTTTCTTATTCTAATGAGGCCACTCTTGGTGGGCCCCTAGATAGCTTCAGGATGAGGGCTTATCACCAGAGAGACCCAGGCATGGTTAGAGGGTTGGAACTTTAAGTGCTCCTTCCCAACCTTCAGAGAGGGAAGAGGGGCTGGAGAGTAAACGAATAACAAATGGTCAGAGATTTAATCAATCATGGATATTTACCTAAAAAATGCAAAAACACTAATTCAAAGGGATACACGCACCCCTATGTTTATTGCAGCATTGTTTACAATAGCTAAATTATGGAGGCAGCCTAAGTGTCCATCATAGATGAATGGATAAAGAAAATGTGGTGTATATATATATATATATATATATACACATATATATATATACATATATATCATATATATATGTATCATATGTATATGATATATATCATCACATATATATCATATATATATATATATACATATCATATCATATATATATATATATACACACATATATGCAACGGAATATTATTCAGCCATAAGAAGAATGAAATCTTGCCATTCGCAGCATCATGGATGGAGCTGGAGAGTATAAGGCTAAGCAAAGTCAGTCAGAGAAAGACAAATACCATGCGATTTCTCTAATATGTGAAATTTAAGAAACAAAACAAATGAACAAAGGAAAAAGAGAGAGAAACCAAGAAACAGTTCTCTTATAGAGAACAGACTGATGGTTGTTAGAGGGGAGGAGAGTAGGGGATAGGTTAATTAGGTGATGGGGATTAAGGAGTGCACCTGTTGTGATGAGCACAGGGTGTTTTATGGAAGTGTTGAATCAGTATATTGTACACTTGAAACTAATATAATACTGTGTTAACTAAGTGGAGTTAAAATAATAAAAACTAAAAAAAAAGACAAGAATGTGTTTTAAAAAAAAAGTAATATATTGTGAGCATTTCTCCATGAAGCAATCTTTTAAAGCATGATTTTAAAAGGCTACATAGAATTCTATCTAAAATTTCTTTAAACAATTCCCTGTTAATGGTATCTGTTGTCAATTTTTTTTCAAGTAGGCTTCATGCCCAGCACAAAGCCTAACGAGGGTTTGAACTCACTACCCTGAAATCAAGACCTGAGCTGAGATCAAGAGTTGGACAACCCGATGGAGCCACCCAGGCACTGTGTCGATTTTTTCAAATTATAAATAATGCCTTGATGGCACTCTTGTATATACATATTTATGTGCATCTCTGATTATTTCTTAAGACTAAATTTCTAGAAACAGAATTACTAGGTCTAAGGTTCTGCCGATTTCAAAGGTCTTTGGTGCCTCAGGTCCTAGGGAATGACTACAAGTTTCTGAGTAGAAGAGTGATCTGGGAAAGGTCTTTTTTTTTCCATGGGTGCTGATCACTTTCTTCTTCTTTGTGGAAGACAGTCCAGGGGCTCCTGCCTGGCCTGGACTCCTTTTCAAGAATGATCCAGCATGCAGAGCACCAATGAAGAGGGGCCCTCCCCTCCATGTTCCCGCTAGACACATCTACCCCCACTCCAACCTCCCTAACCTTGGCCACACATGTTCCACCCCCCCGCCACCCCCCCATCTTCCCTGTCCCTGGTCATGACTTACAGGGCTTAGGGGATGGCTATGACTTACATGGTAGGGGTTGATTCCACAGAGAACTGAGGCTGGGTGGGTGTGTCACATGCTTGCTGAGCAGAGCTCTCCTGGCCCATTGACAAGATCCTCACTCCTTCCATATCCTAGGATGTCTGATATTCCCTGCCCTCCCCGCCCCGCCCCCCCCCCCCCCCCCCAATTTCTGTGAATCCCTGGGCTTACGTGTCCTTGAGTCACTCTGGCTCTAAATCTTCCCTTTTTCCTGTCCTTTCTCTTTTACTCTCACCGCCCACTCTACTGCCCAGGGGACGCTGAGTGTCTGGTCTTGAAAAATGTAACTGGCAATTCAGGGATTTATATTAGGAGAGTTTCATTGCAAGTTCAGACAGTAAATAAATTAAAGCTGAATATTCTTGTTTTTAAGTCCTCCCTGTTCCCACCTCCTCCATCCACTTCCCACGCTTCTCCAGCCCCACACCACTCACTCTCCTCTTCAACTCTCCCTCCTTCTCTCTCTGTCTCTCTGTCTCCCTGTCTCCCTCTCTCTCTCTGCCCCCCCTCACCTTTCTCTTTCCCCTGCCCCTCCTCTTATTATATTCGACAGCCTCAGATTATCCCCTAGATTTTTTAAAATATGTTTTTAATGTTTATTTTTGAGAGACAGAGAACACAAGCATGGGAGGTGCAGAGAGAGAGAGAGACACACAGAATCTGAAGCAGGCTCCAGGCTCCGCACTGTCAGTGCAGAGCCTGATGTGGGACTCGAACCCCATGAACTGGGGGGGTAGAAGTCGGACATTTAACCGACCGAGCCACCCAGGCACCCTTATACCCTAGATTTTTGTGAAGAATTTTGGTGATAGCAGGTAACAGCTTCCTTCACCTCTGTATCCTTTGTTCCATGAGGTTTCACACAATGCTGGACACAGCCTCGAGTTTCTGTCCACATTAGATGGCCTCTGAGGGACCCATGACAAGGTCAGGGGAGAAAGGAGAGGAAACATTCTGGCCTGGAGGACAGTGATACAATGCCCCCATCCCGGAAATCCTTCCAAGGAAGCTCCCTCCCTGCTCAGAATCTGAAGTCTCACGGTGCTGCCCCAATAAAGGATGTGTATGGGCTGATGGAAGGGGAGATCCCCCTTCTCTTTACTCACAGGGCTATTGAAGGGTTAAATGATATAGTAGATAAAGAAGTATCTCATAAAACACCACACAAATATAAGAGCTTGCTATAAAATGGCTTTTACTGGGAAATGTAATCTGAGTTCCAAACAACCACTTTCGAATGAACTCTTGGAACGTAATTATATTGCACATCTATTGTTTTGGTCTGTCCAGTGGCCCGTTCCCCTTCCGCTAACAACCCTTGTCCTCCGGAGAAGTGTGCCTCCTCAACCCCAAACTTGCTATACTGCTGGGGCCGCCATTACATCAGTCTAGTGCCAGGCCACAGGGATGGACATGTGACCCAGGCTTGGACAATCACAGTAGCCCCTCCCCCCGCCCTCCGTGATTGGTCCATGGGATGCATGACCAAAGTCTGGTCAATCACCACTCTTCCTTGGCATTTTGAGATACTAAAGCATTGAGAAAGGCCCTTTCCTTCCTCTGGGGGTTGCTGAGCTGGGGTGATACGAGCCATTGACAGTCTTGTTTTACCCTATCCTGCTTCCCATGGCCACTTGGAGGAAACCTTCTGCTAGGAAAGAGTAAGGCCAGTCTCGGAATTGACCCTGGGGACCCAAGGCCAGAGTAGGAGAGAGGCTCCCAGTGCATCACTGGTGCCCCTGGTCTCTGTCCCTGGGACAGCCACTGTCCCTGTGCTCTCCTGAGAATAAACAGTCTCTTCTGCTACAAGAGACTCTTTGTCTCACATCTGAAAGAATCCTGTTAACACAAGTTAACCCATTTCTGAGTTGAAGGTGGCTATGAATCGTCTCCTACTTCATGGAGGAATATCACGTAGCAATATCTTCCTTCTTCAAAGAGATTTGAAATGTCTCACGGGCAGGAGGCTTTGACTTGACACAGGGTAGTCTGCAGACCATGAAGACATATTTAGCACATGAAACTGAACTGGATTGGTAATTTTTACCAATAAAGCCTGCACTGGCCTTCCATTCTTTTCAGAATACGTTGAAGTATAAAAGGTAATACATAATAGATGTGAAGTTTATGTCACTGGATGAGTCAGGGAATATATTCGTAATTAAATTAAGGGAAACTGAGTGTCCAACTAGAGGCAATTGTGTTCACTGCACAGACTCAAGAGTGAAGGCCTATGTGCTTCAGGAAAAACGTGAAGGAAATTGGAACTTCTTTTCCTGTTCTGGGATCTTGTTCTGAATGTCGTTTAAAATGACTGGGTCTTACCCAGATACTGGCAACCATTCTTTGCCAAAGAGATTTCTGCCAAAATAAGATGTGAACTGTACTTTGGATCATTTGAATGGAATATGGAATCTGAGGACACCCAGAGGACACGCAGAGGGGTGTGGCGTCTGGGTGGGACCGGGGGCACCAGCTGGCAGGAAGCCCAGCACCGTCCATTTTTAGAAAAATCAAAATGGGATGCTACCACCAACAAAAACATAACATGATCTTGAGCAAGAAAGTGTGGCAAGGAGCACGAAGGGAGATAGATGAAGTAAGTAATTTAGGAGCTAGGATGATGCTTGGAAATTTTAGATTGTTCACCCTGCTAGTAAAGATTAAATAAATACATCTCAATTAAAGGCAGGCATTATTAACCTTCATTTAAAAAGTACATACATTAATTTAAAAATGCTCAGGACTTAATATACTTAATACTTGTTACTAAGATATGCTAACCATCGTCTGAGCTTTTAGTGAATTGTAATCACTGATCACAGACTACCCTAACATATATAATAAAAATAAAAGTTTGAAATATTGCGAATGGAAATGTTGAGAATCACCAAAGTGTGACACAGAGACAGGAGGTGGGCAGACAGTCTTGCTCAACGCAGGGTCACCACAAAACCTTCAATTTTTTTTTAATTTTTTTAAAATGTTTATTTATTTTTGAGAGGGGTGGGGAGAGGGGGAGAGAGACAGAGCGTGAGCAGGGGAGGAGTAGAGAGAGAGGAGTCACAGAATCCAAAGGAGGCTCTAGGCTCTGAGCTGTCAGCACAGAGCCCGACGCAGGGCTTGAACTCATGAACGGCGAGATCGCGACCTGAGCCGAAGTCAGATGCTTAACCGACTGAGCCACCCAGGTGCCCCCAAAACCTTCAATTTGTAGGAAACATGCTATGGGCGAAGCACAAGGCAGTGAAGTGTGGTAAAGTGAGGAACGCCTGTACAATAGGCATATGTCACAGAGGCTGTGGACACCCATCTGCTCTCCTGCAGGCTGAGGCCTCTGGTGGCCGCTGTCAGAAGAGGAAGACAGCGTTGCGGTGTGTGGCTCTCTGAGGCTTCCAGTTCTGGCTTGGATCCCTTGGCTGCCCGGTGGCCTCATTCTCCATTTTCCTCACCTGCCGAGTGCCCTGTTTGCTGTGTTTTTTTTTTTTTTTAATTTTTTAATGTTTATTTATTTCTGAGACAGAGCATGAGTGGGGAAGGGGCAGAGAGAGAGGGAGACACAGAATCCGAAGCAGGCTCCAGGCTCCGAGCTGTCAGCACAGAGCCCGACACGGGGCTCGAACCCACAAACCGTGAGATCATGACCTGAGCCGAAGTCGGTCGCGCAACTGACTGAGCCACCCAGGCGCCCCTGCTGTGTTTTAAAGGATGAAATAGTGGATAACAATAATGTATCTTGAAAACGGTAAATAACTTGAGACCTAATTAGGAATCGTCCTTAAATAGACCTTACAAAGAAGGAGGGAAACTACACAGCCTGAAATAACAAGAAACCAAAGCTGGGGTCTGGGTGAGAGAGGGGGACTTCAGGAGGATTCGGAGGCAGATTGCGCACCCCGAGATGTGCTTTCCGCTGACGCGTGGGGATGTGAGTAGTTACCAGGCTTCAGGCAGTGTGCTGCAAGGGTTAATGGCCTGGACAGCTCCCAGAGCCCTGACTGCTCAACTCAGACCCCAGTTGCACTGCTCATCAGCGGTGTGACCTTGGGTGGGACACTTAGTCTCTCTTCGCCTCCATTCCCTTTTCTGTGAGATGGGCATAACTACACCCATGTCAGAGAAGTAAGCAGATTCATTCACGTAAAGTACTCAGGACAGTGGCTGGCACTCAGTAAGTGCTCAGGAAATCGGCTCTCTCACTATCATCTGGCACAGTAGTCCTGGCCTCACTGTAACGACTTGTGTGATCTCAGGCAGATGATTTCACATTCCTGTGATGACGTGTTCGACGTCGAGTCCGGAGGGGTTCTCCGCATTGGCACTCTTGATGTTTCGGGCCAGATAACGTTTTCAGTGGGTGGTGGTCCTGCGCATCGTGGAATGTTTGGCCTCTACTTGCTAGATGCAGGGGCGCAGTTGCCCTGGAGAAGGAGCAGAGTCCCTAGGCTAGAGATCCCGACGGCGAGTTTTGAGAAGTCTGCGAACCTCCTGAAATCTGTATGTGAACTTGTGCGTGTGTGTGATGCACATGAAGGGGCTCATGAATGCATTTTTCTTAGGAGAGATCCCCAGTTTTTATCAGTGGACCAAAGCAGTCTGTGACGCCAAAGTCAAAGCCGCTGGTCTGGAGCCCTTTCTAGCTCCGAGGGTATGCTAGTCTCTGCTCTGGGTCCAGGCAGGGGGCGGGAGGTGATTTTTAGATGAGCATCAAGTTCCTCTGATCACCACGGGAAGTTCACTGGTTTTTCCCTTTGAGCGTTTCTGATAACCCTTTGCCTCAACCATTCCCCCCCCCCCCCCACTCCCTCCACAAAGCCTCTTCCTTCTCTCCCATGTTGGTGACCGCAGGGGCTTTTTCTCTTTTCCTGGAAATTATGTGTATACTCTCCAAACAGCCAGCTGCTCCCTGCCAGTTCTCCCTTCGGCCCCTCCGAGCTGGGTGCACATGGCAATGGGTGAGTGGGAGGGAGGGAGGAGGAGTGTGACTGAGAAGACACAGGACGAGGGTGTCCTTAGTCCGATGCTGGCTTTGTTCGTGCCCCTTCCTTGCTGGTGGTCTAGTCCTTGTCATGCTAGGCAGAGCCAGAGATGCCAACAGCTTCTTGCCCAAGACCACTCTGTTGGAGAGCTAATATTTATGTTGCTGCTGGGGTGGAGGATGAACCTGTTCTATTCCCTGACCTCAGCCAGGCTCAGCCCTTGGTCTTTCTATGCCATGCGATCAGACTGAATACTCAGAGTTTCCCATCAAGAACTTGGCTCTTAACCAAGGAGATCTGCTCCCCTTCCAAATCAAATCTGCACCTTCATTTACACTAGACTAGGAGTAGAGGAAAGGGAAAGAAGACCCAGGCACTCAGAAGTTTTCTGGCCACGTCCTAGTTTAAATGAATGAATGTCAAGTAGGATGAGAAGAGGAACTTGATTCAAACACTATCGGCCGGTGTAGGTCGTTCCCTAAGGATTGGAGCTCCAGAGGCTTGGCGCTGGAATGTTCCAGCAACCTGTTCCTACAGCGAGAGCACAGATGGAAAGCACCTACCATTGTCAAGGCTCTTGCCCGTCCCCCCCGCCCCCCGCCCACCCTTTCCTCCCACTTCTGCCTTAAGGGATCGATTAGAAAGACTGATCCCTCCAGTGTGAGTCTATACCTGAAGCATTTGTAAGGCATCAAGACTGAAGAAAGACAGATGTAGACTGGAAAGCTAGCGGGGGTGTCTGTTCAAGGCAGCTGGCACTATGATTCTCTGCACCCCCACTTTTGCTTTAACAATCCAGGCAGGGCTTTTCTGTCCGTGATGTAGTCGGTTCATGTGGGCACGGGGCAATCTGGATTTACAAAATGGGTGACTGAAGGTGCGATTCCTTGCTTCACAGTTTAAGCTTTACTAGTAGGAAAGGAGTCACTAAAAGGTTTTTAAAGACAACTTCCTTACATGAACAGTTAGAAGGGTATGATTTTTTTCAAATATTTTTTTATTTTTGGGAGGCAGAGAGACTGCAAGCAGGGGAGGGGCAGAGAGAGAGAGAGGGAGACACAGAATCCGAAGCGGGCTCCAGGCTCCGAGCTGTCAGCACCGAGCCCGACGCGGGGCTCGAACCCACGAAGCGTGGGATCATGACCTGGGGCTGAAGTCGGACGCTTAACCGACTGAGCCACCCAGGCGCCCCTAGAAGGGTACGATTTTCATCTAATTGTTCCATTGTACTATGTTCTTTACAAGTGGGAAGAGTGAGGCCACTTCGGCTTCCAACAGCATCACCGTCCTCAACCAGCACTTATTAAACGCCCAAATAGAGCCTGGCTCTTCTTCCGGTTTTCTGGATCCACGTAATAGGTCTGTGGCACCTTACACAGGACAAGGAAGCTATGCGATGCTTGTTAGGCTACCTTCCCCGCCATGGGAAATTAGGGCAATGTGGCTGGGAACAACCTCAGGAAGGTTGTGAGGATCCAAAGAGACCCTAGATGTAAAAAGACAGTTTTTCCATGGTGGCGTCAAAGGTGCCTCTAGAATAATACAGAGATCAGATAGCATACGGTGTTAGCTTCTCTGACAACCTTAGTGCTACAGAAGAGACGAAGGAAAAAAAATGCTTCAAGTAATTGTAAGGCAGTCAAAATAAGAACATTAAGGCTGCCATTTGCTGAGTGCTTTTCATGTGTTAGCTGCTCTCCATATTTTACACATATGCAAATACACATTTACATATGACAAGCTCTTTGCATATGAGCTTCCCATCTGTGATCTTGTAAGTATCAGCACCATTTATAGGAGAGGAAATGAAGCCTTGAATCCAGGTTACAAACAGGCGTTCCGGAGCCCACGGGTACAGTGCATTCAGTTACAGGAAAAGACCCGTCAGCGCAGCCTGGATTCCTTCAACATTGCTTCTGTGGTTGTTGGAACCTGGTAGCGGGGTCTCCAGCCTGCAGGAGACCACGTGGTAGGTGAGTGCACAGCAGACAGGTTGCATGGTAAGGAGAGGAGATGGGGCACAGCCAAGGAGTGGGGTAGTGGCAGCAGGTCTAGGAAAACAGGCCTAAAAAGGCAGAGGGATCTGGGCCAGTTAGTGTAGGTGTGGCATCAACCCTGAGGGCAGCCCTGTGTCCCAGGCCAGCACAGGAACATATATTCATCAAAGATATGCTAACTTAATGCTGGACATATTTCGTTTAAAAAGACAGGAGAGGGTGAATGTTCATTGAGGAGAGTTTCCTGAAAGCTGGCTTGAGCACAGGATGCAATAAGAATGAAGGCTTGGGAGGCAGAGGAGGACGGGGGGGGGGGGGGGTCCCATGGGAGAAAAGGCACAGCAGGGGGCGTGGGGGAGGCACCCCCCCATGAGCCTCCAAGTTTAACCAAGGGTTCTCCTCAAAGGTTCAATCTCCAGCTCGCTTTACCCCGTTGCCTTCTCTTCCTGCTCCTGGATGACTTTGGGCTGTGGACCTTGCGCCATAATGTCTTCAGGTAAACTCCACGTGTCAACACTGGGGGCATCCTTGGTTGCGAATGGGATCCTAAGTTGTTCTTCCCTCACTCTTCTGCCCAAGCGAGCTCCATATCCAGGGAAGTCTCCAGGACCAGGCCAGCCCTGCTGTGTGTGAACCGAGTGACTTACAGGGCTAATACTAAGGTTCTTGTGAGGAAAAAAATGAGGTGATGCATGCAAAGTTTTTGGCACAGTGTCTCCCAGGTAGTAAGCACCCCCAAAAATGAGATGTTCCATCTGGGCTGAAGACTGTAGCACTTGAGACTATACTGTGCAGACATAGCTGATGTGATTGTGCCCATTTCAGAGGTAAAGGAATTGGATAAGCAGGAAAGTGTGGTAATAAAATGAGTATATTCTCACCTCAGACTTAGGGAAGCTGGGGGCGGCATCATTTGATGCCTACGACCAGAAAGCAAAGCTTATGTTCTCATGATCATGCCAGCCCAGAGATTAATGCGATAGCCTTGAATGAATCAGCCGTATCCTTCTAATCTGGAATCAGAACGATACCATCTATCTCCTTGGGTGGGATGAGAACACAGAGTGTCTGGGAATCCAACGCCTTGAAGATCCAAGGGGAGATTTGTAGAGTATGTCCCCTCTTGTCTTGTCCGCAACTAGTCTAGACTTGACCTGACACCCAAGAATGAAGGAGATCCTACTTTATGAAACCAGCAGAATGTGGAGCCTAACTGAAAAAGTACATGGAATAGCAGGATTTGGGGTGAGTGAGACTTTGTGTGGGACAAGAGTAGTGCTTTGGAATTAAAGCGGTGAATCAGAGGCTTTGGGGGCTTAGCTTAGTTGACATTTTTTGGAAACCCACCACGACAAAATTCTGGAGCCCTCATGAAAATAGGAGCTAACTATGAATTAGTCAGGGTTTTCAGAGAAACGGTACCAATGGGATGACTCTATCTCTGTCTCTATTTCTGTGTCTATCAACCTACAGGAGGGAGATTTATTTTAAGGAATTGCCTCAGGCAGTTGTGGAGCCTGATGAGTCCAAAATCTGCAGCATAGACCAGCAGACTGGCAGCCCGGGGAAGGGTTGCAATTGGAGTTCAAAGGCTGTTTGCTGTCAGAATTCCTTCTTGCTTGATGGAGGTCAGTCCTTATTTTATTAAGGCCTTCAATTGATTGGATGAAGCCCAGTCACATTATGGAGGGCAATTTGCTTTATACCAAACCCACCAATGTAAGTGTTAATTTTATTCAAAAACCACATTCATAGAAACATCTGAATAATGTTTGACTAACTGGGCATGCTGGCCCAGCCAAGCTGACACATAAAATCAATTGCCACAAACTGAAAATGCAAGGCTGAAACTATTGGCCCTCTATTGACTGTGTGAGGCTTGGAGACATAGGAGGAGCCTCTGAGGGACTTCCAGGAAGCCTCATGGTCAAGCTTCCAGAAAGCTTTCACGGGGTGGGAGGTAGGAGCACATTTCCTGGGACAGAGTTTAGTCTCCTGCCTCTTGCATATTCAAGTTCATGTTCTTTCCTCTTGACTTAGGATAGGAAGAGAAACCTGAATTTGCTTAGTAAGTTGTCTGTAAAGTTTCCGTCTCTTTCCAGAACTTGAAAGGTAGAGTCCTAATGAGGTAACTTGGTCATTTGGCATCAAGATATTTGGGGCAGACTTTCTCTGCCAATGCAACACTTGGCAACCATTGTACAATAATTTTATGCTTATGTCCAGCCTAACTATGAACAATGTAGTCAGTGTTATGAACTCATGAATAGAAACTCTGGTGCTATAACTGCCCAATGCCCAGTTCCCAAGCATGGGAAAAGGAGCCCTTCTTTGGAGAAGACATAGGGGAACATTCTTAGCAATTCTACTCACAGAGCCGAGAGTGGAAACATCATCAATAGAAGGCAACACCATATGAAGGAGGTTCTCATGACCTTATAGCTTCTGAAACTGGCTTGGAATGACCTCCCTCAGTGTTGCCTGAGAACCTTGGGGAGCCAGGCAGGCAATTTCATACTGGGCAGGTTCCTGGCTAATCATAAAGTCCCCCAAGAAGGCTAAAAGCTGCATGTGAGAGGCACTGAAGTAATGAACATCCTATCACTTCAGGAGCTCGTCATGTAGCTGGGAGACAAGCATCTGGCTGATGGTTTCACCAAATGGTCATTTCAGTGAACACAGAGACTCAGCTTTCAGCAGGGTCCTTCAGTCTTAAGTTTTCCAGGTAGAGGAAGAGACCCTTTCCCACCAACCCTTCCACTGAAACACACCAAACAGGTTTGGTTGGGCCACTAGGAAGTTCTTCTTCAAGGCTGGCATGGGGAGCAAGCCTGCCTCCTGCTTTAATTGGGAATTCCATTAGATCAGGCACTTCTAGGACAGGGCTATATTTCAAGAGTGACAGGTGCCTTGAGGACCAGGGGATTGTTGTAACAGCAATGTGCTATGTGGAGTCAGAGGATAGGCCACATGCCCCTCTTGGTCACTTCCCATTGTTTTCTGTCTCAAACCAGCGTTTACAATCCTGGAGTATTAACACTCCAAAGGTTGTTTCTTCATACGGAGCACTAGGGAAACAATTCTGCTTCTTACACACAGCTCGCCAGAGCCAAGGACTCACGCATGCCTTATAAATAGACGCGCATTTTGCAATCAGTCAGCTAATTCCCTGATTATGAATTTTGCTCAGACAGACTGGCTACAAAAATCTGCAAAAGAAAAGAAAAGGATTAGCTATTTTTGATCATGAATAAGACGAGACTGCATTTGGCCCAGAGGAGGACGCGGGCCTTCAGGTTGATTGTGCTTGATTACAGGAAAGTTCTAAACTGACCATGAAATAAAACTGCTCCTTTGTTCTTGGGAAATAGATGGTTTAAAAAACTTATCCAGGTCTTTCTGGATTTCTTCCGTTTGAATTTGGTCTTCTGATTCTGTTCAGTTCAGTGACTTGAATTGTTGGACACCTGCTATTTGGAGAAGACAAAAAGAAAGAAAAGAGAATATGTGTTTTTCCTTAAGGAGCTGATAGAATTATAAGAGGTAAACTGGAGACATAGTCAAGAGCAACAAAAGTTCCAGTTTGGATAATGCAGGCACTTGGTGTTCACTGGCAGTTAAAGACAGAGAAAGAGAGAGAATCTTGGGGCTGTGGGACTGTTTTATCAAAGACGTGACTTTTGAGTTGGTCATTGAAAAACATGCAGGGCCTAGATGGGGGAAAGGCATGGGCAAGATGCCCTAGACTTAGCAAACAGTGCAAGCCCAAGTGTGGAGGGCGGGTGAGCCAGGCCAGCAGATGTAGAGATACACCAAGGACTTTCTGGAGAGACAGCAAAACTGAATGTGAAAAGTGGCACTTATACATGAGTCCATAGTGATATAAATAAGTGATCTAATATTGAGCACCTGCAAGAGAAGAGACAAATCTTTACACGAGAATTCCAAACAATATATGTCGATACTCCCACCTCTGAGGGCAGGGGGACCTTAACATATTCTTGTCCCTACCCCATGTGTGGGCCAGACTTAGGGACTTGTTTCCAAAGACAGAACACAGAAAGGGGAAAATTGTAGGTTCACAACGGGAAATCTTGCAAACACCACCTTAACCAAGTGACCAAGGTTGACATCACTGGTGACGTTGATGTCATGTACCCCCCTCTCTTTATATTAGGGCTCTCCAGAGAAAGAGATATAAAAATATATGTATATATATATATATATATATATATATATATATATAAATATATATATAGAAATATATATAGAAATATATATATATATAGAAATATATATATATATATATATATATATATAGGAGAGAGAGAGAGGAAGATTTATTATAGGAAGGAGATTTTTTACTGTCTCACACGGTTATGGAGGCTGAGAATTCCATGATCTACCGTCACAGGCTCGAGAACTAGGAAAGCAATGGTGTAATTCAGTCTGAGTCCAAAGGCATTGATAATCAGGGTCTGACGGTGTGAGTTCCAGTCTGAGTCCAAAAGACTGAGACCAGGAGTGCCGATGTCTGAGAGCAGGAGAAGACAGATGTCCCAATTCAAGTAAAAAGCAAACATGTCCTTCCTCTGCCTTGTGGTTCTATTTGGTCCCTCCACAGATTGGATGAGGTGCACCCACATTGGTTTACTCAATCTACTGATTCAAACGCTAATCTCTCCCAGAAACACTCTCACAGACACATCCAGAAATACTGCTTTCCCAGCTCTCTGGGCCACCCTTGGCTCAGTCGGGTTGACACATAAAATTAACCATCACACCTGATATGATATGATGTGCGGAGAAAGACTCTTCATTTCTGTGGTATTCTTTTCAAAAAACCTGTAACCCCAGTCTAATTACAGGAGAGCATCAGATAATCCCACACTGAAGGATATTCTGTTAAAAACCTGGCCAGAACTCCTCAAGACTGTCAGGGTCATGAAAAACAGGAGGCGTCTGAGAAACCAGCAGAGACTGGAGGACCCGAAGGAGGCAGGACGGCTAATGCAGTGTGGGACCCTGGACTGGTCCTGGAGCACAGAAGAAAGAACATTAATGGAAAAACCAGTGGATCCGAAACAAAATTTGGAGTTTAGTTAAGAGTGATACACCAGTGTGGGTTTCTCCGTTTTGACAAATGTTTTGGTGGAGGATGATAATATTAGGGAATCCAAAACGGGGCAAGCAGGGCATAGGAACTCTCTGTACTATCTTTGCAACTCTTCCGTAAATCGAACACGATACCAAAATAAAAAGCTTATTAAGAAAAAGAAGGCATGTTCCTTAAAGCTAAGGTTTTGGAACTTTCTAGCTTTGCAGGCTTTTCCCCAGCCATGTGATGACAGGATCTTTGTGTTTGTGATATCCATAGATTGAGCAAACGCCTACGGGCAAAAAGCTACTCATACAGTGCAGTGGCTCAGACCCCACGCACTGTGGTCGAGTCCTGTCTCTGCCACCTACTAGCGGTGTGGCCCTGGCCAAGCTACTTAGCCTCTCTGTATCTCAGTTTCCTCATAAGTAAAATGGGGATAGGAATCATAATTGAACTTTTCTCCTAGGCTATTGTGGAGATAAAATGAGTTGATAATGTAGAATGCTTAAGGGGCTGGGAAACACTAAATGCTGTGTAAATATTATTGTCTCCAAAAAGTCACTTATGTTTTTTAAAAGCCTTTGCCTTTTGATCATAGCAATATGACATGGCGACATCCTGGGCAGGGGATGCAGACACCCTGGGGCAGGTGTCAGGTAATCCAGGACTTCAGAGAGCACGGGTCTCAGTGGAGAGGAGGGTGCTGCTGGCCTGTGCCTATAGTGGCCTCCAAAGCACCCACTGTATATTTGGCAAATGGAGCCCTAAGGAGTCTCCATTATATACACAGGGAAAGGAAGACCAGGGATCCAGGACCAAGATTTTTTTTTTTTTAATTTCATTTTATTTATTTTGAGAGAGAGATAGAGAGCAAACAGGGAAGGAGAGAGAGAGAGAGAGAGAGAGAGAGAGAGAGAGAGAGGTTCCAAGCAGGCTCCATCCACACTGTCAGTGTAGAGCCAGACAAGGGGCTCAAACTCATGAACTGAAAGATCATGACCTGAGCCGAAATCAAGAATCGGACACTTAATGCACTGAGCCACCCAGACACCCCGAGATTTTTTTTTTTTACCACAAGGGAGGACATAACCACATGAGTCATATTTTATCTCACCATGAAACGAAGCAAGATCCGCCAAGAACTTCTTTAAAAATTTCGACTTTGCACATATGGAAACACATTTTCTACCCCCACCCCCAATTTTCCTTTCAAAGTTTGCATCAAAGACCTAAACACCTTTCCCTCTTTCTGGGAAATAAGACCTGGTCAAAGACAGCCTGAGCTCTGGAGATGAATTCCCAAGTGCAATATTTGCCTCTACCGTAGCCTGTGTGCCCTTGGGCATGTTACCCCACCTCTCTGTGCCTCCGTCCTTCCTGTAAAACCAGGCTAAAAATAGTACTTCCCTCACAGCATGTTTTGGATGACCAACTGAGATAAAAAGTGAAAAGACCTTAGTAGGCTGCCTGGCATAATAAACTTAGGATAATTGTTAGCTTGTAAGATTGTGACCAGGAGTGTTCAGTGTTGCAAAGAATTCGAGGAGAAAGAACAATGAGACGTGGCCATGGGATTTGTTCCTATCAGGGTCCAAGCCAGGCAACAGTTTTGAAGGCTGGTAATGGGGTGAAGATAGAAAGCTGGACTGTGGGAGATGGGCAGTGAGGGGACACACCTAGTTCCCTCCTGCCTCTGAGCGGTCATTCATACTATTTGCCTCTAGAACTTCTCGATTAATCCTCCTTTGAAGTTTGAGTGTTCATTGGTGTCTTCATTAATTCATCCGCACACAGAATGTTTGGTTTTCTTGCTGATACCGTAAATCCTTGGCTCAGCAAACACGGGATTCTCCCAGTTACTTCCCCAGTTACAGATACCAGGGACGGCAGCAGGTCTGATGGAGGGACCCTGAGGGTCAGAAACTCCTCCTCTGCCCTCTTCCTGTCCCGCTGGTTGTCCCAGGGAAACTAGCAGTGGCCTCTTGCCCAGCCCCAAGAGCAATCGGGAAGATGTTACCTCTTCTGTTGGTTCCTTTTCGTTTGGTTTGCCACCCTGAGCCAGTCCGGGAAGGCAAAATGAACCAGAGGAGGCAGCAGAAAGTAAGCAACAGGCGTTTGGATCAGGAAAGAGGAAGGGGAGGAGCAAGGCCAAGCTGTTCTAGCACCCTGCCAACAAAGCGTAGCTGTTTCCAACTCTCGGAAAGTTTTCTCTCAGAATTCCCCAAGGTTTCAGACACCGTAGTAGATTTTTCCTGGAGTATTAAAACTCCAGAGACTGGTTATTTCTCCCCTTGGATGTGGCTGAGCGGTGAACTAAAAACGTGGCCCCTGTCCTGGTCACAGAGCCTTTCAGTGTTATTTAAATCTAAGAGGGCAGCTGGCTGTCTCGGTTGGTGGAGTGTGTGACTCTTGATCTCTGGGTCATGAGTTTGAACCCCACATTGGGTATAGAGATTTCTTAAAAGTAAAATCTCGAAGGGGCACCTGGGTGGCTCAGTTGGTTGAGTGTCTGACTTTGGCTCAGGTCATGATCTCACGATTCGTGGGTCTAAGCCCTGTGTCAGGCTCTGTGCTGACAGCTCGGAGCCTGGAGCCTGCTTTGGATTCCGTGTCTCTTTCTCTCTCTCTCTGCCCTTCCTCAGCTCATTCTCTCTCTCTCTGTCTCTCTCTGTCTCTCTCTCTCTCTCTCTCTGTCTCAAAAATAAATAAATAGGTGCACCCGAGTGGCTCAGTCGGTTAAAACATCCCACTCTCGGTTCTGGCTCAGGTCATGATCTCGAAGTTTCGTGAGTTCGAGCCCCACGTCAGGCTCTGAGCTGGGTGGTGGAGCCTGCTTGGGATTCTCTGTCTCCCTCTCTCTCTCTGTGCTTCTTCCCTACCCATGCTGTTTCTGTCTGGCTCTCAAAATGAAGAAGCTAAACATTTTTTTTTAATAAACAAATAAACTTAAAAAAATAAAATCTTAAAAAAAAATTAGACAGCAGGTATTTAAAAAACAAGTTCAAGTGGAGAAGGGAATGGACAAGCAACCCTGCAGCTTTGGGCAGCTGGAAGGACCAAACGGAAGTTGCAGCCCAGCCTAAGAGGGTCTGTAGCTCTAGGAGGAGCGAATGTGGAGGAAGGGCCTAGGGTGGACCTCCTGGCCCCTGAGAAGGCAAGGACATGGACGCTGAGTGCCAGCAGCGGCTGCCCTAAGCCTCAAGTGTCAGCAACAGCAAGAGGAGGGACACCACCTCGAAGGGAGAGCGGCATGGGATGTCGCGCCACAAGGCTCGCCCGACTCTTCCTGCAGCCGTTGGGTGGCCTGTGTTGCCTCGTGTGCCACAGACCCCTCCGCCGTCTTGGGGAGAAATGGGTTGGGAGGGGTGAAGTCTGAGACATGACTGTTTTCCCGGGAGAGTCTGTGTGAATGATTTTATTGGACCCGGCTGCCATCTAACATCTAGTACCCGCTGCCCCCTCCGCATCATACCCTGTGCCGCTAGGTGCACATTCACGAGGAGGAGCGAATCACTGGGGAGCTAGGGGTCGAATTGCGTCTCCCCAAATTCCTAGATGGAAGTTCTAAGCCCCGGTACCTATGTCAAAATGACCTTATTTTGAAATAGGATCATTGCTGATGTAAGTAAGTGAGGCGAAATCATACTGGACTAGGCAGGGCCCCTCATCCAGCGTGACTGGTGTCCTTTCAAAAAAGGGAAATTTGGACACAGACACACATGCAGGGAGAACACCTTGTGAAACTGAAAGCGGAGGTCAGGGTGAAGCTTCCAGAGGCCAAGGAACATTGGCTTAGAACTTTGGCAATGGAAGATTGCCAGCGCACCACACAAAACTGGGGGGCAACATGGAACAGACTCTCCCTCATCCCTGGCAGAAGGAACCAGCCCTGAGGAACGCAGCCCTCGGACTTGTCCAGAACCAAGAGACCACACGTTTCTGTCGGTTAGGCACCCAGTGTGGGGTGCATGGAAGCGATAGACCTAGCAAACAAACACATAAAGAAAACAGACTGCCTTTTCCACATATTCCATGAAATGGCGCCAGATCTGATCCCCAGGACCCAAGCGCCCCGAGCCAGTCCTGCCGTGTGGGAGTCGCAGTGAAGCCATCAGCGAGACAGAGGGACACCGGGAGAGGACGGTGCGGGCCCTCAGCAGGTGCCCACAGAGAAACCAGGAGCAGGCGACAGGGACAGGGCAGCGTCTCCAGAGGCTTCGCTCCTCTGCTCTCTCGGACCTGCTCTGCCTATAACGACAGCCTCTGTCCCCTGGGGGCTCTTCGTGTCTCTGGCAAAAACTGGAATGGAAGAAGACAGCTAATTTATGGGAGCAACATGACTCCCTGGTATTCTTAGGAGCTGGTGAAGAGTTGGCAACATCAAGTGCGCGTCCTTTTGCGTTTTTCCTAGAGGAAGTGGAGCCCAAATTTGTTAGGCCAACCGCTCAAACACTATGGAAACCCTGTTCTGATTCTCCCTTCTCCAAGAGGTCTCCCTCGTGAACCCCCCGAATGGGAAACCCCCACACAAGTTCTTTCCTCTGAGTCTCTCAGGCATTCATTCACAAGTACTGTTTGTGTCAAAGCCTTCCAGAAAAATCCAACCGGCCAAATAGTCTCCATCAGGTCGGGTCATTGTAACAGAATACCATAGTCGGAGTGGCTCATCAACAGCAGAAATTTATTTCTCTCGGTCCTGGAGGCTGACCGTCTGAGAGCAGGGTGCCGTGTGGCTGAGTTCTGGTGAGAACCCACTACCAAGGGTCAAACTGTCAACTTCTCGCTGTGTCCTCACGTGATCCGAGGGGTGAGAGAGCTCTGTGGGGCCCCTTTTATAAGGGCGCTGTTCCCATTCCTGAGGGCTCTACCATCATAAGCTGATCACCTCCCAAAGGCCCACCTCCTAATGCCATCACATCGGGGGTTAGGGTTTCAACATAGGAATGTTGTGGGGACACGAACATTCGGTCCATAACACAAATAAACAAAAACCCCCAGGGACTAGAAGGAGCTGCCATTGAGCCAGACTGGCCCAGGCCGAGGTGGGGTTCTGCAGACAGAAGCAGAAGGAGCTTGGGATAGGCTGGCATGATCCACCAAAGGCCGGTCTTCACTTACAAAAGCCGTGGAGTAAATGAGAAGCCACGGGAACTGGAGAAGAAGAGCGTGGGGTCCAGAGGTGGGGCCACCAAGGAGTAAGCACAACTGTGGTCCTCAGCAGAAGCAGCAATGAGACAGGTGCTCAGGTGGCGAGCAGCAAAGAGTCCTAAGGCGAAGTATATGACACTTGAGGATAATGGGACAGAAAACCTAGTGATTCCACTGATTTAGAGAGAAAGGGGATGAACTGTTACCTGTGCTGCCCTTCACCTAGGGAAGGAGAGAAGTTTGAGGCCTAAGTACAGCCTCTATGAAACATCAGAATCACCCATGGCGTTTTAGGAGATGATCCTTGGGTTGTGTCCCAACTCGCCGACCCCTTGAATCTCTGTGCCATTGGTGGGATTGGGGTGAGGGCATTCCTGCTACACAGGACGCCGTCCACATGTCCACCTGTAGCTAGAGAACACCGTGAGGGCAGATCCTGGCAACGATGCTCTCGAACTCTCAGAAGATTGTTTTCTGTGTTGATCCTACCCAGAGAAGGATAGGATAACAACCTGTGTGTAGCACTGTGCAGTTTGCACAGAGCTTCTGAGTGCATTGTCTCACTTCCTCCTCATCACAGCCCCGTGCGGTGCAGACGATATATCATTGTTTTGCAGAGGAAGTCCTGCACCTCGCACAAGGTCATAGAGTTAGCATCATTTCCTGATGCCAGGTCCCAAATCTTTCTAGAAAACCTCATCCGCAGAGAAGCATCACTACCCTTTAAGGAAGTTGGCATTGGGGCGCCTGGTTGACTCAGCCAGCTAAGCGTCCGACTCTCGGTTTTGGTTCAGGTCATGATCTCATGGTGTCGTGAGTTCAAGCCCCACGTTGGGCTCTGTACTGGCAGTGCAGAGCCTGCTTAGGATTCTCTCTCTCTCTCCCTCTCTGTCTGCCCCTCCCTCACACTGTCTCTGTGTCTCTCTAAATAAATAAAATAAACTTAAAAAAAACTTTAAAAAAAGAGAAAGCTGACATTAAAATTCGCTAAATTAAAATGCTATTTCCTGAAGGGTTTATTCATTCATTCACCCACAGATATCACTGAGGGCCTGCTGTGAGTCAGGCACTGTACAGTCTCTCTCTCTAATTACACAGGAGCCTTTATGACAGCAGAGGCATATCTTCTAGTTCCGGTATGTTCTTTCCGGCACTGAACACAGCTCCTGATGCACCTGCCGATCTGCAGGCATGTGTTAATTCTCTGGCACTTTCTTTTCAGGGAAAGCCAACAGGGAATTTCCTCCCCTCTGTAATTTGTTTAGTCTGGAGAAGGCATGTTTATTTCCTACTTCTCAGAGCTCCTAGGGAATCCCAGGGAGTCTTTGGGGTGAGTTTTTCCCTATGATGGCATCTGTATTTGAGCCAGAGGATGACATTCTTAGGCAGAAGGGACATGCTTGAGGTGATAGCAAGTCTGTGGTTAAACTCATGACTCTTCTCTCACCGGCACCCCCAAGCCTGTTCCTGGGTATGCTCCAGTGTGTCGGGTTATAGTGCAACTGATTATCAGATCTCAGAACCATAAAATGTCAGAGCCGGAAGGAAATTCAAGGGTCGCCAACTCCAGCTTTATTACTTCATTGATAGGGAGACTGAAGCCTGGAGAGGGGAAGGACTGGTGGTTCTGTGGCAGGGCTAGGGTTAGCATTCAGATGTTCCCAAGGTCAGGTTCCATGCGTTTTATCTACACCGAGTACCACCATCTCTATACTCCTACTTTTTGCTTAAACTTTGACAAGGTCAAAGCATTGCCGTTAGGTGACTTTGGATGGAAAAAGAGAGAAGAGCCAGACTGGGCATGTGCTACCGGGTCCACCTGCATCTAATCTGTCCTAGACTCATTCTCAGACCTCATCTAACAGTGTTGACTTCGAGGGGCCCCAAAACAATAACCACTTGAAATTCAAAATCATACACGAGAGAGGACCATGTGCTGGCTTGTGCTTGGATTAGTCTTGTCCGCTGTCCACTTCTGAGACATGTATTCTTGTGTGGATATTGACCACGTTCAAAATTGGGCAAATTCTTGGGCTGCCGACCTGCTTGGAATTTTCTAGCTGTATGTGCCTTTCTTGGTTGGGACCATCCTCCAGAGCAGGCAGGCTGATGGGCAGGTGGTCTGAGGCTGACCCAGAATCCCTGCCAGGGTCTACCATGGCTGGGCTGTGTGGTCTAAGTTTAGTGGCATAACCTCTCTGGGCTACAGTGTTCTCTGAACACTGGAACTTATGATAGTTATGGCTTGTGGAAGGACCAAGTGAGGAACTGATGGAGAAATGCCTGGAAAAGAGTAAGTGCCAGCAAGCTGGATGGGCTGGCAGCTCTGTTCTGTCCGCTGTTCTGCCTCCCATGAGGTGACTTAGCGGTGGGCAGAGATAAAGCCTGTTAGCTTCTGCCAGGAGCTATCTTGCAAGTGAAAGGTTTATTGTCATTCCCAAAAACTTAACAGCGTGGAGCAGGACTGTCCCGTTGGAATCCGGATCCCTGGGCACTGGTCAGGTAGGTTAAAGTTTCTGACCAGGAGGGCAAGACACTGGGCAGCTTTGTGTTACATACTGGCTGGTGCTATACCTACTGGGAGGGTATTGACCACAGAGAAGAATGTGGGGTGGGGTAGAGACCCACCTCCACATGGGTCTTCTATCTGGCTTGATATACTTTGAAAATGGCCTGCTTAAAAATGCAGTCCTTAATTCCCTGGAAGCGTAAATTCCTTCCAAGGAGGTAATCTGATACTAGTATGACTCATACATTTCAAAGTTAGTGAGTTTCCCAGCTCTCTTCTGGACCAAAAATCTGATAGCTGGGGAGGAAAGAAGAGCAGGGAAGGGAGAGAGGGGGTCTGAAATTCAGACCAAGGATACAGGATAGGATTATGCAGTTACAAAGGTTAGTAAGTTTCTTGCCTAAAATAAGGTTTGGGGATTGCCTAGGGCTTGAAAACGGCTAAGTTCTCCTTTCTCCTTTGGATCTACCAGTATGGGGTTGATTGAATTTATTTTGATGTTTTGCTATTTCTCAATTAATAATTTAGTTTCGAAGATGTATTTTTACCAATTTTGAGGGAACATCAAATTCATTTTCTCCTACTAAATGATCTGTGCATTTGGTGCATGCATGGTATTTTAGCAAGTGTGATAGCATATTGCCTCATCACACATTTTGCAATAATTCCCAAATACTTTCTTTCGTGACCCCCTTGCCAGGTTTTTGTGGGTTTTCTTGTTCGATTCCCTGGAAGGGTGTTTCATAAATAATACATATTCTAGGATTAAAAAAATTTTTTTTAATGTTTATTTATTTTTGAGACAGAGAGAGACAGAGTGAGAGTGGGGGAGGGGTAGAGACAGAGGGAGACACAGAATGTAAAGCAGGTTCCAGGCTGTGAGCTGTCAGCACAGAGCCTGATGTGGGGCTGGAACTCACGATCTATGAGATCATGACCTGAGCCGAAGTCGGATGCATAACCGACTGAGCCACCGAGGCGCCCAATATTCTTTAATTTTTTAAGGCGATAATCATGATGATGGTGATGACGACGACATTAATGGTGCATTAATTAGCCAACTTCCTCATTTATTTTCCTTAAACAAGTTTTCTTTTTTTTTAACTTTTAATTTTTATAATGTTTTTTATTTATTTTTGAGAGAGAGAGAGAGTGTGCACCCAAGTGGGGGAGAGGGCAGAGAGAGGGGAGCAGAGGATCCAAAGCAGGCTTTGCACTGACAACAGAGAGCCCAATGTGGGGCTCAAACTCCTGAACTATGAGACCATGACCTGAGCTGAAGTTGGACGCTCAACTGACTGAGCCACAATTTTCTTTAAACAAGTTTTCTATCTCATTCTCCTTGACCTTCTTTGATAACACAGAGCAGGTGAAGAATGGGTCCACCTGCCCCTGCCCTCCCCCAAACAGCTTAAATCCATCTAGATTATTTCTTCTTTCTGGGTCTTGGTTCCCTGATGTTAAAATGACACCAAATTGGATGCCTGCAGGGGTAAAACGAAGTGAGTGAGTGAGTGAAACAATACTGGTGGGGACCGTGGCTGGCTGGAGCGGCTCTGCCTGTCTAAGGGGTGGTGACTACTGGGTTCCAGATGTCAACATCTTGCGAGATTAAGGACCCGCTTTTACCAGAACACTTTTTTTTTTTTTTTCCAAAGAAATTCAGAAAGTCAGATTTGAAAAAAAAATCATCTGATTTTTAAATGTTGGCAACTAATTCAGATTTTTTAAAAGTGCTACAAGCCAGACACAGCTCAAACTGAGAGTCAATAGCCTATCATCTCAGAATGGAAGGATCCAGAAGGCCCCTCTCAGTAAGCAGCCTGTGGTTTTTTAGATAATGTTCACTCATGGTAAGAAGAGAGATTCTGTTTCCCTTCCTACTTTTAAAGGTAAAGGTTTGGCAACTGTGAGGCCAGAGGAAGGGGCTGAAGTCTCCACCACTGGCTGACCATCAGAGTTACTCAAGGAATTTGCAAAATTACAGATTATGAAGTCCCACTTCAGACTCACTGATTAGAGATCTTCAGGAGTGGCACCAAGGCGTTTTTATTTTTAAAAGCCTTCCCATGGGGCACCTGGGTGGCTCATTTGGTTAAGCATCCAACTTCAGCTCAGGTCATGATATTACGGTTTGGGAGTTTGAGCCCTGTGTCGGGCTCTGTGCCTGGGTGGCTCAGTCGGTTGGGTGGCCGACTTCAGCTCAGGTCATGATCTCACAGCTCATGGCTTCGAGCCCTGCGTCGGGATCTGTGCTGATGGCTCAGAGCCTGGAGCCTGCTTTAGAGTCTGTGTCTCCCTCTCTCTCTGCCCCTCCCCCACTCACACTCTATCTCTCTCTCTCTCAAAAAAAAATAAATAAACATTAAAAATATTTTTAAAAAGGCTTCTCAGAAGACTGTGATACAAGAGGTTCATTTCACAGTTTACACATTGAGAAAGACTGCTTTCGGACACTCATACACTAAATGCTCGCTAGTTATGTAAGGGATGATTTATGGACATTTAAAAACCATCCATGTATCTACCCATCATTCTTTCACCAATCCTTTTGTCAGTCCATTGCCAAGATATCCATCCATCCATCGCATTCCAGAAAATCTGTCAAGCACCCACTGTGTGTGCTGGACAGTGTTCTAGCCACCATGGTGGCGGCAACCAAGGGCAAGCTGAGGATTGGCTGTCCCCAGGTGACCGAGGGGCACTCCTAGATGGCCATTTACCAATAGGCTGTGGACTCTGGTTCTTGTAAACTTTGATACTCACGAAGCTGACTCTGGATAAATTTGAAGCAAGAGAGTTTCTGAATATTTAGTCTCTGATCATCGGCTCAACTCTGGAAAAGATGCCTGTGCAGGCAACACTATATAACCAAACCCCGGTTCCCACCAGGAAGACTTGTCCGTGTTAGACAGGAAGAAAGCTGTCTCCACACATAGACTGCAGCCGGGGCATCATCTGGGGAAGATGAAGAGGAAACACCCTTTTGTTTCTAAACTAGGTTGGCGGGATAAGGTTCAAGGTCAGATATGGAGGCTCCAAACTGTTTCACCAAATTAGTCGTATCAACAGTCTCAATCGAGGGGGCAGAAGAAGAAAGAAATATAAATTTAGGTCCCTGCTCTTGAGACAGTCAAGGTTTATGGACACCACATTTTTACTGAGAGAATGAAGTGAGGCAGGATAGAATCAGGTGTGCAGTGTGCGTACAGAGAGGGAGTGCTGCAGGGGGGCTAGAAGTCTTTGGAAACTCTTCCGTATGGAGAGGGGAGACTGCGCTCCTACATAGTTCTAACTGTGGTTTCCTTCTCTGGTTAGGAGATCCTGTTCTGGAGCTGTTCCTGGCTTTACCCTCCCACCACCTGCAGGCTCAGCTAGCCTCCCCCATGTGGTTAGATCGTTCTTAGAGTCAGTTTTGGAGCCAAACAGCTGTGTGAGCATGGGGAAGTTTCTTAATGTCTCTGAGCTTCAGTTTTCTGGAGAGTAAAAACAGTAGATAATCATACCAACCTCAGAGAACCGTGATGAGGTTTAAACGAGCTAATGTATATTAAAGGACCGAATGGTGTTTTGGCACTCAATAAATATAATTACATGTTTCCATGAAGGAATAGGGATGCGAATTCCCCTAAACCCACACTGTCCAAACAGTCTGTATTTGAACACCGATGAATAGATTAGCGGATGAGAATAGAAAGCCCGCCAGTAGACACACGTCCGTATGGAAACTCAGCGTACGATAGAGATGACATATCAAATCACAGGAGCAAAGACCTTTTCACTAAGTGGTGCTGGGATACCTGAGCAGCTACTTGGAAAGAGGTAAAATTAGATACGTACGTCACTTCATACGCAGGAACAGCCCAGCAGTGCTAGGGACATGTGGCCGTGGAGCACTTGAAAGGTGGTTAGTATGAATTAAGATCTGCTATAAATGTAAAGGGCTTGGTATGAAAAAAAATGCAAAATATTGATTACATGTTGAGATGATAATATTTTGGATATACTGGGTTAAATAAAAAATATTATCTAAGTAATTTAATGTTTCTTTTTAATTTTTATTTATTTTTTTGACAGAGAGGGAGCATGCAAGCAGGGGAGAGGGGCAGAGGGAGAGAACATCGTAAGTAGGCTTTACACTAGCTCAGAGCCCGATGTGGGGATCGATCCACGACCCTGGGACCATGACTTGAGCCAAAATCAAGAGTCGAATGCTCAACCAATTGAGCCACCCAGGCGCCCCTATTACTTTTTTTAAATGTGGAAGCTAGAAAGTTTTAGATTACATTTATAGCTAACATTGTTCTTCTACTAGGTAGTGCTATAAAATTTTCCCAAGGCAGATGGTCCGCCATGCCCAAAGTTCACCCAGTGGGCTGCCTTGCATGGATTTTTCTGAGAACAAAACCTAGGGCCAAATTTGATGACAGGGTATGAAGACAACTTCACTGATTTAAGGAAACCAGGGGTACTAACATCCAATCTCCCATTGGAATGACATGAAGCTGCTTTTCCTTCTTTGGGGATGAATGAAATGGGTTTTTGCTCTGTGAAGAGGCATATGTAAATGACAAGGGTCAATAAATTTATCAATTATAATTTTTATTCCTTTAGCTTTGAGCCATGCAATAATGTCCCCCCCCCCCCCCAGAAAACACTAGAATGAATCATTTCTCTAAGATCATTAACAGAGAATTGTCTCCACAACTATTCAACATTGTATTAGTCAGTTAACCACGCAGCTAGATGAGAGAAATCAATTGAAGGCATAAAAATGATTGCTTTTTTGATGACATGCTTGGGTACTTGGAAAATTCTAGAAAATCAACGATAAAACTAACGCAAACAATGAAAGAATTCAGTAAGGTGGCGAGAGATAAAAGCCATGATGGTGGAGGAAATTCTATGTGTAATAGCATAAGGGAAAACTAAATACTTCAGGATAAACTTGGTTAAGTTTATTCTTCTTAGAAGCATGCAAAGTCTAAGTGAGGAAAATTTTTAAATACTTCTGAAAAACACAAAAATAGACTTTAGCAAATGGAAAAGACATTTGTTGTTGCTGGATAGAATGACTCAACTTTATAAAGATGTCAGTTCTCCCTGTGTTGATTTATAAATTTAATGCGATCCCAACAAAAAAAAACCACAACAAACTTTTTTTTGACCATTAGAGTTATTCAAGGAATTTGAAAAATTACAAATTATGAAGTCCCACTTCATACCCGCTGAATAGAGATCTTCAGGAGTGGCACCAAGGCATTTTTATTTTTATTTTTATTTTTTTTCAATATTTTTAATTGTTGTTTATTTTGAGAGAGAGAAAGAGAAAGAGAGCACAAATGGGGAGGGGCAGAGAGAGAGGGAGACACAGAATCCGAAGCAGGCTCCAAGCTCTGAGCTGTCAGCACAGAGCCCGATGCGGGGCTGGAACCCACGAAAAGTCAGACACTTAACTAACTGAGTAAAGTCGGACGCTTAACTAACTGAGCCACCCAGGAGCCCCAAGGCATTTTTATTTTTAAAAGGCTTCCCACTGAAGTCTTAAAAACTTGATAATAAAATTCATATAGAAAAACAAGCATACAAAAACAGACAGGAAAACATTAAAAAGAAAAACCAAACTTTTGAGGGGGATAGGTCCATGAGGCACTAAAACATATTGCAAAGTATCCATAATTAAAACACCATGGTATTGGTGTAGGAGTAGACAATTAACCTATTGGAAGAGAACAGAAAGCTCATCTAGACCCAAGTACGCATACGAATTTAGTACATGAGAGAAGTAACACCTCATATTATTAGAGCAAAGATGATCTTTTAATAAATGGTGCTGGGACAACTAAAAGCAATAAAATTAGATCCACGTCTCACTCCATACACAAGAATAAATTCCAAATGGATTTGAGATCGAAATGAAAAATAGGAGATCATAAAAGTACTAGAAAAAAACAAAGGTGAATTCCTCTTAACCTCAGTAAAGAAGTCAACTCAACCCTGACTCAAAACCCAGAGACAAAAGAAAATACTGATCAACTTGACTAAGCAAACAAAACAAACAACTGCATGGCAAAAAATCACCACAGACAACTCAAAAGATAACTAACAAGGGGAGAAAATATTTGCAATATATACCACAGATAACAGGTTAATAATCCTAATACATGAAGAACTCCTGAAGAGGCAAAGGACCAAAAAGTTTATAGAAAAATGGGGGGGGAGGGGTCACCAACAGACCTTCATATATATAACTATATACAAACAGTGAACTTAGTGTCTCATGGGACATGGGTTAGAAATTCTGAAACTACTATATGTCTATACTAGGATTGAACAATTAAGTGAATATATTGTGGATAATGAGAGCCAGGTTTTTTGCTAGTCAAGAAAGGTACAAATAAGGACAGGTGGAGGGTTAGAATAAAACACATACAGATAGGTGGATACAGAAATTGTGTGTGTGTGTCGGCGGGGGGGGGGGGGGGAGGGTTCCTAGGTCTGTCTGCGGAGGGGCCTAGAAGAAATGACACTCCATTTGCCGTGAGAACACGTAGTGTCAAGTCTGGTTTCTAAATACCATTTTCAAATAAAAGGAACCAGAGCTCCCTGGAGAAATGGTTGATTTCAGGGCTGAGGCTGGAAAAATACAACATGAGCCTAAAACATCTTACAGTGCCAGAAAGTAAAGAAATTAAAAAAAAAAAAAAAAAAAGGAAAGAAAAGAAAAAGAAAAAGATAAGGCATGTCAAAAGACACAGGAGTCCACCAGAAGGAATTTCTAATGCCCAAGGTGGAATAAGTTGGGTAACAATATCAACAATGATAATATTATATTATAACCCATCAACTAAATAAATATACATTAGTTCATACTGTTATAAATAAACAACTAAATAAAGAAATATTGGAGGAGAAAGGACAGTTCTGCTTCACAGGATTCCAATTAATACCTGCAGAAGGAACAAGGAAAATAGAAAATTACCAGTGAGCCAACATCACACTAATAACTGTTAAAAGCAAGAACCATTAGTGGGTGCTTAAATCAGTGGGCAAAAGTGTAATGAGAAACAGAATGTTTACATAGTCTGTAAGTATCTCCCCATAGGATATCCATTAATTGCAAAGGAAAAAATGGTAACTTCATAGTGCAGCAACTTACTACCTTAACCAAGTGGTCAAGGTTAACATCACCAGTGATGACACATATGACATCATGTATCTTTGACATCATGCACAGAGAAAGGCATGGCATCGTTTCTATGGGGTTCTTGCCCCAAATGCGTAATCTCAGTCCAATCATAAGAAAGCATCAGACAAACCCCCAGGCTGAAGAACTGTCCCAGACTTGTGCAGGCACAATGATTGATTATATGCACTGTGGGACTCTGAATGGAATCCCGGACAGGAGCACAAGGACATTAGTGAGACACGTGTTGCGATTCAACTATAGATCAGTTAATAGTAAGGAACCACTGTCTGTTTCCTGCTTTTGCTAATAGGAGTGTCTGTCCTACATAAATTATTAGCATCAGAGGAAGCTGGGTGAAGGGTATATGGATGCTATGTTATTTTTACAAGTTTTCCATAACCTGAAATTACTCAAAAAAAAAAAAAAAGAAGTTTTGAGGGGAGCCTGGGTGGCTCGGTTGTTTAAGTGTCCAACTCTTGATTTCAGCTCAGGTCATGATCTCACAGTTTGTGAGTTCGAGCCCCGCATCGGGCTCTGTGTTGACAGTGCAGAGCCTGCTTGGGATTTCTCTCTCCTTCTCTCTCTGCCCCTCCCCAGCTTGCTCTCTTTCTCTTTCAATATAAATAAATAAACTTAAAAAAAAAAAGACATTTGCCTCCTATATATTTGCTATACCAAAAATCCAGAGTCAAAGAAAGATAGACGCCCCATGGCTCCCCTTAGACCTGTTCCTATCACAGCTTTGCTGAACTACTGCACATTTAGTTCATTTTTTGATTATATGTCCAATTTGTACCCTCTATGGATCCAATCCTAGAAGACAAAAGCTAGGATATGATCCCGCATGAAAAGATTTTACCCATTAGCAGTGAAAACACCCTGAAGGAAAGCAGAATAAGAAATTTGGGGGGAAAAGTGACTTTTAACTTCTTTGAAGGCCAGCATAAAAAGAAGAAGGGCTTCTGCATTTCAGGGCTACAGTGCTTTAGAAAACCAGGAGACATGGAATGAGAAGAAAACGAATCCCTTCTGAATCATCTGAATGAGCTTGGTTTCCCAAACCCTTTTGCATAACCAATCCCTGCTTCCTGAGCTAAATAATTACTCCACCCCCGCCCGTGGCCTCACCTCCCCTGGTGAATTTACTATCCACATCACACGGAGAGCAGCTTTGTCAGAATCAGTTGGCTGTAGCTAGGGTGGGAAGTAAAGTCAGAGAAGAGCCAGGGTAGAGAACCAGAAGGACCTGATGGAGAGTTGATGGTGCTGGCAGACTCCCTCACGGGAACCTGGCAAGGTCCTTAAGCCCTCCTGCAGAAGTTCTGTGGATTGGAGGGATGGCGGGAAGGGGTGGGAGGGAGGGGCTGCCACCAGCTGGTCAAGGATGTCTCTGAAGAAAACAAAACTTTGGGCACACGTAAGCCTGTTTTTCTGGAGCATTTCTGGTCAGCATTTCATGAACATTTACTAGTGGCTCTTGAGCCAGACAGACAGAGGGTGTCAGTGTCCTACCTGGGGATTGGTCTGATAAGGAACCGACCAGGAGCTTTACAAGGAAAAAAAAAAAAAAAAAAAAGTCACCACGGATGGGGCCATTAAATGAGCTCCAGCCTGAGGGGAGCCTCTGTTTTGCTCTCAAAGGCAGGTCACAGCAACCCAGCCCAAGTCTGTCTCCTAATACAAGTCAGGCCCACCAGCCTTACGCACAGCACTCGAGGTGGCCAGCTACGTGCTTCTCTTGCTCATCAGAAAACCTGAGATTCCATATTACGGCTTTGTCCAGTAGGGCACGGATGGATGATGGATGATGGCTATTCTGGGTTATGAGGTGGCTAAGGTATCTTTCCTTCTAATAGGTCAGTTTTAGTGGGAGAGGGGGACAAGGTCAGTGGAACACAAGGGCTGTCCGGGAGAGGGGGGTGCATCCTGGGTGAGCCCTGAAGTGCATACCTGGGCAGCCTGCAGGCAAGAGACCTTCAGGAAGGAGCTGGACAGGGAGGGAGGGTGCTGACAAGGACAAATTGGCCCAGGTCTGTGACAGTTAAAATTGTCAGACGCTGGCAGGCTTTTCCAGCCAGGATGCCTCTGCGGGGCGGGGTAGGGGTGGCACAGCAGAGCCAGACTACCAGCTTGGGCAAAGGAAATAGAAAGTGCCGTTTAATTACAGGGGAGGCCGAGAGGTTCTGGAAACTGGTGGGCAGGGTTCAGCAACAACATAGCTCCACAGGCCTATTTCGCCTCCCTGCCTGTGTTTGTAGATAGTTTTACTGGCACTCAGTCACACCTATTCTTGTGTGTGCTGTCTGTGGCTGGTTTCGTCCTTCAGTGGCTGTGAAGTAGTTGTGACAGAGACTGCGTGGCCTGCAGAGGTTATAATATTTATCATCTGGGTCTTTATAGGAAAGCTGTGCTGGCTCCTGGCCCCTGGTCCAGGACATATTGGGTTCTGTCTGTGCTTTCTAAAAAGATAAAACGCCCTCTCAAAAGAACCCGCCCCCCCCTTAGATACCTCAGATTCTCAGATATCTCAGAAGATATTTCCGATTCTGGTATTTTTCTAAGTTTATTTATTTTGAGAGAGACCATGAGGGTTGGGGAGGGGCAGAGAGAGAGAGAATCCTAAGCAGGCAGAGCCTGTGACATCTGTGAGATCATGACCTGAGCTGAAACCAAGTCAGATGCTTAACGGACTGAGACACCCAACTCCCCCACCGAGCCTGGATTCTGTTTTGACTGTTGGGTAAAGTCTAATGACCAAGACTCCACATTTTCTTCCAGCACCCAAGAAGTCACATCATTTCTTTTTTTTTTTAATTTTTCCATTTTTTTAATGTTTATTCATTTTTGAAAGAGAGACAGAGCACCAGTAGGGGTGGGGCAGAGAGGCGGGAGGGTGGGGGTCGGGGGACACAGAATCTGAAGCAGGCTCCAGGCTCTGAGCTGTCAGCACAGAGCCGGACGTGGGGCTCGAACTCACCAGCCGTGAGATCATGACCTGACCCAAGGTCGGGTGCTCAACCAACTGAGCCACCCAGGCGTCTGGAGAAGTCACATCATTTCTGTAAGCACTAATCCCTCCACACGGGGACCGAAAATAGAGCCATCACTGAGGACACTTTGGGGGGTGGAGGTCAACAAAAGAGAGAGGAAGAATAAGAGGAATGGGTTTAATGGTGACAATTCTGGGTAACTGCCAGTGGACATGTACTATTTTCAGTCTCCAAATAAATGTGATTTCCCCCTCAGAGTGACAACTTTTGCTAACAGTAACCCATTGCAGACAGATCCTTGGTGCAAGTGAATTGTCTATTTCTGGGAATGCCCAGAGTCCCAGGCAGGAGGTAAAGGGCTAGGAAGGGAAGAGGCGATCTAGGGTGTCGAGCAGCGGACTTGGGAGTTTCGGATAGTGCTGAACTGTGTCAGAGTCCTCAAAAGGGATTAGGCTTCCACACACTGCAGGCTCTTTCTAAATTAGACCTGGTGTCTTTGACAGGGGTAAATTATTCCAGCCTTAAGTAGCCATTGGGGACTTAGAATACAAACACTTAGTCTTTTTGGGGCACCTGGGTGGCTCAGTCTGTTGAGCATCCGACTTCGGCTCAGGTCATGATCTCGCGGCTCATGAGTTCGAGCCCCGCGTCGGGCTCTGTGCTGACAGCTTGGAGCCCGGAGCCTGCTTCGTATTCTGTGTCTCCCTCTCTCTCTGCCCCTTCCCCACTCGCATTCTGTCAGTTCTTGGCCCTAGACTGGGCATAGGTTGAGCTAGGTGTCGAGTTCTAAGACGTCACTTCCCCCTCAGGAGACCTATAATCTGGCTAAAAAAGGAGACGTGTCCATGAAAAGATAGCACAGCATCAGGGCATATACTGGAGATTAGGTTCAGCTGAGGGTAACTAAAAACCTTAAGACAAGATAGAAAGCCCACAGGTATGCCTCCTACAGCTGGTAGGCAGCTCTGTTCCATAGGCCACTTAGCCTGCCGCCATCTCTAGGGTGTGGCCCCCATCCTCTTGGCCCAAGGCACAGCTGCAATGGAAGCAGCAAGAAAGAGGAAGAAACTAGGAATAAGTATTGTGGCTATTATTAAAAACACAAGAAACAGCAAGTGTTGGCGAGGATGTGGAGAAGAGGGAACTTGCATACACTGTGAACTGTCATATCCTCTAGCAATTCCATTTCTGGGTATTTATCTGAAGAAAATGAAAACACTGGGCACTTTCCAATGCTCAACGAGAATCTATAGAATAGATGAATGCATGAATATTCACAGTAAGCCGTGTTTCTGTCTCCACCTCTTTCTTTTTCTTCCCTGATTCCCTTTCTGACTCCTTCTTCTTCCTTCCCCACTTATGCCCAGTTCTTTCTCAGACACATGGGCGTTTTATGAAGCCCAATGACTTGGTATCAGAAAATTTAAGTTTTCTCCTTTATCTTTAAAATTTTTTTTAATGTTTATTTATTTTTGAGAGAGAGAGAGACAGAGCGTGAGTGGGGGAGGAGCAGAGAGAGAGGGAGACACGGAATCTGAAGCGGCTCCCGGCTCTGAGCTGTCACCACAGAGCTCGGATGTGGGGCTCGAACTCAGGAACTGTGAGATCATGACCTGAGCCAAAGTTGGATGCTTAACCAACTGGGCAACCCAGGCACCTCTCCTTTCTCTTTTAAGGAAGCATGTTGTTAGGAATTTACCCAAGGGATACAGGAGTACTGATGCAGAGGGACATTTGTCCCCCAATGTTTATAGTAGCACGTTCAACAATAGCCAAATTATGGAAAGAGCCTAAATGTCCATCAACTGATGAATGGATAAAGAAGTTGTGGTTTATATATACAATGGAATACTACTTGGCAATGAGAAAGAATGAAATATGGCCTTTGTAGCAACGTGGATGGAACTGGAGAGTGTGATGCTAAGTGAAATAAGTCATACAGAGAAAGACAGATACCATATGTTTTCACTCTTATGTGGATCCTGAGAAACTTAACAGGAGACCATGGGGGAGGGGAAGGGGGAAAAAAGTTACAGAGAGGGAAGGAGGCAAACCATAAGAGACTCTTAAAAACTGAGGATAAACTGAAGGTTGGTGGGGGGTGGGAGGGAGGGGAAAGTGGGTGATGGGCATTGAGGAGGGCACCTGTTGGGATGAGCACTGGGTGTTACAACACCAGCCAAATTGGAAACCAATTTGCCAATAAATTTCATATTAAAAAAAAAAAAGGAAGCCTGTTGTAATTTCCCAGCAGAAGTGAAAGTGATCAGGGCAACTGAAATATTTGCATGGGCATGAGAATCAGAGGGAGAGGGAACAAGAGAAAGGAAGTGGGAAGTTCGAAGGGGTGAAAGCAAATGCTCACATAGGTTCTGACCATCCAGTGGAAGGAAATAAAAACTTGTGTTTAAGGGTGATTTTGCCATTGATTGTAACTGTGTGACATCAAGCAGGGTGCCAGGAAAAAAAAATGCATACTGATTTTTACACATTAATTTTAACATCTGAGATCTCCTCATTTGCCTGAAGGGGAGCCACAGGAGGATGCCCAGTTTACTGTTAATTGGAAAATGAATAAAATATTGACATTTTTTTGTTTTCTCTAAAACATAGTATCTAAATTAGCACAGCGCCCTGATTACCATCCTATAATGAGCTCAGTTTTAAGCACATGTGTAAAGGCTAAGCAGGAGAGAGAAGCATTATGTGGCCATATCGATATTAATAATAGTGACCTCCAGACCCGCACCATCCCAAGAACACACACGCACACACACGCACACACACGAGACTAGGAAGGGGCCAAAGGTATATACCACCTGCCTCTCAAGGAAAGTTTCTGATATCTGCCACATGATGGTTTGGATAACATCCCATTCACCCAAACTTAGACCACACTTGTCTGTGTGAGAGGCTGGGATATAGTGTTTCATCTGGGTGGCCATGTGTTTTGCTAAAAATATCAATTACTATGGAAAAAAGTAGCATGCTTCCCTTTGTTGTGGAAGAGTGGTTTTTATCACTATTTTTGCTACAAATTTTATTTGGTTTTAATATTAATATTGTTGTACTAAATGTCTTTTGGTTAGCATTTGCATAACATACTTTTCCCATTCTTTCTTTTTAAACTTTTCTGAATGGGTTTGTTTAAACCAACTCTCTTGGCCATAGCATGTAGCTGGATTGTTTTCTTTTTTGTTCAATTGGATCATTCTGTCTCTAAATGTAATTGGACTAAATCCATTACATTTATTGTATATTCTTTTATTATTTTTGTTTTCTGTTTACTACCCACTTTTTCTTTATTTTCTATCTTTTTCCTCTGTGATGTATGTTGAGTTGGGTAGAGTTGTATAGGTCTTTCTATCCCCTCATGCTCAAAGGAATTCAGACTTGGTTGAAGAGTTCAGTGAGAGTCCCTGAGATGTGCTTACTGGCTCTGATCAGTCCATCTGGTGCCATGGGTATACTCCTAAGCCAGTCATTGCCACCAGGATGTGAGTAGTGGTGGTGGTATTCCCCGTGGCCATGCTTGGGTCATGAACCAGTCTGGTAGTCAGGAGGAGGGATTAGACCCACTCAACAAAAGAGACGAGGCATGGAGGAGGGGTACTATTACCAAAAGAAGGGGAACCAGATGTCTGCCCAGGAGGATCTATCCTAAGTAGATGTGTACCTAACAACAGAACTTCAAAATATATGATTAAATTGATAGAACTGAAGGAGAAAAAGACAAATCCACAATCAGTTGGAAAGTTCACAACTTTGTTTTATTTTTCCTACAGCAGTGGAAGACTGGATGTAATTCATTTTCTCTCACCTCCTTGAACAATTGGAAGATTAAATAGCTCCTTGCCCTCAAGGTAGGGAAATAATTTTTTTCTATTGCTAATTTTTCCGCATTAGAATTTAATGAGCCATGGAGAGTGGCTGTTTAAGAAAAAGTGAAAGATGGGGCGCCTGGGTGGCACAGTCGGTTAAGCGTCCGACTTCAGCCAGGTCACGATCTCGCGGTCCGTGAGTTCGAGCCCCGCGTCAGGCTCTGGGCTGATGGCTCGGAGCCTGGAGCCTGTTTCCGATTCTGTGTCTCCTTCTCTCTCTGCCCCTCCCCCGTTCATGCTCTGTCTCTCTCTGTCCCAAAAATAAATGAAAAACGTTGAAAAAATAAAAAAAAAGAAAAAAAAAAAGAAAAAAAAAAAAAAAGAAAAAGTGAAAGAAGATAGTGCCCTTGAGATTAAGCAGAGGAGAGAGAGGTATTTTACCCAGAATAAGAGTGGTCAAAAATGGGAGTGGAAGTGAGTCTAAGAGCAGAAGCACACACCACTCAGAAAAGCTCAGGGAGGTGGTGAAGCCTCAACTGAATTGGCAATATGGTGCTCTAGGGAAGTGGATCTGCAAGCACTGAGAGCTCCAGCCTTTCTAGAGTTTTCTGCACCCAAGTGAACAAGTGCTGCTAGACCTTAAGGGAATGTGTGAGCTATGATAATAGATGTCTAGGCAGTCTTTCATGGAGACAGATTACTTATGAAGGGAGGGGTCTCCCTGATGTCCTCGTGCAGCCTAAGACCCCAGAAGTTATGCAAAATCTGCAGGGAAGTGTGGGGAGAGATCCAGTAATGAGTGAAATTGGATTATTGTTATAATTCAGTGAGAACTCAGAGTTGAGTTCATTTATTTCTTCCTTTTCATCATATGCCTTTTCATTTCTTCTTTCCTTTTCTTTCTTTTCTCTTTCTTTCCTTCCTTCCTTCCTTTTTCCCTCCCCCCCCTCCCTCTGCCTCCTTCCTCACCCACTCTTTCCTTTTTGCATTGACTACAACTTCCAGTATGATGTCGAATGACGGAGGTAAGAGAAGACATTCTTACCTTATTCCTGATCTTGAGGAAAAATATTCATTTTTCACCATTGAAAATGATATATGCTGTATAGGTCTTTTATACATGCCCTTTATTAGGTTAAAGAACTTTCCTGCCCATACTTCTCCCCCAGTTTCCAAGTTTTTATCATGAATGAACATCAAATTTTGTCAAATGCTTTTTCTGCATCTCTTCAGATGATCGTATAGTTTTGTCCTGTTAATACGGTGAAATACATTGATTGTTTTTCAAATGTTGAAACAGCCAGTTATTCCTTGACTAAACTTCCCTCAGCCCTAATATATTGTCCACTTTGTATAGCGCTGGATTCTATTTGCTAATACTTTGACAACTATTTGCACTCTATGTTTATGATTGATATTGGCCTATATTATTGCAACATCTTTGTCTGGTTTTGACATTAGGGTAATACTGACCCCGCAAAATGAATTGGGAAGAGTTCTTGTCTCATTTGTTTTCTGGAAGAGATTGTATAGAATTGAGTGAATTTTGGTAATTTGCATTTTCCAAAGAATTGCTTTATTTTTTGTAAAGTTATTGAATTTATGAGAATAGAGTTATTTGTAGAATTCTCTTTTATCCTTTTAATGTCCATGGGGTCTGTAGTGATGTCTCCTCTTTCATTCCTGATATTGGTTCCTTGTTTCTTCTCTTTTCTTCTTGGTCAGCCTGACTTAAAGTTTTATTAATTTTACTGATCTCTTTAAAGAAACAGCTTTTGGTTGCATCTTGTTTCTCTTATTGTCTTTCTGTTTTCATTTTCATTGTTTATGCTCTGATCTTTATTATTTCCTTTTTTTATACTTGCCTTGGGTTTAATTTTTTCTTTGCCGTTTATTAAGATAGAAGCTTTGGGGCGCCTGGGTGGCTCAGTCGGTTGAGCGTCCGACTTCAGCTCAGGTCACGATCTCGCGGTCCGTGGGTTCGAGCCCCGCGTCGGGCTCTGGGCTGATGGCTCAGAGCCTGGAGCCTGCTTCCGATTCTGTGTCTCCCTCTCTCTCTGACCCTCCCCCGTTCATGCTCTGTCTCTCTCTGTCTCAAAAATAAATAAACGTTAAAAAAAAAAAAAGAACAGAAAACTTCTTTAAAAAAAAAAAAAAAGAAGCTTAGACTACTAACTTGAAATCTGTTGATTTTCTAATACATGCATTTAGTTTTATAAATATCCCTGTAAGCATTGCTTTGGCTGCATCCTACAAATTGTGATATTATATTTTAATTTTTACTCAGGTCACAATATTTTGTAATTTCCCTTAAGACTTCCTGGTTAACTCATGAGTTGTGAGAAGTATGCTGTATAATTAAAAAATCTGAGGGATTTTCCAGAGTTTTTGGTTTTTGGTGTCCGGTTAATTCTGTTTTTGTCTGAAACATCTTTTGTATGATTTCTAGTCTTTTAAATTTGTTAGTGTATATCTTATGACCCAGAATATCATCTATTTTGGTGACTGCCCTATGTGTACTTGAGAAGAAAATGCATTCTGCGAATTTTGGATGTCATTTAGGTGAAGTTGATTGATAGTGTTGTTCTGATCTTTTATATTCTTACTGGCTTTCTCTCTTCTTGTTCTTTCAATTACTGATTGAGAAGTACTGAGGTTTTTAATTCTAACTGTAGATTTCTCTATTTCTCCTTTAGTTCTATTAGTTTTTGCTTCATGTTTTATCATTCTGTCGTTTGGTACATATACATTTATTTAGAACTGTTAGGTCTTTTTGGAGACTTGGCCCATTTGTTATCATATAAGGTCTCTTTTTATCCCTGATAATGTTACTTGTTCTGAAGTCTACTTTGTTTGGTATTAATATAGCTATTCCAGCTTTCTTTTGGTTAGTGTTCACATGGCATGTTTTTAAATTTATATATGTCTTTATACCCACAGGAGATTTCTTGTAGAAGGCATAAATTTGGGCCTTGCCTTAATGTTCAGCCTGTCAATCTATGTCTTTTAATGAACTATCTAACCATACCAATTAAAATACAGAAATTGGTTATTGATGATTACGTGGTTAGATTAAAATCTACCTAGCTCAGAGATTTCTATTTTATCTGTTATTTATTTTTTGCCTTTATCTGTCTTCTTTTGGGTTAATTGAACCTATTTTATGTTTCCATTTTGTCTAATAATGTATTGACATTATTTATCTCTTAAATTTTCTTATGTGGTTGCTTTAGCATTTATAATATACATTTTTAATTAGTCAGAGTGTACCTTCAAATAATATTATATTGCTTCGTGTGTGGTAAAAGGACCTCATAACAATACATTCCTAATTCCTAATTCCTCCCTCCCAATTTTGTGCTATTGTTGCCATATATATATTTTTTTTATTTAAAAAAATTTTTTTTTCAATATATGAAATTTATTGTCAAATTGGTTTCCATACAACCCCCAGTGCTCATCCCAACAGGTGCCCTCCTCAGTACCCATCACCAGCTTTCCCCTCCCTCCCACCCCCCATCAACCCTCAGTTTGTTGTCAGTTTTTAAGAGTCTTTCCTTGGCTCTCTCCCAAACCTCCCAACCTCTTTTTTTTTTTCTTCCCCTCCCCCATGGGTTGCCATATATTAAATGTTATGCTAGAAATAAAATATATTAATACTATTTTTGCTTTAGACAGTCATCTCTTTTTTAGAGTAATTACACATGAAAAAATACTTTTACTTAACCATCACTTATTCCATTTCCTTGCTCTACACCTTTTGTGTAAATCCAAGTTTCAGTTCAATATCACATTTCTGTGCCTGAAGAACTTCTTTTAAAATGTCTTGTCGTATAGGTCTGCTGACAATTAATTCTCTCCATTTTGTTTGTCTGAGAAATTCTTTATTTCTCCTTCATTTTTGAAAAATAGTTTCGCTGGATATAGAGCCCTGGGTTGATGTTGGGTTTTTTTCTCCCTTCCTTTAAGCACTTCAGTAAAGCTGCCTCTCCATTATCTTCTCACTTGCATGGTTTCGGATAAAAGGGAAAAAGAAATCATTTTGTGCACTCATGCTTGTGGACTGAATTCATAACCACTTCTCATATAGCATATTGCCATTGGGTTCTTGTAATCCTGCGAGGTAAGTAACTACCATTCCCATTTACAGATGAGACTCAGAGACGAGGAGAGGAGCCAGGGTTCCATTTGGGTCCTCCCTAATTGCTGCGACTGTAACTCTGGGCTGCCTTCTGACTGCGAAGTATGAGTGTGAGATTGGGGATCAGGAGGCAGCACTGCCCATGTCCTCAGCCTGTACTAAGGAAAGCTATTAAGGACTGAGGGGGGCTAGGGGGAGTGACAAAGGCATTTGGGGCGAGAGGAAAGATCTGGCATGGCTTGGGGTGGGCTGAGGCTCTAGCTGCTGGACTTCACACGTCCAGTGCAGTGAGAAGCAGGTCTTGGGGGAAAGAGTACTAATGGCTGGAGACATATGGAAGAGCTTTCCCTTGACTGCCTACATGAGAGAGAGTGGAGTCTTCACGCCCTTGGAATGTGGGTCCTATACTGGGGCAGGAGTGGAGCTTGTCCTAATGTTGGGGAATCTAGGCCTTGGGGATCGGGGTTGGGGGCGGGGGCGTGGGAAGGGCAGTAATGAAAATGGAGTCACAGGACAACAGCTCTGAGACCTCTGCCCACGCAGAACTCTCTCCTCTTCTTTGAAAGTGCCCCAGGCCTGTTACTCCAAGAAGTGCGGGGGGGAGGGGGGGGGCTTGCACCTCTGTTCTTTTACACACACACACACACACACACACACACACACTTTTGTGCCTTCCTTCCCCTAGAAAGTTTAATTACATACTCATTCATTCATTTCTTTATCAATAGATAGTATTGCCACCCCCTACCCTGTAACCTGATTTTCCTTAATGCAAGGGGTGGGGGTGGACAAAGCCTGCAGCTGAGTGGCCCTCAGTTCCTCAGAGACGACCCCAAGTAAGACCTGCATGTGAGAAGTGAGTGAGGCTCAGCTTTCTGGAGCCCCCAGTGAGAAGTAATGCCCTGATATTATCTGGGCACCTGGCCTGGCACCAGATCCCTGCTGGAGGCATGAGCAAGGTTCACCTTTGAGCCTACTTCTCCCTCCATGAAAAGCCACAGTTCCTCAGCGTGCTGTTAAATACACTGTGAGGTTCTGTCCTAACCGGTTTCCCCTGCCTCCCCCCACCCGGGGTGGTGGTGGGGGCACTCTGCTGGGCCGCCTATTCCTGAGACTGGCCTTCCACTTCCAGGCATCCAAGCCTTCCTTCCTCCCCTTCGCCCATCCAAACCCACCATGCCCTTCAAAGTCCACCTTAAAGGCCCCCTCCTCCAGTAAGCCTTCTCTGAATCCTCTAATCGAATTAACCATGTTACTCTCTTGGCTCGCGTATCGAATTGCTTGTGCCTTTGTTCCATACTTAACCTGGTTGGGTCTATTTTCACTAGAGGCAGCTCTTGAAGAATGGATTATCACTGTTCTTCCTGAATCCCAGGTGTGTTCAGTTTGTTGAAACACGACCAGGCCTTTCTTACGGAAACCCCTCTGTGGCCTCCTTTTGCTCTGGAGATCAAATCCGAGCCTGTGAGGCTCCGTGTGATCCGGCCTCCCTCTCCCACCTTGTCTGTAAACCCCATGAGAGCTGGGACCAGAGGAGGCCACAGTGTGTGTAACTCATCCCAAACAGCTGGGCAGACAGAGATGACCAAGCTCAGCCCCCGGCCTTTGCACGGGGTACCTGCTCTGCTAGGCTGGTGTGGCCTGGAGGGACAGACTTGCACTTTCCTTGCAGGAGTAGTGAGCTGAGGATGGGCCCCTACAGAAGTCTCTCCTCTCCCCACTTCCTGGAGTATGGAAGACACACAGGCGTAATAAACCCTCCCCCTCCAGCTTTGTCTGGCTCAGATGGGCTGGAGGGCCTCTGAGAGTAACTCTCTGGAAGAACACGCCGCAGCTGTGGAAAGTCCCCTTAGTAATGCTTCCTGGACCCTTGGTGGAAACGGTCTGCTGTGTCTGGGCTTCGCAGGCTTCTAAAGGGAGATGTTCACATATTTGGGTTATGATTCTATCTGATGCTAACCTGATATTTCTAGCAGCGTCCACAGTCCCCAGGGAGGTGGAAGTCATGAATTGGAAGCGGATGTAATCACTGGATTGGAATCCCAGGCCCAGGAAAGTAAGTACGAAGACTTTAGTGGCACCTTGGCCATGTGCTTGTTACCACTTCGGTTTCTTCATCTACACACTACTGGAGTAAATAATAATACCTAAAACATAGTTAAAAGGAGAGCTGGATTTTCAAACTTCTTCCTCATGGCTCTGGCAACGCATCTTTGAAGGAAGGCTGTTGGAGGAAGCTGACTGTGTGCAGATACCCTTGGAGCATTTGAAATGGGGGACTGGGCCTCTGTTCCCACACTCCCCTCCCCCCCCCCCCCCCCCCCCCCGTACCAGAGCGGAAGCCCCAGGGCTCTGTTCAAAAAACCATTACTATGACCCCGCCATCCAACTCCTAAGTATTACCCGAGGGGAAACACAAATAGGCCCCGACAAAACCTAGTACACAAATGTTCCTTGCGGCCTTGTGGGTAACAGCTGCAACCTGGAAGCTTCAACGAAAAGGAATGAACGAACCATTGATACGTGCGGCAGCATGAATGAGTCTCAAAATCATCATGCTGAGGCGAAAGAGGCCAGGCCAAAAAAAGTATATCCTGTACAATTCTGTTTGTATGAAACTCTAGAAAATGCAAACTAATCTGATGAGGAGCAGATCAGTGGGTGCCTGGGGGTGGGGGTGGGGGTGGAGAGGGACGGAAGGGTCCCAAAGGGCAGTAGCAAGTTTTTAGGGGTGATGGAAATGTTCATGATCTTGATTAAGGGATGGTTTATTGGTATATATGTTGTATGTATCAGGACATATCAGATAGGACACTTTAAATAGGTACAGTTTAGGGGCGCCTTGGTGACTCAGTCCATTAAGTGCCCAACTCTTAGTTTTGGCTCAGGTCATGATTTCATGGTTCATGAAAGTCCAGCTCTGAGTTGATAGCATGAAGCCAGCTTGGGATTCTCTCTCTCTCTCTGCCCCTCCCCTGCTCATGTGTTCTCTAATTCAAAATAAATAAATAGGGGCCCCTGGGTGGCTCGGTCGGTTAAGTGACAGACTGTTGATTTCGGCCCAGGTCATGATCTCACAGTTCATGGGTTCGAGCCCTGCATCGGGCTCTGTGTTGACAGTGCAGGGTCTGCTTGGGATTCTCTCTCTCTCCTTCTCTCTCTGCCCCTCCCCCATCTCAAAATAAGTAAATAAACTTAAAAAAAAACATCAGAAAGGACATGCCTTTTAAAAACATAAAAGATAAACTTAAAAAATATGCACAGTTTATTGTATGTTGATTATACCTCAATATAGTTATAAATGGGTGGGGTGGGAGGGTGGCGGGGAAAGCCATCAGATTGTTGTGCCTCAGAGAACTAGCTTAAAAAGCAAAAAAATTCTCACCAAATTCTCACCAGCGCTAGTCCTGGCACCTTGTTCTCTCCAGAGCCCCATGATCAATGTTGAACCCAACCTCTATCATGTTAGTGTTCAATGACCCAGCTGGGGAGAGGCTCTAGAGGTTTCCAGGAGGACACGTGAGAAAACCTGTTTGTCTTTTTGCTGGCAAATGACATTAGAACCCGCAACTTTCATTTTGCAAGTAGCCACCGGGTAGGGTTCCAGAGCCTTGCCTGCTCTGCCTTCACGGGCAGGCCCGGGAGCCTCCCGTAAAGACCCTTTCCCAAAAAACCCTGGCCCCACCCCCCCGCTGCTGAGCTGTAGTTTGGATTATCTTCAAACCATCTTCTTGGAAGGACTCTTTCCCACGGGGGGCTTGCTGAAGACAGGCATCAGGTTTGTGAGGACCTGTATCCTGGAAGCCGCTCCCCCAGGAAAGGGATCACCGTGTGGTCCACAGTGGAGTGTGGTGCGGGCTCACGGATTTTCCAAACATGGGAATGAAATTAAAAAAACACACATGTGCTACCACAAGGTGCAAAATAGAGAAGCAAAACAGACATTTATTTATGTCCTTCTCTGCCAAGGGCCTCTGAGCATCTGACAGGCCTCAGAAATGGACCAGAAAAGTACGAATCAAGAATTTTCTGTTTTGATTGTTTTATTCTTTGCTTTTTACTGCTTTCTCAGTACCTGTTAGTGCTGGGAAATGCCCGGGAAGCTCATAAATGAGGGGATCAATGATCCACTCAGAGACAAGACAGGTCGAATGAGGTACAGTGTGGGGGTGAGAGCGGTCATGTGCTACTTTGAGACCACACCAGAGACTCTCCAAATTTCTTTGTGCCTCTAAATGGTTAGGAATTAAAGAAAGGGGAGATTCTTTGGGCCCAGAATTGTCAGGCAAGGAGGAAATGAGGTTTAAGAAATGGGGAGACCAGGAGAGAGAGGAAAAAATGGTGAGAAAGTCCCATGATAAAACAAGATAAATGTAGAAAAAGAGTGGAATTTAATTTGATTGGACACAATGCCGAACATGACGATAATTATGCAAAAATTAAACAAAACCCAGAAATATGTTCATTCATAGGTTTCTGTACACCACTGAAAATGCACATAATCTGTGTGGAGGGAGAGACACCTCAAACAAGGGTAACGTCGACTGGAGTGCAGAGTGATCAAGGGGGAGTTTTCTACATTGTTTAAATATTTTATAATTCACTGTTCCCGAGAGGTCTGTGAATTTTTCTTTCATTATTTTTTTTCAACGTTTTTTTAATTGTGGTAAAATATACATAACATAAAATTGATCAACTTAGCCATTTCTTTTTAAATTTTTTTTTTAACGTTTTATTTTATTTTTGAGACAGAGAGAGACAGAGCATGAGCGGGGGAGGAGCAGAGAGAGAGGGAGACACAGAATCGGAAGCAGGCTCCAGGCTCTGAGCCATCAGCCCAGAGCCCGACGCGGGGCTCGAACTCACGGACCGCGAGATCGTGACCTGAGTTGAAGTCGGACGCTTAACCGACTGAGCCACCCAGGCGCCCCAACTTAGCCATTTCTAAGTGCGCAGTTCAAACAGCGTTAAGTGCATTCGCATTGTTGTGTAACCATCCTTCTCCAGAACAGAAGTTCTGTATGCATTAAAATGCATAAAAATGCATTAAAATCCCCAAACAGAAATTCCGTATGCGTTAAACAATAACATCTCCCAGGCCACGGTAGCCACCGTTCTATTTTCTGTCTCCATGAATTTGACCTCTCCAGGTACTGCGTTTAAGTGGAGTCATACCATGGTGGTCCTTTTGTGTCTGGCTTATTTCACTGAGCGTATTTTCTTTTAAAAACAAAAACATCTTTCTTTATGTTTATTTATTTATGAGCGAGTGAGAGAGAAAATGAGCAAGGGAGGAGCAGAGACAGAGGGGGACAGAGGATCCAAAGCGGGCTCAGCATTGACAGCAGTGAGCCCGATGTGGGGCTCAAACTCACGAACCGTGAGATCGTGACCTGAGCTGAGGCGGGCCGCTCAACTGACTGAGCCACCCTGGCGCCCCTCACTGAGCATATTTCCGAAGGTTGTCCAAGTTGTAACACCAGTCCAAATTTTATTCCCTTTTAAGATGGAATAAGATGATGTTGAATGGATAGACCACGTTTTGTTTACCCATTCATCCGTCCAGGACATTGGGGTAGTTGCCACGTTTTGGCTGCTATGAATAATGCTATGAACGTGGGTGTACACATATCTGTTTGAGATCTTGCTTTCAATTCTTTAAGGCATATACCCAGAAGTGGAATTGCTGGATCATATGGTAATCCGTTTCCATAAGACACCCAACATGGCGCTCGAACTCATGACCCTGAGATCAAGAGCTGCATGCAATTCCGACTGAGCCAGCCGGGCACCCCATCATGTGAATCTGTGAAGTTTTAAGTCATATAACATTTAAAAGATGTCAGCCTGAGATGCGACCTTTCTGCACGACTTTGAGGCTGTCTGTGCTGGTAGCCAGACAGAAGTGTAGGGGTCAGGGACATGGGGAGGTAGAGGAGAGAGGGAAGGAAAGTCCTACCAATCAGCTTATTAGATCAAGAAGTTACACCCCCTCTGAGCAATACACAGCTATTTTGCTTCTGGATGGGTCGGAAAATAGCCCCCAGACAGGGCTGGCCAGTTGCCTTGTGGTTGAAAGGCAGCCTCTGCACAAGTTAAGGGCAATTTGCAGGCAGAAACCCTGCTCAGTCCCAAGTAGTGGTGAAGACACAGTCATGGCTGGGTTCACACTTGCTTGACCTCTGGGCAGTTTCTGGAAATGCCCCCAAACCGTTGTTAATTAATCCAGAACAGCTTAAAAAGAGTTTCTGAAAGGCTGTGGCCACCTGGCTGTCTTCACCTTCTCGAGCTTCCCATTTGCCGAGTGAGCTCAATGGTTTTTTCTGCACATCCACCCATCTTCATCTCTGTTAGCTCCAGTCATGTGCTTTCTGACCCAGAATATTTGTCACCGGCACTCCTTCCTGTCTCATTGTTTTGAAGCCTAATTCATCTTCCTGGGGGTATTGCAGTGTATATTAGTTTAAAAATAGACGAAGTAGAGACGCCTGGGTGGCTCAGTCGGTTGAGCGTCCGACTTCGGCTCAGGTCATGATCGCACAGCTCGTGAGTTCGAGCCCCGCGTCGGGCTCTGTGCTGACAGCTCAGAGCCTGGAGCCTACTTTGGATTCTGTGTCTCCCTCTCTCTCTGCCCTTAACCCACTCGCATTCTGTCTCTGTCTCTCTCAAAAATAAATAAACATTAAAAAACAATTTAAAAATAGACGAAGTCTCCTTGAAGTTCCTAGAAAAAGCATGTCACTGTACTGGGCAGTTTGCAACTGGGGAAAGTGACCTGAAGGACAGACTTATTCAAAATCTTGATGTGATTGCAATTCAATTAAAGAGGCTGGAAGAGGCCCCCCCCCCTTTGAGGATACTTAGTACATCCACGTGACGTCCCGTGTAGACATTTCCTCTCTCCCTTTAGCCTAGAACCTTGCAAAGTGTTCTTGCAAGGTTCTTGAACCTTGCAAAGTCTGGCACATGACAGGCTTTCAGGAACCTGTGAAGATTTTCACTTCGTGCCATGGCTTCCCATTTAGGTAGGAACCAGGCTGGACCGGGCTCCACGGTTTTCAACCCCGGTTTCTATTGAGCACAGGAGACCGGAGAGAGGCCACCCGCAATGTCACGGAAGGGACCCAGGGTATTCCGGCCCCCAGTCCTCAGGAAGATGCTTGCTCCCACAGCCAGCTGCGTTCGGCTTCCCATACTCAGAAGGGAAGTGTGGGCTTTCTACTGAGAAAAACCACAGACCTGCAGTTCTAGGCACTTTCCCAGAAACTTGAGCCTGACCCCAGGATAGCACCCTGCCAAGCTTCCCGGGGCCAGAGCCAGTCTTGGCACTTCCTGGGGGCTTCCTGACTCCCTGCAGCCGGTGCCAGGGCCTCATGGTCTGGAAACTGCCAAGGGGCCGAGAAGCGGCTGAAGTGCAAGCTCCTTCCCTGTTCAGATGGTGGAGGAAACACCCACGTGTGGAATGCCTGCTGGCTGTCTGCCCCCAGCTCTGCCCGTTTCCTGCGCCTTGGGCCACCAGGAGCTGTTGGCAAGCCTTCTGCCCAAGACCCAGCAGTCTGGGCCCTTTTCGTTTCCTTCCAATGCATTTGCTTGAATATAAAGGGCTAAGATCCCCGCCCCACCCCCTCTCTCTGCATTTGGAACAGAGATTCGGCAAAAAATTTACTTTTCTTAAGTTTATTTATTTTGAGAGAGAGAGAGAGAGTCAGAGAGAGAGAGAGAGAGAGAGAGAGCATGGGGGAGGGGCAGAGAGAGAGAGAGAGAGAGAGCATGGGGGAGGGGCAGAGAGAGAGAGAGAGAGAGAGCATGGGGGAGGGGCAGAGAGAGAGAGAGAGAGAGCATGGGGGAGGGGCAGAGAGAGAGAGAGAGAGAGAGAGCATGGGGGAGGGGCAGAGAGAGAGAGAGAGAGCATGGGGGAGGGGCAGAGAGAGAGAGAGAGAGAGAGCGAGCATGGGGGAGGGGCAGAGAGAGAGAGAGAGAGAGAGAGAGAATCCGAAGCAGGCTCCACCCTGTCAGCTCAGAGACTAAGACATGCAGGACTCAAACTCACACACCGTGAGATCATGACCTGAGCTGAAATCAAGACGTTTAACCGACTGAGCCGCCCAGGCACCCCTCAGCAAAAACTTTTAACAAGTCCAGTGGTACCTTTAAGTAATTTTGATTCAGCCATTGTTATTCTTTATATCTTTTGTCTAACTCGTTCGCGTACCTTTCATGCTTTTATAGTTTTTTGTAACTACCAGAGCAATAGAACTGGACCCAGAAACTTGGAAAGCACAGAAAAGAGAAAGAAACCTGTTTACGTGTAATCCCATCATTGTAACAACCGTTCCGGTGTGTTCTCTCTTGGGTGAGCGTCTTGGTTAGCTAAAGTCAGTGAACATAAAACACTGTGTGATCTGTTGTGGGTTTTTGTCTCCTTTAACACTGTGCCATTACATTAGCAGTTTTTCCTTGAAACTCTATGTTCCCCACACATCATTTTAGAATTTTTAGAATATTAAAAGATGGCCATACCTTTGAAACTGTCCCTTACCTTTATTTATTTTTTTAATTTTACTTCTCGCAGAGTTAGAGTGTTGGCTTTCTTTCCCCATTCCCAGCTCCGGATGTCCCATTCAGTTGTCTTTATTTCGGTTTTAGTATCTAGGTCCCTGGAGAGTCCCTGCCAATCTGCATGGAAGGTACAGAATTTGTGCCACGTAACTGCTGGGACTTACACCCTAACCCTGTAGGCCTCCCTGCTCTTGGGTGGCCATGGTGCTCAGTGATGAAGGTGGTCCGGCCTGGAACAGAGCCAGCCAGACCCATGGGATCAACGCGTGGGCCATTTTATGTGGTTTCTGAGCAGTGGCAGAGAAAGCGTAACCTGTCTGCGTGTGACCAGGTAGGTGGATGACGGTTTTTGCCAAGGTCCTTGAAGAGGAAAGGAAAGGATAAACTAAGGGTCCTAGAGCGTTCTTGACTAACAAATACAGGAACTGATTAAGGGCTATATACACAAAACCACGTGGGAGGTAATTTTGGGAATGTTTAAGGGATTTTCAAGGGTAATTTTTATTTGATTTTTAATTTGCACTCTGACTCTTGGGCAAGACATGACTCCATGACTGTTGGGAACGGCTGAAGCTAATTTGGTTGCTTTGCTAGCATCTGTCATGTTCTGTCAGTGAACTCCAGGAAAGGGGAAAAGATAGAGGTCCTTCGACCCCGTTCCTCCAACTTCTCCATGTGACAGCGTGTTCCAACAAAAGCAAGTCTTCCACCAAATTCTGCCAGGAGCAAGCCTGCATAAAAGCAGTCTATGTAACCTGTTCTTGTAAAGTCAAGGATGGAATCGGCCGACGTTCCATGAGTCCGGCAACAGAGCCCTCTGTGAAGTGGGGAAACCCAGGACCAGGTGGAACTCAACACCCAGGCTGTATTCCAGAGGGGCCAAGCCTGGTCTTGCAAGGGTGGGGGATGCCCTAACATCTTTCTAGCTAACCACACTGAGCAACGCCCAAGTACCCAAGGAAAAGTTAAAACTTATTTCTAACATCTCATGTGTTAATGATTGAGCCTCTTCACTTGCCAAAGATATCTGAATCTTGCTTACACCTGGAAACAACCAAAACACCCACCAGCACGGGACCGTTTTCATAAAGTTTGGCCCCATTGTGTAACGGACCCCTCTGCTGCTGAAATAAAAAAAAATAAGGACGCTGTCTGGGAATTGGTGAGGCGAAATTTCCCGGATGGAGGATTCAGTGCAAGCAGCAAGGTGCAGATGTATGAGGCATTAGTAGCCCACGTTTTGTGTACATGGAGGCAGAGTGGAATAAGAGTTAATATGTGCACTTGCTTCTAATTGCAAAAAGTCTTTGGAAGGAAACACCGGACACGAATGAGTTACCCCTAGAGGTAGGGGTGGGAAATGGGATTGGAAATGCGGCCAATAGGATAGGAGTGGAAGATAAACTCTTTACTATAATGTGTTTTGATTTTTTTTTTGGGGGGGGGTGTGGGTGGGGAGAGTGGTGCCAGCAGGAAAGAGGGGCAGAGGGAGAGAGAGAGAGAGAGAGAGAGAGAGACTCTTTTTTTTTTTTTTTAATGTTTACTTATTTATTGTGACAGAGAGCATGTGTATATCCATGGGAGGGGCAGAAAGAGAGGAGAGAGAGAATTCTATGCAGGCTCCTCTGTGTCAGTGCAGAGCCTGGCATTGGGGCTTGAACCCATGAACTGTGAGATCAGGACCTGAGCTGAAATTAAGAGTCGGACACTTAACCGGCTGAGCTACCCGGGTGCCCCTGGAAAGAATCTTAAGCAGGCTCTATGCTCCTCAAAGGGCCCGTCTTGGGACTTAATCCCATGACCTTGATCATGACCTGAGCTGATATCAAGAGTCAGACATTCAACCAGCTGAGCCACCCAGGCGCCCCTACCGTTTTGATTTTTAACCATGTGAATCTATTACCTATTCTAAGCAAATACATATATAACTTAATTTTCACATACATACAGCATACTGTTTATACCAAAGGGTTTTTTTTGTTTTATTTTTAAAGTTTATTCATTTTCGAGAGACAGAGAGACAGAGCATGAGTGGGGGGGGGGGGGGCGGGCAGAGAGAGAGGGAGACACAGAATCCGAAGCAGGCTCCAGGCTCTGAGCTGTCAGCACAGAGCCTGACGCGGGGCCTGAACCCATGAACTGTGAGATCGTGACCTGAGCTGAAATTAAGAGCCAGACACTTAACCAACTGGGCCACCCAGGCACCCCTACACCAAAGTATTTTAAAGTCAATTCCAACACAGGCAGTATGACAGCGACCCTCAATCCTGATGTGACTTGAAGGCTGGGCTTCTCAAACCAGGGGGCCAGGTGCTCAAAACCATAGGACAAACATCTTGCTGGAAGATCTAGAAGGAAAACAGACTTAGAATATTCTGGAGTAGAATGTAGCTTTGCCAAGAGCCCTCCTGACTTGCTGCATCCATTCAGCCATTAACCTTCAGTCCTGTGGGGTGGCATAAGCAACACTCAGGGGATCTCTGTGCCCAATATGCTGTCAGGGTCCATCTTTGTGAGTTTCACCTGCCTGGGGTTTTTGGATTTTCTAAAGCAAATTTCATTTGGTCTCTACAACACCTCTGAGCAAGTAGTAAATATTATCCCTGCTTGACACAAGGAGAAACCAGGGCTCAAAAGCCACGCACGTGATTAGATTAAAGTTATTTGATGACAGTGACGTGCATGTCACTGTCACGTGAGCAAAGGCTATGGTCTGTTAGGAATTTACCTATTTCTACATTTAGTTAGGACAAGAGCTATCATTGTCCTTGTTTTTTGTTTTTATTTTTATTTATTTAAAAAGATTTTTTTTAACGTTTATTTATTTTTGAGACAGGGAGAGACAGAGCATGAACAGGGGAGGGTCAGAGAGAGAGAGAGAGAGAGAGAGACAGAAACAGGCTCCAGGCTCTGAGCTGTCAGCACAGAGCCTAACGCGGGGCTCGAACTCATGGACCGCGAGATCACGACCTGAGCCGAAGTCGGACGCTTAACCCACTGAGCCACCCAGGCGCCTCTGTTTTTTGTTTTTATTTACATAGTGATATTTCCTGACAGTTTCTCAAGGAGTGTCTATACACACCCAAGAAGGTCCAGGGACAACAAAAGGAAGAAAAAGAAATTGAAAGCCAAGAGGGATCGGCCCTTGCAGCTGGGGGGGCTTTCTCAGGGCCATTGCTGAAAGGGAACGGCCAGCAACCTGTCCCATGCTAGGCACCTTGAGGAAGGCTGGTTGAATGGCAGTCTGGGCAGAGCTGTGACAGCCCACAGAGCTGACATCTCTGTTTACAAGCAGAGACTGAAAACAAAAGTCTGGAAGTCGAGAGGCTCTTCCTTACCGTGGGTAATTCCGGAACGAGAAACTCCAGACCCTCTTCCTGGGAAGGGGGTGAGGCGTGGGCTGATCCCGTGATCATTGCCCCTTATCAGTATTTCTGCTTCTGACTCGCCTACCGCCAACACTCTCAGCCCAGAGCGGTTGTCACCCTGCAAAGGGCAGGGGCACCAGGGCACACCTCCCTGTGCCATTTGCACTCTGATCGCAATGGCTTCTATTTGCGCCACCCTGATGCTCTCGTAGGGACCAGGACGTGGCATTTTCTCTTTTGATTCTTGCATCAACGGGGAGGAAGTTAAGCCAGCTGAACGTGATGACCTTCACTGCAGGGAAGGACAAGACCTAGAACAGGAGATGGAACCAGGCCTCGAACCCAAGTTAGGACATGCCCATCAGGAGCTCTTCCAGCCGCCAGTGTCAGAGTGAGGAGTCTCGGGGTCTGAGGCTGCCCACGCTCCTGGCCAGCAGACCCCAATTCTATCTGCCTCTGTGTCTCCAGTGCCAGTCTGTCAGAGCGGCTTCCCGGGCATATGACCTGGACGGTCACACAGTCACGTGCTCAGAAAGGCCCACATTTGGTTTAACGCTCTGCTGTCACCACTTAGAAATCCTTCATAATTTTCCCTTTTTTTATTTTAATTTTTTTAAGATTTATTCATTTTTCAGAGACAGAGACAGAGCATGAGAGGGGTAGGGGCAGACCGAGAGGGTGCACAGCATCTGAACAGGCTCCAGGCTCTGAGCTGTCAGCACAGAGCGCAACGGGGAGGGGCTTGAACTCACGGACCATGAGATCATGACCTGAGCCGAAGTCGGACGCTTAACCGACTGAGACACCCAGGCACCCCATAAGTTTGCCTTTAAAAACAAAAAAAAGGAAATGTATTGGGGTGCCTGGGTGGCTCAGTCGGTTAAGCGTCCGACTTCAGCTCAGGTCATGATCTCACGGTTGGGTTTGAGCCCTGCATCCGGCTCTGCACTGTCCATTCAAAGCCTGGAACTTGCTTTGGGTTCTGTGTCTCCCTCTCTCTCTGCCCCTCCCCAACTCATGCTCTGTCTCTCTCTGTCTCTCAAAAAATGAATAAACATTAAAAAAATTAAAAAAAAAAGAAATGTGTTGTGATAAAACACACAGAACATAAAATTTACCATTTTTAAGTGGATATTTAGTAGCATTAAGTACATTCACAATGTTGTATAGCGATCATCATTATCCATTTCCAGAATATTTTCGTGACCCCAACCAGAAATTCTGTACCCAGTAACTCCCCATCCTCCCCTGCCCCCAGCCCCTAGGGGCCCCTACCCCACCTCTGTCTCTACGAACTTAACTATACTGGAAACCTCACATAAGTGGAATCATGCAATGTATTTCCTTTTGTGTCTGGCTTGTTTCTCTCTGAATGAGGGAAACAGAGGTTCCCTGAATGAGGTTCATCTCTGTTCTAGCATGTGTCAGAATGGCCTTCCTTTCTAAGCCTCTTCCATTGCACGACTTCACCACATTTCCTTTATCCATTCGTCTGTCAGCAGACATTTGGGTTGTTACTATGCCTCTGGCTATTGTGCACACTATTGCTATGAACATTTGTGTATATGTTGCAATTCGTTTTTAATTATTGTTAAACCGGGGAACACGATAATAAATGGCATTTAGTAGAAAAAACCCTTCAAAGCCCAAAGCCAATGGGAAGAAAATAGCAAAAAGGCTCTTGGGTGGTTAATAGTATAAGGAAACTTGCTCAAGGGCAAGGTTGTTTCCCCATTGACTTCCTTCCCCGTTCATTTGCATCAACTCCTTGGTCCTTGACCCGCTGTCAAACACCTCCATTGATTTAAAAAATAACTTTGGTTGGGGGGAAAGGTACATTAAACATATCTACTGACTCTAAATGTGTCCCAATTTCAGAAATGCTTAATATGGATAATTATGCAAGCTGGGTGATGTGTATGTGGAGATTCATTGTACTGTTCTTTTTTTTTTAACATCTGAAAGTTTAGTAAGAATATACAAAATAATTTGAAAAACTTACGAAGTGTATCTTGAAGTGGAGGAAAGAGGGTCCATCCTATTTCCTGACTTGACCCACATTTCCCGGCTGAGTCTCCATCCCAGGGGTTGGAAGTGTGAGACTTGGTTCATGTTCAGGATCCCGAGAGGGCAAGGAGTCCCCAGGAGGCCGCTGGGGGCCTGAAGGTTTATAAGCTAGTTGTCATGGAGTTGTTCCCTTCCTCTCCACTGCTGGCCCCATACACTGAACTGCAATTGAATTCCAGTAAAATTAACCTTCTGGATGGAAAAGCAAGAAGAGGGGGAGCCCCCAGATTTGCTCCTGGGAAGCACTGCCGTCTCCTGCCACCCCAGGAGGGCCAACAAGGGCCGAGCTGCCTGGGAGAAGGCCCCCCCACCCCCGCCCCCGACTGTAAACGGATGCTTCCTTCAATCCCCAACCCCCGCCCCAGTCCCCCCCCCCCCCCCCCCGCCCCTTATATCAGGAATGGTAACAAAAGAAGGAACGTTAAACCAGATAGTAATACCCTGCCAGCTTTCATGTGGTCCCGGAACATCTGCTTGAGAAACTACACTACACACTGTGGGGTGAGTCACTGGGGTCTGGCCTCGCATTGGCTGCGAGAATCTCCTGATGCTGGAGGAAAACTGGTCTTTCTCCCATTGGAAGGGAACAGACCCAGGGCCGTCAGCAATGGCATGCCTCGGATGATGCCGCAGCGCATTGCTACCCCGTGGCCTCTCCGCTTCTCCCTGGCCCCTGGCAGAGTGGATGGCCTCCTAAAACTTCTAAGCTTGAAAGAGGTTGGGAAAATGAGAAAGGCAGTCATAGGATAGCCGGGGCGTGTCTGCTCCTTGGGAGAACTGGTCACAAAGCCTGCACCTGGTTTAAATGAGCCGGCAATCCTGGGGTGTCAGTCCTGATTGTGATTGAAAAAGTGTGACCGGCTTCTTAATCCCACAATAAAATCTCCCTTTCCAAGGTAGCAAGCAGTCCCTTCCTGGTTTGGATCTTAAAACTTGGGCCTGGCAGGCAGGTCCCAAAGCAGCTCAGTAAGGGCGGGGCTCAAGGCTGGATCGTGGCCTGCCGTGGAAAGGCTTTGTAGGGCCCTGAGCCGCCTGGCCTTGGGCAGGACGCTTCCTCTCTTGGTCCTCAGTGTCCCCATCTGTAAAGTGCCTAACTGATCTTAAGAACTCGTCCAGCCGAGAACTTCAATGAGACAAAGCAAAGGTGTCACTGGTACTTTCCCTTCAACTTCTGTTGTAAAATTGCTCATTTCTATCAGGAAAACAGGCGGATCAGTGGACAAAATGGCCCACGGTCATGAGATGAATCTGTCCGTCTGTGCAAGGCAGGAACCCCGGGCAGAAAGGTCCGGAGCTGCCCTCTCAGCCTCCATGAGCAGTCTTCCAGGTGCTAACCTGTCATTCTGGCAAAACAGAGTGGGCAGGAGTTTAGGGGTTCTGAGCTCAGTCCTGGCTATTACGGCACTCTGTCCCCAAGTCTGTCTGAGCCTGTGTCCTCACATGTGAAATGCCTGGGGGTAGGGGTGGAGGTGGGGGGACAGAGGGGAGCATTCCTATTCTAATTCTTTCTGAGGGTATTGCAAGAATCAAATATGCCAGCGCTTTAAAAAGGATAAAGTTCCACTCCTACTTAAAGGATTATTATTTACTTAATTCCTTGAAAGAAAATCACAGTGAGAACTTTCACTATCCCCGGAGGACTAGGTTTTCTGGGGATACTTTCAACATCAACCAGTGGGACTTTTATGCCTGGCCTAGCTAGTCAGTACATCCTGGTCCAGGAGACGTTTTCAGCTGGATCTCACTGTTGTGTAAATGGGCCAAATACGGCCTTAGGCCTTAGCGTATTGGCCCCAAATGTTTCCAGTTGGTTGTTTATTCACAGCAGACTAAGACTGTTAGCCCAAAGCCTGCCAATGCCAAACGTAATTTTTTATACACCCAATTGCTTAAAATATAACGCAAATACATCTATTTTTAGCTATTTAGGGCCTACTTACTTTGCATACCCCTCGAAACTGCACTCAACATCAGGTCACCACAGATTAGACAAACCCTATGAAAGACCACCACATCGCTGCTGCCTTCTGGAACTCCCTCACCCAGAGCCATCCCCCACCTTACTGCTGAGTAAGGTCATCTGGATATGTAAGCACCCTCTCTGCCCCTGGGAGTTTTCATGGTCTGGTCCCCTTATGGGTGGTCGCTTCTTGCCTCCGTCTCTGGAAGGTCTCTTGCTGGGATGACCTCTCGTCCTCATTCAGCATTGTCCCAGGGCCATCTAGTAAGGCTTGTTGTGTGTCACTGCCCCTTGTGGTCCTGTGTCTTCCTTGATCAACCCTGAAATCCTCCAACTTACCAGTTACTCAGCCTGCTCCTGAGTCAGAAAACCTCAGACATTTTCCAATGGCTCAGCCTCAATGTTTGCGCAAACATCAGCAAACCTCCTTAGTCTGGAAATTCTCTACTTGGAGCTATGCTTCCTTGGGCCTCAAGGCCCCCAGGACTGGCAGCAGCTTCCGGGAAACCCTGGGGGCAAAACCCCCAACCCAACTCAACCCAAACATCCAGGCTTCAGGCTTGTCACGGCACCTGGGATCACGTTCGTGTGCCTAGAGGTGGGGATGGCTGTGCTCGGGGTACGGACCAGGGCGGACAGGTCTCCAGGGTGCTGTCACCATAAGGTCGAAACTTGGGAGGTAATTTACCCAAGAGAGATGATTGAAGAGGGAGAGCTGGAGCTGGAGGGGCCCACAGAGATTAATGTAAATCTCATTTTACAGAATTAGTGTAAAATTTCATTTTACAGAAAAGGAAATTGACAGAGAAAGAGAGAGAGAGAGAGAGAGAGAGAGTGAGAGAGTGAGTGGGGGAGGGGCAGAGAGAGAGGGAGACACAGAATCGGAAGCCGGCTCCAGGCTCTGAGCCATTAGCACAGATCCTGACGCGGGGCGCGAAGCCATGAGCTGTGACATCATGACTTGAGCTGAAGTTGGACACCCAACCGACTGAGCCACCCAGGCACCCCTGAAGTTATCTTTATCTTATAACTATAAAATCTAAGCACCTTATTCCCCAGCCACAGTGACTGGTTCAGGGCAAGAAGTGTGCCGTCAGAGTTGATGATAACCAACACCACTTTTGCTGGAAGAGTTGAGAGTGTGTGTTCTTTCTAACTGTACACAGACCTGGACGGCGGGAGTCTCGACCTGCCATCAATCCCTTCCCTCACATACAGACTGTGAATGAATTCAGCCAGAGAACAAGAGATAGAGACTGAATCCCGGTACTACTGTTTGAGCTCCTGGATCCAGTTTTACCTGAAGTTCTCCTGGAATAGCCCTTTTGCACGTAACTTTGAGTCAGCTTTTCCATCCTTTTAAGCATGCACTAGGGTGCCAAACTGGCCATCTCTATGCTGGTATTTTCTACCATCGTTCTTTGGCTGTGGTTCTTTTGATCATAGTACTCATGCTGGTTTGTACTCCCACCAGTGCCCTCCTGTGATGCTCTCAAAGTTCAGCTTAGTTTGACAAACATTTCCTGGACTTTTACTGTATGCCAGGCCCTGTGTTATGCTTTGGGAGAGACACAGCGATTAGGACACGGTTCCTGCTTTCCAGAAATTTATAGACTCAGAACTTGTTATTAAGGGAACCACAACACACAGTAATATGTGTACTCAGGCAAGTCCATGCAAGGCTTGGAAACAGTACCTAGAGAGTAGGAATTCTGTGTGGGAAGCAGAGGGGGTCTTCTACTCTGAATGAGGCAAGGTCCTCGTGGTGCAGCTGTGAGGGACTGTGGGTCATTAGCACCCCTCCTAATGGGTCAGTTGTTTCCAACTCATGATGCCTCCTGTAGAAAAGTTTGGATCAAGTGCCTCAGTGCTTTGCTGACAGCCCCTTGGCCATATGAACCATTCTGGGGTTTTCGGGTTGGTGAATACTTTACAATGTATATTTGGGGAGCTTTGATATTTATGTGAGTGTACTTGAGGATTCATCCACGGAAAATAAGAAAGCATTGCATTTATCTGGGGGAGGGGGTCTCAGGAACTGAGGCAGGACCAAGCATGGTAGACTTTACTCGATCCTTCCTGAGACCCTGGTGAGCTGCTTCACCTTCCCTCCTGTCATCCCTGCTCCCCCCATCCCGGCCACACATGGAGCTTGAATGGTACTTAAGTGCTTCCTGTTTCCAGAATACACTGACCCCCTTACCTTCACATCTCCCTCTTCCAGAAATGCCTCCTTCTTGTTAACCAACATGGTGACTTCTCATCCTTTACTCCCCACCTAGAATCATCCCACCCCTTCCTGGGACACCTATGTATTCCTTCTCTTCTGTTCCCACAATCCATGATACACGCCCTGTGTGTGGGGGGGGGTGGGGGGTGGGGGGTGGTTAGGTAAAGAGGAGGTGAGACCTAAAGTCAGGAAAGTGTGAAATTGAAAACATAGGAGGCTTTGCAGGGCCAAGGCTAGGGACGCTCAGTCAGATAGAATTGTGCTTTTTCTCTGTTGCCATTGAGACAGTGGTCAACTCTGTCACCCATTGAGGGCCCTATTTACAATGACATTATCTGTGCTCTGAGATGATGTCAAAACCCTTCTGGAAGGACTTAGCCCAGTTGGATAACCCCTGACTAACTGCTGAAACCACCTGTAAGCCACCCGCCACCCCAACATCATGGTCATCATTAGATTGTGTTGTTACTGGCATCAGGCATGTCTCCCCTCTGGCTTATAAATTCCTTGGGAGCGGGACTATGTATTTTCATCTTTCTGTCCTAGATGCAGGGCACAGAGCTTAGCTCATAGGCAGCATTCAATAAAAGCATCCTGAATGAGTCAGTGAGTGCATAAATGCAGGAATGAATGAATGAATAAATCCTTCCCACGGATGGGGAGTGGCGATAGAAAGGAGAACACAAGGTTTCAATCAGCATAACAATGGGCTTTAGAAGACTTGCCTTTTCCATCTGAAAAAATGAGGATAGTGGACACCCGCATCCATGCTCAAAAATGTCAGTCCTAAGAGCACTGAACTTTCTTACAATGTCAAGTTTCCCCAAGTGAAATCTGCTGCCTCTTGAAATGGTCCTTTGTCTGAGGATTCCCATCAGAATCGTGCAGCGGCGGGAGAATCAGATGCCCCCTGCCCAAGACCCTTCTTAATGCAAACGCTCCTTGTATTAAGGATCCCACGCTAATTAGGGCAGAGCTGGACACTGCATCCATTTCTCATTCTAGAAGAGCACATTGCCCCATTACAATGATGATACTTGGAGGGCTGCAGACATTTAAAACATGCCACATATGACTCCATAGAAACTGGTGCCATTGCCAACCAACAGACGAGACCATAACTGGAGGGGGTAAAGGGAAGTCGATGGAGCTCATTGAAAATGTAAAACCAAGAAAGAGACTCCTGAGACTTCTTGGAACCCATTTTGGGTGAGAAGAAGTGAGAGAACGTGGGAAATGGAAATGAAAGATAGGAGGAGTTTGAAAAGAGGTTATTATTAGAAACCGGCCAGTTGGACTCTGGGTCAATTTCCTGCTCAGTTTCTTGCCAGCAACAATGGCACAAAGTGACTCTTGGCTGAGGAGGCTTGCTTGGCTGAACACAAGAGGAAGGGAGGCTGGGCTTAGGGGGTCTGGGGTCCTTGCGTTTCAAAGAGGGAAGGAAGCTATGCCTCGGGCGATGTGAATTCGTAATTCCATTGCACCATGTTGAAGAACTGGTGGAAGAGGAAATCTGGCTGCCCTGGAAAGATTCTAGAATATGTCAGTGGACAGCTGATGCAGGATAAGTTTCAGCGTCCCAAGAGTCCTGCTCTTCACCTCATGGTTGGGACCAGGAGCTATTCTCAAGAATGGGGAGAACCAGGGGTGCCTGGGTGGCTCAGTCGGTTGAGTGTCCGACCTCGGCTCAGGTCATGATCTCATGGTCTGTGGGTTCAAGCCCCATGTCGGGCTCCGTGCTGACAGCTCAGAGCCTGGAGCCTGCTTCGGATTCTGTGTCTCCCTCTCTCTCTGCCCCTCCCCTGCTTGTGCTCTCTCTCTCTCTCTTTCTTTAAAAATAAACAAAAACATTTTAAAAAAAATTTTAAAAAAGAATGGGGAGAACCAGAGAAGACTTGAGTGTCGCATAGATGTTCATGCTCAAAATTGAGGAGTTTAGCTTACCTGTTTTGTTTTTTTTTTTCCTCAAGAGATTTTGGCTACAGCAGTGTTTTTGAAGGGGTATTTCTGTGGCTAGATGCTAGAACTTCAAGTGGAGAGGGTAAGCACATTTCTTTAAGGCTGCATGTGGCAGATTCCATTAGTTGGCTACCCACAAGGCTCTCCCAACTCCCTTCTGCCTGGTTATTTCTCACTATCAATGCTAAATGTGTTAAATATTCACTTCCGTGGTCTTTTTTCCAGATAAGGGTGAGCATATGACCTTGTTCTAACCCATGAGATATAAAAAGAAGCCTAGGAAGGTAGACACTGTGGGGTTCTGAGAAATCTTATGCCTTTATGGTAAACAAAACAGAGAGCTCCTCCTCTATCTGCTGTAAATACAGATGGGATGGCTGGAACTGCAGCAGCCATCATGTAATTGTGAGGGAAGACCAAGAAAATTTCAGCGACATCTGCTCTGGTGTGACCAGTCCACTGAACCAAGGCCACAACCACCTCTCTCCAGGCTTCTTCTTTTTTTTTTTTTTTTTTTTTTTTTTTTTTTTTTTTTTTTAATTTTTTTTTCAACGTTTTTTATTTATTTTTGGGACAGAGAGAGACAGAGCATGAATGGGGGAGGGGCAGAGAGAGAGGGAGACACAGAATCGGAAACAGGCTCCAGGCTCCGAGCCATCAGCCCAGAGCCTGACGCGGGGCTCGAACTCACAGACCGCGAGATTGTGACCTGGCTGAAGTCGGACGCTTAACCGACTGCGCCACCCAGGCGCCCCTCTCCAGGCTTCTTATGAAAAGAAGAAGAAGAAGAAGAAGAAGAAGAAGAAGCCCTGTATTTGAGTTTTCTGCTTTTTGCAGTTGAATGCAATCATACCTGATACCCAGGACTTCTTAGTAGATTTCATATGCTTGTGTGTATTCTAAATCTCCAAGAGGAGAACAGAATAGGCAGCAATTGCAAACTTGTTTAACTGAAGTACAATTTTTTTTAAAACTAACTTTTGTGGGACTAGTGTTTCGGGTATACTCTTTGAGAAACTCTGGGCTAGGGGATCACAGGCGTGGTATGACAGACAGACAGACCCTAGGGCACCTGCCACGTTCATGCCTTGTTTAATCACTTCCCTTTTGGGGTAGGCATGACGTGCAACTTGCTTCTAACCAGTAGTATATGCAAAAATGATGGGGTGTCACCTCCATGATGATGTTACCATTACATAGATTGGCAAGTATAATTTCTTTTCTCTCACCTCGCTGTTCTTCTGGAAATTTCATAGGAAGGCATATATTTTGAATGTCAAATGAGGACAGAGAAGGATGATAGATAACCAAAACAGCAGGAAACCAGCTTCTCCACACTGAAGGGCCAAACCGTCTCTAAGAACCACGTCTCCCGGTGAGGAAAGCCAGTTTCTGTCCAACTGGATGAAACGTGGAATGAACTGTCCATTTGGGGCAACCTGGCATTTCTAAGGACTCAAAGGTGATGACACTCATGAGAGAACAGCGTGTGTTTGGAGCTGTTCCATTTTTTGAGGGTTTTATATGTAAAGAGCTTGTTAGGTTAGAACATCTTTATTGGAAGAAAAGTATCCTAGCAGAAAAATGGGCGGGGCACACGGGAAAGCCTTAACTCCATTAGCCCTAGACCCCATATACCCAAACCAGCCTACCAGCTGGAGCCTTATACTGGAAGCTGGCACTTGCCCAGTTGTTTGCTTTCTAGTGCTGGGTAACAACGAGCACAAATGCAGCATTTTAGATGACACGCACATGTCTCAGCTTCCATGGGTCAGAAATCAATACAATGGGGGCACCGGGGTGGCTCAGTCAGTTAAGTGTCTGAGTCTTGATTTTGGCTCAGATCATGATCTCGTGGTTTGTGAGCGCTGAGTTGGGCCCTGTGCTGACGGCACGGAAGCTGCTTAGGATTCTCTCTCTCTCTCAAAATACATAAACTTAAAAAAGAAACAATAAAGAGAAATCAGCTCAGTTTAGCTGCTCTGCTCTGGGTCGGTCTCACACGGCAGCCGTAGCCAGGTGGACAGCTATGCTTCACCTGACGCCTGGGCCCTCTTCCAAGTCCACGTGGTTGTTGGCAGAATCCAGTTCCTGGTGCTCGTGGGACTGGGGCCCTACGTTCCTATGGGCCGCCCATCGTTCTGGCCAAAGGACCCGCTCCGTAGGCGGCCCACGGTGCGGCACCTTCCTTCTTCAAGACCAGCAGAAGACACTATCTGCTCCTTGTAGTTCAGTCAAGAGCTGTTCATGGAGCACTGTCCACGTGGCAGTTAGTTCTGGAAGCTCCTCAGGTGGCTCCAGAGTTAGTCCTAGAGGAGCCGAGACATCCTGCTTCTGAGTATCTCCCCCTTGAATCCTGCAGACAGCGGGATCCCGTGTAAACCATTTCCATGTTACTATGGAACTTTTCTGGGCAACTGCCATCACCATGAGGGCGTTTCTCTGACATTGTGGGTATTTTAAGTCGCAAGATCATTTTACGTTTTTCCATCTATGGGAGTAGCTTCAGTTAATGACGTCCGATAGCAAAAGGTAGTAAACATTCCTCCAATGGAAATTCTCTAGACCCAAGTCCCAGTGGTCCTCACTGTAAGCCCCCATCTACACACCACACAGATAGGGCTGTGGCACAGGGGCTCGTCCCTACGGGCACTTGGCTCTACCCTACATCGTGGGTGTGCAGGGGGTCTTACAAGTTCCCATTTAGCATGTCTAATATTGCTACCAGGGCAGGTGTGCAAGCCTTCTTGTATAGTTTTGTACAAAACTGCATATTATAGTTTGATAATACCAGGTAGGGGAGAGGCACCTGGGTGTCTCAGTCAGTTCAGCAGCTGACTTCGGCTTAGGTCATGATCTCACATGGTTCCTGAGTCGAGCCCCCACATCAGATCCTCTGTCCACCTCTCTCTCTGTTCTTCCCCTGTTTGCTTGCTCGCTCGCACAGGTGCGCTCTCTCTCTCTCTCAAAAAATAAACATTAAAAAGCAATCATAATACTAGGTAGGGGAAACATTCCCCAGCCAGACATGGACATCCCCCAAATACAAAGAGAAAGAGATGTTACCACTTCCCATAAAGCCTGTTCGGACACAGCAGTTCTCATCCAGCCTTTTCCCTTCATTCCACCAACGTTTCTACCTGTACCCTCCATCAGAATTTCATCAACAGGTTTTGGTTTTTCAAAGTGGGGTGGGGGAAGTGTTCCCTGGACAGACAGACATATCCGTTTCCATAAAACATTCAGGTAAAGGAGACATATTTCTTTACATCATACCTGCTTAACCATTCCACATTTCATGGTCCTAGCCACCCTTCCATTTTTACATTTTCTCAGAGTGATTACAGCCTGAGTCAGGGCTTCGTCATTTGGTTTTGGTACCACGGTGCACAGGACTCCTGTATCAAGAAGTCCTGGAAACTTCCCCACCCCTGGCCATTTTACTCACTTTCGTGCAAAAGGGTTTAGGTCTCCAGTGAGGCATCGATTGAATGAAGGGACCCTTACCCTTTTGTCAATCATTATTGATTAATCAGCAAAACTGCTACCCCAAGAACTTACTGGCCAGATTTCTCTTTGTAATCTCTGCCTTCTGGCTTTTCAAAATTCTCCTGAATAGGGTAAATAGAAAAGACTTGTTTGGGGCCCTTTAAGGTTTAGGGGGTGGGACCACCTGGGGGATTTTTTGGTCTATCCAACCTTTGGATATCCATTTTATTCATCCCATTTCATTCATTTTATTCAATATCCATTTATTCATCCCATTTTTTTTTTTTTTTTTAGTAACCTGAAGGGACAAGTCTCACGACTCTCCCCTTTCTGTTTCCTCTTTTTTTCATTCCTATCAAATTTTGCTTTATTCACCTTTTTTCCTTACAGCAGTTTAAGAATTTCCACTTAATGGGAGTCTCTTGACTGTCCCTTCAGCCTCTTCCTGTTCTCTTGTTAATTAACCTAGCGTTTTTATTAGCATCTGGAAGGCCCCTGAGGAGAAATGAGACACCAGTAAGGCTTCCTGGACGGTTACTTGGTTTTGCAATAATAGGGTTATATAGCCGCCATGTAAAAGGGGCTTCTTTACCCACAGCATGACCGTGACATGGGGTCACGGGCATATTCAATGGGTGGCTATTCCGGTCACCATAAAACAGTCCCACATACCTTGCATACAAAGCATATCAGCTGCTTTGTCTGGGGTACTCCACTTGGCATTGGGACTTGGCACTTGATTTACCATGTATAGGGGGAGACGGACGGACCCCCTCTAAGGTTAATGGACTTGACAGCGGCTGTTCTTTTGGCAGTAATGTCTTGTGTGTCTGGACCACGTATAGCCATCTGTGATTGTTCAGCAGTGATGTGTGGGTCCTGAGTCAATTCCAACATGCTCCTCTACTCTGCGGCATTTGGAGCCACGACACAGAACCCACATTCATTACTCTTACGGTCCATTGTAGTAAAGGTTCTTTAGGAAGCTGGCACTGAGCCACAGAATGAAACAATTCCTTCACACCGTATGCCCTGGTTTCAATGGTTTCTTGGTTTTGCCCTTCCCACTACTGACTACCTTCTGGGTGACCAGAGGTTGTCTCCCACAATTTTTACGTTGGTGGGGTGGGGGTGGGGGGGCAGCTGTGAGGCTAGTGGCCAAAGCTCGGATGGACCAAAATCGAAGCCAGGTCTAGCATCCAGGTCTGAGCCAGCACACTTTTAATTTCACGTTAACTGTCACAGAGCAACCGACTGTAGCCCAGCAGCTCCTCCATACCACAGGTGACCACATGGCCACCCCCAGATCAAGGGTGCTTTATCCCTCACTCTTTCTTTTCCCAAACCACCTGTTTCCGTGAACCAGGGTCACTCTAGTGATGTGGAAAATGTTGGGGTTCAGAGCCTACGGCCAAGAAAGAGTTCTTGAGACATCTTCGGTGCAAAAAGATGTCTTTTTTATATAATAAAAGATGCTTTTATTAAAGCATGAGGACAGGACCTGTGGGCAGAAAGAGCTGCACTGGGGTTGTGACTGTGACTGATTGTATATTTCCAAGTTGGGAGGGGGGTTAGGGGCAGTGTAAGTCTCTGAGGTATTTTGGAAACAAGGTTTCCAGGACCTTGAGGGACTGGCTGCTGTTAGGAAAAGGTCATGTATTACTGTTTAGCAAAAGCTCAGTCATGAGACCCTTCAGATGTGTATCAGGGGGCCATAAAGTCGGATTATGATTGCCAGCATATATCTTGGGGTGGGTAGAGATAAAGGAACTTTCCAAAGGAATTTTTATATGTTAAAGTAGACGTATAGGATCCTGGGGGATCGGGCTAAGATTGCCTTTGGTCTTAGCAAAGTGTCGACATCAAGGCAGCTGAGCTCCTAGAGGGAGGTCACCCTACCTGTCTCAAGGACTTGTCAATGGGCTGTAAGTTACAAGGAAATTTAATTTTTCATTTGCCTTTATTTCCCACATCACTAGCATCCCACTTCTCTGATGCCAGCTAAAGGTTCTGGTCACCAATTTCAGCCTGTCGGTATGGGTGTTGTGGGAGCAGGAGGAGGGGGTTCCCCACACCAACCTGCAATTCTTTGACATCAGATTGAAAGAGGATGTGAACAACCTCCATTTTGACCTCAGCCTGCACTTACTATTTGATGAAGTTCTTTCCAGCTTATCTCTTCACTCAGGTAAAAGACCCAGCAGACAAAGTGTCTGTGATGGGAACTGAAACTGCCCCCTCAAGTAATAAGGGCTGTCCTGACGCCAGCAAGAACCCCCCCTTCGTCCCCCCCCACAACCGCAATTGACAGTAACTGACCTGACTTCACTGCCCCCGCTGCACGTACCCATCGACCTTTGTCCCACATTCTTTTATAAACCTGGAAGTATTTCAACACGTGGGAGACGGTCTTTGAGATGCTAATTTGCTGTCTTCCTGATGTTGGTCTCACTGAGAGAAATTCCTTTCCTGTTTCACCTCCACTGGTTTCTTTGCCTTCGGATTTGGTCAGCGGGGCGTGGCCGAACTTGGTCTGTTTGGGACCCCAGAGCCAGGCGCTCTAGCACCCCTGCACCCCGATTGCAAGATAGATGTCCTACAACTTAACTCAGTGTTAACACTACCTACCTGGATATAATATCAAATGCCAAAGTTCAGGGTTCAGTCCTTGGAAACTGCCTCCTCCCCCTGTCCCCGCCCTTCAGATGCCAGTCAAAAAACCAGGCTGTTACTTGTGGTTCTGATGGACTGGCTATACGTCATAGTTCCAACGAGACCCCCTCCTAGGAGTCAATTAATTTGCCAGAGCGATTCCCAGAGCTCAAAGCAACATTTTACTTACTGGATGACCAATTCATATAAAAGGGTAGGACCCAGAACAGCCAGATGGAAGAGACACATAGGACAAGGTATGTGGAAAGAGGGTGCAGAGAGCTTCCATGCCCTCTCTGAGCCACTCCCAGAATTCCCATGGGCTCAACAACTCAGAAGCTCTCCGGACCGCTTCATTACATAGGCACGGTTGATTAAATCTTCAGCCATTCGTGACCCGATTCCACCTCCAGCCCCTCTCCTCTCACCAGGAATCAGGGTGGGACTGAAGGTTCCAACTCTCCAATCACAATTGTTCCCAACCTTTGGTGGCCCGGAGGTAAAAGTAGCCTCATTAACATAACAAAAGACATCTTGATCACTCAAACCGCTTTATTTATTTAAAAAAAAAATTCTTTTAATATATGAAATTTATTGTCAAATTGGTTTCCATACAACACCCAGTGCTCATCCCAAAAGGTGCCCTCCTCAATACCCATCACCCACCCTCCCCTCCCTCCCACCCCCCATCAACCCTCAGTTTGTTCTCAGTTTTTAACAGTCTCTTATGCTTTGGCTCTCTCCCACTCTAACCTCTTTTTTTTTTTTTCCTTCCCCTCCCCCATGGGTTTCTGTTAAGTTTCTCAGGATCCACATAAGAGTGAAAACATATGGTATCTGTCTTTCTCTGTATGGCTTATTTCACTTAGCATCACACTCTCCAATTTCATCCACGTTGCTACAAAAGGCCATATTTCATTCTTTCTCATTGCCACGTAGTATTCCATTGTGTATATAAACCACAATTTCTTTATCCATTCATCAGTTGATGGACATTTAGGCTCTTTCCATAATTTGGCTATTGTTGAGAGTGCTGCTATAAACATTGGGGTACAAGTGCCCCTATGCATCAGTACTCCTGTATCCCTTGGGTAAATTCCTAGCAGTGCTATTGCTGGGTCATAGGGTAGGTCTATTTTTAATTTTCTGAGGAACCTCCACACTGCTTTCCAGAGCGGCTGCACCAATTTGCATTCCCACCAACAGTGCAAGAGGGTTCCCGTTTCTCCACATCCTCGCCAGCATCTATAGTCTCCTGATTTGTTCATTTTGGCCACTCTGACTGGCGTGAGGTGATATCTGAGTGTGGTTTTGATTTGTATTTCCCTGATGAGGAGCGACGTTGAACATCTTTTCATGTGCCTGTTGGCCATCCGGATGTCTTCTTTAGAGAAGTGTCTATTCATGTTTTCTGCCCATTTCTTCACTGGGTTATTTGTTTTTCGGGTGTGGAGTTTGGTGAGCTCTTTATAGATTTTGGATACTAGCCCTTTGTCTGATATGTCATTTGCAAATATCTTTTCCCATTCCGTTGGTTGCCTTTTCATTTTGTTGGTTGTTTCCTTTGCTGTGCAGAAGCTTTTTATCTTCATAAGGTCCCAGTAATTCACTTTTGCTTTTAATTCCCTTGCCTTTGGGGATGTGTCAAGTAAGAGATTGCTACGGCTGAGGTCAGAGAGGTCTTTTCCTGCTTTCTCCTCTACGGTTTTGATGGTTTCCTGTGTCACATTCAGGTCCTTTATCCATTTTGAGTTTATTTTTGTGAATGGTGTGAGAAAGTGGTCTAGTTTCAACCTTCTGCATGTTGCTGTCCAGTTCTCCCAGTACCATTTGTTAAAGAGACTGTCTTTTTTCCATGGGATGTTCTTTCCTGCTTTGTCAAAGATGAGTTGGCCATACGTTTGTGGGTCTAGTTCTGGGGTTTCTATTCTATTCCATTGGTCGATGTGTCTGTTTGTGTGCCAATACCATGCTGTCTTGATGATGACAGCTTTGTAGTAGAGGCTAAAGTCTGGGATTGTGATGCCTCCTGCTTTGGTCTTCTTCTTCAAAATTACTTTGGCTATTCGGGGCCTTTTGTGGTTCCATATGAATTTTAGGATTGCTTGTTCTAGTTTCGAGAAGAATGCTGGTGCAATTTTGATTGGGATTGCATTGAATGTGTAGAAAGCTTTGGGTAGTATTGACATTTTGACAATATTTATTCTTCCAATCCATGAGCAGGGAATGTCCTTCCATTTCTTTATATCTTCTTCAATTACCTTCATAAGCTTTCTATAGTTTTCAGCATACAGATCTTTTACATCTTTGGTTAGATTTATTCCTAGGTATTTTATGCTTCTTGGTGCAATTGTGAATGGGATCAGTTTCTTTGTCTTTCTGTTGCTTCATTGTTAGTGTATAAGAATGCAACTGATTTCTGTACATTGATTTTGTATCCTGCAACTTTGCTGAATTCATGTATCAGTTCTAGCAGACTTTTGGTGGAGTCTATCAGATTTTCCATGTATAATATCATGTCATCTGCAAAAAGCGAAAGCTTGACTTCATCTTTGCCAATTTTGATGCCTTTGATTTCCTTTTGTTGTCTGATTGCTGATGCTAGAACTTCCAGCACTATGTTAAACAACAGCGGTGAGAGTGGGCATCCCTGTCGCGTTCCTGATCTCAGGGAAAAAGCTCTCAGTTTTTCCCCGTTGAGGATGATGTTAGCTGTGGGCTTTTCATAAATGGCTTTTATGATCTTTAAGTATGTTCCTTCTATCCCGACTTTCTCAAGGGTTTTTATTAAGAAAGGGTGTTGGATTTTGTCAAAGGCCTTTTCTGCATCGATTGACAGGATCATATGGTTCTTCTCTTTTTTTTTGTTAATGTGATGTATCACGTTGATTGATTTGCGAATGTTGAACCAGCCCTGCATCCCAGGAATGAATCCCACTTGATCATGGTGAATAATTCTTTTTATATGCTGTTGAATTCGATTTGCTAGTATCTTATTGAGAATTTTGCATCCATATTCATCAGGGATATTGGCCTGTAGTTCTCTTTTTTTACTGGGTCTCTGTCTGGTTTAGGAATCAAAGTAATACTGGCTTCATAGAATGAGTCTGGAAGTTTTCCTTCCCTTTCTATTTCTTGGAATAGCTTGAGAAGGATAGGTATTATCTCTGCTTTAAACGTCTGGTAGAACTCCCCTGGGAAGCCATCTGGTCCTGGACTCTTATTTGTTGGGAGATTTTTGATAACCGATTCAATTTCTTCGCTGGTTATGGGTCTGTTCAAGCTTTCTATTTCCTCCTGATTGAGTTTTGGAAGAGTGTGGGTGTTTAGGAATTTGTCCATTTCTTCCAGGTTGTCCAATTTGTTGGCATATAATTTTTTATAGTATTCCCTGATAATTGTTTGTATCTCTGAGGGATTGGTTGTAATAATTCCATTTTCATTCATGATTTTATCTATTTGGGTCATCTCCCTTTTCTTTTTGAGAAGCCTGGCTAGAGGTTTGTCAATTTTGCTGATTTTTTCAAAAAACCAACTCTTGGTTTCGTTGATCTGCTCTACAGTTTTTTTAGATTCTATATTGTCTATTTCTGCTCTGATCTTTATTATTTCTCTTCTTCTGCTGGGTTTAGGCTGCTTTGCTGTTCTGCTTCTATTTCCTTTAGGTGTGCTGTTAGATTTTGTATTTGGGATTTTTCTTGTTTCTTGAGATAGGCCTGGATTGCAATGTATTTTCCTCTCAGGACTGCCTTCGCTGCGTCCCAAAGTGTTTGGATTGTTGTATTTTCATTTTCGTTTGTTTCCATATATTTTTTAATTTCTTCTTTAATTGCCTGGTTGACCCACTCATTCGTTAGTAGGGTGTTCTTTAACCTCCATGCTTTTGGAGGTTTTCCAGACTTTTTCCTGTGGTTGATTTCAAGCTTCATAGCATTGTGGTCTGAAAGTATGCTTGGTATAATTTCAATTCTTGTAAACTTATGAAGGGCTGTTTTGTGACCCAGTATATGATCTATCTTGGAGAATGTTCCATGTGCACTCAAGAAGAAAGTATATTCTGTTGCTTTGGGATGCAGAGTTCTAAATATATCTGTCAAGTGCATCTGATCCAATGTATCATTCAGGGCCCTTGTTTCTTTATTGACCGTGTGTCTAGATGATCTATCCATTTCTGTAAGTGGGGTGTTAAAGTCCCCTGCAATGACCACATTCTTATCAATAAGGTTGCTTATGTTTATGAGTAATTGTTTTATATATTTGGGGGCTCCGGTATTCGGCACATAGACATTTATAATTGTTAGCTCTTCCTGATGGAGAGACCCTGTGATTATTATATAATGCCCTTCTTCATCTCTTGTTACAGCCTTTAATTCAAAGTCTAGTTTGTCTGATATAAGTATGGCTACTCCAGCTTTCTTTTGGCTTCCAGTAGCATGATAAATAGTTCTCCATCCCCTCACTCTCAATCTAAAGGTGTCCTCAGATCTAAAATGAGTCTCTTGTAGACAGCAAATAGATGGGTCTTGTTTTTTTATCCATTCTGATACCCTATGTCTTTTGGTTGGCGCATTTAATCCATTTACATTCAGTGTTATTATAGAAAGATACGGGTTTAGAGTCATTGTGATGTCTGTATGTTTTATGCTTGTAGTGATGTCTCTGGTACTTTGTCTCACAGGATCCCCCTTAGGATCTCTTGTAGGGCTGGTTTAGTGGTGACGAATTCCTTCAGTTTTTGTTTGTTTGGGAAGACCTTTATCTCTCCTTCTATTCTAAATGACAGACTTGCTGGATAAAGGATTCTCGGCTGCATATTTTTTCTGTTTAGCACACTGAAGATACCGTGCCAAGCCTTTCTGGCCTGCCAAGTTTCAAAAGAGAGATCAGTCACGAGTCTTATAGGTCTCCCTTTATACGTGAGGGCACGTTTATCCCTTGCTGCTTTCAGAATTTTCTCTTTATCCTTGTATTTTGCCAGTTTCACTATTATATGTCGTGCAGAAGATCGATTCAAGTTACGTCTGAAGGGAGTTCTCTGTGCCTCTTGGATTTCAGTGCCTTTTTCCTTCCCCAGTTCAGGGAAGTTCTCAGCTATAATTTCTTCAAGTACCCCTTCAGCACCTTTCCCTCTCTCTTCCTCCTCTGGGATACCAATTATGCGTATATTATTTCTTTTTAGTGTATCACTTAGTTCTCTAATTTTCCTCTCATACTCCTGGATTTTTTTATCTCTCTTTCTCTCAGCTTCCTCTTTTTCCATAACTTTATCTTCTAGTTCACCTATTCTCTCCTCTGCCTCTTCAATCCGAGCTGTCGTCGTTTCCATTTTGTTTTGCATTTCGTTTAAAGTGCTTTTCAGCTCCTCGTGACTGTTCCTTAGTCCCTTGATCTCTGTGGCAAGAGATTCTCTGCTGTCCTCTATACTGTTTTCAAGCCCAGCGATTAATTTTATGACTATTATTCTAAATTCACTTTCTGTTATATTATTGAAATCCTTTTTGATCAGTTCATTAGCTGTTGTTATTTCCTGGAGATTCTTCTGAGGGGAATTCTTCCGTTTGGTCATTTTGGATAGTCCCTGGAGTGGTGAGGACCCGCAGGGCACTTCCCCCGTGCTGTGGTGTATAACTGGTGTTGGTGGGCGGGGCCGCAGTCCGACCTGATGTCTGCCCCCAGCCCACCGCTGGGGCCACAGTCAGACTGGTGTGTGCCTTCTCTTCCCCTCTCCTAGGGGCGGGATTCACTGTGGGGTGGCGTGGCCCGTCTGGGCTACTTGCACACTGCCAGGCTTGTGGTGCTGGGGAGCTGGCGTATTAGCTGGGGTGGGTAGGCAAGGTGCACGGGGGCAGGAGGGGCAGGCTTAGCTCGCTTCTCCTTAGGTGATCCACTTCAGGAGGGGCCCTGTGGCAGCGGGAGGGAGTCAGATCCGCTGCCGGAGGTTTGGCTCCGCAGAAGCACAGAGTTGGGTGTTTGCGCGGAGCGAGCAAGTTCCCTGGCAGGAACTGGTTCTCTTTGGGATTTTGCTGGGGATGGGAGAGGGAGATGCGCTGGCGAGCGCCTTTGTTCCCCGCCAAGCTGAGCTCTGCCGTCCGGGGGCTCAGCAGCTCTCCCTCCCTTTGTCCTCCAGCCTTCCCGCTTTCTGAGCAGAGCTGTTCACTTCTGACCTCCCAGACGCGAAGTCGCGCTTGCTGTCGGAACACAGTCCGTCCGGCCCCTCCGCTTTTGCCAGCCAGACTCGGGGGCTCTGCTTGGCTGGCGAGCCGCCCCTCCGCCCCGGCTCCCTCCCGCCAGTCCGTGGAGCGCGCACCGCCTCGCCGCCCTTCCTACCCTCTTCCGTGGGCCTCTCGTCTGCGCTTGGCTCTGGAGAATCCGTCCTGCTAGTCTTCTGGCGGTTTTCTGGGTTCTTTAGGCAGGTGTAGGTGGAATCTCAGTGGTCAGCAGGACTCGCGGTGAGCCCAGCGTCCTCCTACGCCGCCATCTTCCCTCTCTCCCTCAAACCGCTTTAAAATTCTAAGTTTTTTTTTTTAATTTTCTTTAACATTTATTTATTTTTGAGACAGAGAGAGAGCATGAACAGGGGAGGGTCAGAGAAAGAGGGAGACACAGAATCTGAAACAGGCTCCAGGCTCTGAGCTGTCAGCACAGAGCCGGACGCGGGGCTCGAACCCACGGACTGCGAGATCATGACCTGAGCCGAAGTCGGACGCTCAACCGACTGAGCCACCCAGGCGCCCCTAAAATTCTAAGTTTTTTAAAAGCTCTGTGCTAGAAATTAGGAACAAGACCGAATATGTATTTCTTCTTCTTTTTTTTTTTTAAGTTTATTTATTTTGAGAGAGAGAGTGAGAGCGTACAAACACGTGCGTGTGGGGGATGGCAGAGGGAGAGGAGAGAGAGAGAATCCCAAGCAGACTGTGGCGCTGACAGCACAGAGCCTGACATGGGGCTCGATCTCACAAACCGTGAGATCACCAGACCTGAGCCAAAACCAAGAACCGGACGCTTAACTGACTGAGGCACCCCCAAATATATATGTCTTATTATAAATCACAATGTCACAGGCACCCAGTGGAAAAATTAACAGAAGACAGGATCATGTAAATCATGGAAGAAGAGATACAATTGATTCATAACAGTAAAAAGATAATGATGGTTATCTCTTAATGTTAACCAAAGAAAGGCAAGTCTTTTTTCAACTTCCGTTTTAAAACTTACTTTGTCCGTTTTAGATTGGCAACAATTAAACAGAATGATAAAACCAAGTGTGGTTAAGGTCTAGAAAAGTCCGGCAATTTCACAATTTGTTGTTAGGATTGCAAATGCATATAATTGTCAATGCAAAACGGACAAACCTTTTAGAATCTCTAAAGGAAAGAAAGTTTTATTTGAGCCCAAGTTAGGACAGCTGCGGGGAGTGGGGATGGGGGCTGTAACACGCTCTTCACAGGGAAGAAAGTGATCCGGAGAAGGAATGCTTTTTACAGACTTAAATACTTCTTACATCTTGTAAGAGCTCAAAAGATTAGAGATTAGCACATAAGCAGGAATCCCAGAGTTTTTATGGTACAGGCAGGCGGGGAGTAGAAGCATTGATTCATGTGTCAAGGACAAGATGGTTTTCCTTTAGGTTATACACTCACAAAGCAGATGTACAATGCATACACAGTGAGCCATAAATCAGGCTTTAGGTCTGAACAAAATTTACACACAATCCTGTTGACTTAGAAATCTAGGGGCGTCTGGGTGACTCAATCAGTTAAGCGTCGGACTCTTGGTTTCAGCTCCCATCATGATCTCATGGTTTGTGAGATCAAGTCCTGCATTGGGTTCTGTGCTGACAGGATGGAGCCTGCTTGGGATTCTCTCTCTCTCTCTCTCTCTCTCTCTGCCCTTCCCCTGCTTGCTCTGTCTCTCTCTCTCAAAATAAATAAATAAACTTAAAAGAAAGAAAGAAAGAAAGAAAGAAAGAAAGAAAGAGAGAGAAAGAAAGAAAGAAAGAAAGAAAGAAAGAAAGAAATCTAAAATGGCTTCTCTTGAATAACAGGCCTTTAGGAAGTTTTTCTCTAATCACAATCAGGAAGTCAGTGATTGATTGATTGATTTCTTAAAAAATTTTTTTTAATGTTTTATTTTTGAGAGAGCACAAGTAGGGGAGGGGCAGAGAGACAGGGATAGAGGATCTGCAGTGGACTCTGCGTTGACAGCAGCCAGCCTGATACAGGGCTTGAACTCATGAGCCTCGAGATCATGACCTGAGCTGAGGTCAGACACCCAATGGAAGTGTACAATTGCACCTGAACAATTTAAAGACTGAGAGAAGGGTGTAGAAAGATGGTCACAGTAGCTCTCTCTGGACGGCGGGATTTGGGGTTATCTCATTCTCACTTATCAAGTCTGAGAGACCGGGCTATCCTCAACCCATCCTCACACGGCTCTATGACAATGGCCCCTGGTCCTCTGTTTCCCTTCTGGTACCTGGTTGACCTGCTGTACCGGGACACAGGCCACAGTAGGAAAACAGGCTATTCAGAGGGGTACAAAGGAAACTTTTGCCTATGGAGAGGGGAAAAAGAAACGTCATTCATGTTAATACTAAAGAAAAACCACCTTAGAAACAACGAGAAATTCTCTGGACTGGGCTGCCCTAAGAAGACCAAAGATAGTCACATGTGGATTTTCAATATTTTTTTCCTTTCTTTCTGGAGCATTTATCTATACCTCCTACTCCCTTATGTTGTGCTTTCAATCTTTTTCTTTTTTTTCTCTCTTAGAATGAAAGTTTTACATGTGCAACTCAGCCAGACCTCAGGAAGTGCTCTACCAAATGGTGTTTCCCAGCTTGGCCGCCCTAAACGACCCAGACCAATGTGGGGAAGAAGTTTGGTGGCCTTGCACATCTGGGGACAGGGAGACTTTCTTCAGCTTTTCATTCTGTTTTCTTGGAAACAGTTGGGCTTATTTAAACTGTGTCTGGAAGGGAAGTGTTACAAAGAACAAAAATGAGATTTACTGCAGAAAACCAGTTTTAGGTTTTGTTTTCCCCGGGGCCCAATATTCACTAGAAGGGGAAGACCAAATAGGAAAAAAAACAAACAAAAAATCATGTGAGTCTTGGGTTTTCTCTCAAGAGAGAGACAACTGACATTCTCCAGCCCTTCCTTCTGCCCGGGGGCTGGAAACGCCTAAGGATGTGAAAGTGGTGGTGAACTAGACTCTGGTGAACTAGGCCTTCTAGCAGGCCGACCTTAGCACAGAGCCAGAGGCATCATCAAACGCTCTGGTTTTTGAAAAAAGGCAGAGATTGGACTTTCGTGTCAAATCTCCCACTATGTAAATATAGGTAACTGATTGGAATATTAAAAAGCTATTATATGAACCAAATGAAATAGAGCAGGGGAAACCCTAGAGATTATTGAATCTATCATTTTGGAGTTAGAAATCGGAGGTTAGAGGAAGAAATGACTTGCCAGGATGATACCAAGAGTCTAGACCTACTGATTCATGGTGTGATTTTATTAACTGTCACTCAACTGATGGCTCCTTCAAATAAGCCAAACCTATTCAGCCGGGTTAGTTCTTCTTCTCCCCCACCCCCAAGTCCTTTTCTTCTTCCCTCCTCTCCTCCCTCCTTTCTCTCAATTATTCATCCATCTATATGGATCACCTTGTCATTATTTTCTGGACAATTTTAAATTTGAATCCCTTTGATGCAGGAGGCTATTCAGGAGGCGGTTTTGGATTCTAAGTACTTAAGATTTTGAAGGCATGCTTTTTTCATGTATTTTTAATTTTATTGCCCTATGCTCAGGAAATGTGCCTTGTAAATCTCCACTTTTTATACTGGGTGGAAATGTTCTTTGGAGCCAAATATGTGGTCAGTTTTTACAAAGATTCCGAGGGCAGAATAAAGTAATGTTTAATTTTCATCAGTAAGACACTGAGTTCTACGGATGTACTAAATCAATCTTGTTGGTTATAATATTCAGACCTTCCGTGTCTGAATATTTCTGTTTTACTTGATCTGTCAGATTCAGAAGAAGATATATTAAAGTATTTCGGTATAGAAAGTGAGTATGTGTGTGCATGCTTTAAATGAAGTCTTTCTTGTATTTTTAGTAGTTTTTGTTTTATGTGTCTTGTGATTATACTGTTGGGAATATCAAAATATATAGGTATATTTTTGTCAGACTGTGCCTTTTACCATACTATGGTGTCTCTCATAATTTTGGTGCATGTTTTTGCCTTTAAATTCCATTTTCTCTGATGTTAGCATCTCTATCTACCTGCTTTCTTTTTGAGTGTATCTGTTTAATAACTCTTTGTCCATCCCTTTATTTTCCTTAAGTATGTCACTATTTTAATAGAAACTACTCATCTTATTATAAAAACATTTTTTAAAGTACAGAAAAGTATGAAGAAGAAAGCAACAAATTACCAAAAGTTCTACTCCCTTAAAATTACTGATGATTAGATTTGGTTGACATTATTCCAGATAGCTCTCTATGCAAATACAGAACGAACAATCTAGAGAAAGATCTAGAAAGATCTAGAGAAAGATGAAGTCTACGTGTAAGGGAGTTTAAGAAGTTGGAGTCATTGTGGCTTTTTTCTTTAAATGTGAGTTTCCGTAGGGGTGACTGGGTGGCTCAGTCGGTCAAGTATCTGACTCTGGCTCAGGTCGTGATCTCACGGTTCATGGAGTTGAACTCTGTGCTGACAGCTCGGAGCCTGGAGCCTGCTTCAGATTCTGTGTCTCCCTCTCTCTCGTTGCTCCTCCTCCGTTCATTCTCTCTCTCTCTCTCAAAAATAAACATTAAAAAAAATTTTTTTTAAATGTGAGTTCCTGTATAGACAGGATTCATTGATTACTCGTTAGAAGAGATAACAGATGAATACAGATATATCCTCTGCATTGTCCTCTCCCTCCTCCCAGTAGTGATGTTTCTATTATTTTAATTTCCTCGGACTTTTCAACATTTGCGTTCTGCAATCATAACTATCTCAGATGTTTCATAGTACTTTTATATGTAAGTGGACTCCATGCTCCTCACCAGGCTATCTCCACGGCTTTATGGCTTTAGAATAACAGGCCTCTTTATTTCAATTCAACATCCAGTACACAAGATTTCGCCATCAAGTAGGTTTTTTCAAAAGGGCTCCTAGATGCTGTATTTTCTGAGTCCTTTCATGTCTGAAAAGTGAGACCTTGCCTTTATACTTCAATTCCAGCTTGGCTGGGTAGAATCCACTTGGATTATACTCTCTTTTCCTTGTGGACATTTCTCCTTTGTTCTGGCAATGATTGCTGCTGGAAAGACATCTGAAACCTGCCTTATTTTTCTCCTTGTGTGTGAATTTCTTTTTGTCCTGCATGTGAAAAGTATATATACTTTTTATATTCTAAGTTTAACAGCTTAGCCAGAATGTGTCTGAAGTTTTATTGGTACAGCTTTTTCCTACGAAATGGTATGTATTTTCAATCTTGCAGATTGGGTCTTGATTCCAATACTCACATGAGTTGACTTTTTAAGTACAGATCTCTCATCCATTTGGAATTTATTCTGGAGTATGGTATGAGGGATGGGTCCAATGTTATCTTTTTCCTAACAACTATCCAGGTGTTGTTTGAGACTTTTGAATTCGAAGTATGGAACATTCAGGGGGAAGCCGCCTGCAGGGCCATTGTGGAATCAGGCTGGAGAGGGGTCTGGGACAGAGGTACCCATTTGAGGGTCATAATAACGATGTACAAGTGAAAGGATGAATGGGACCGACAGGTGTCAAAAATCCAGAAGTAGATAAATGAAACCCATCCAATAAATAAACAGTGTTTAGTAAGAGTTTATTGTGCATATTAAGAACAGTTCACCAATGAGAGCTTTTGAATTCAAAGATGATATGGCGCTCAGGGGCCTGACGTACAGGGTGGTTAATGCAGTGAAAGTGGGCAAGCTGTTTTAACATTTCCAGTGACTGGTTATTACCATGAGAGTTCCCAGGTTGCAAGGGATTAGTTAAAAGTAGTTATCTCACATCATTTTTATAAAGAGGACATAAGGGGTTTTTTGTTTGTTTTTTTGTTTTTGTTTTTGTTTTAATGATTATCTGGCAATTACAAGAAGTGGCCCAAGTTCACTTTCAGTTATTTTGCAGAATCATCGAAATTAAGTTTCGCTTGTGTGGCTTAAAAGGTTTTCTTCCACTCAGGGAATTTTCAAGTCCGCTCCCCATTTTGTATTTAACTTTAACAGTTCCCTCCCTTTGGGTCAGTAGGCTGAGAATATGATCAACTAAGTACAGCGTTACTCTTGGTTACCCCTTGTTGATGGCAAGTGGAAGAATCTCCTGTTTGCTGTTTCTGCCAGTTGAATCATCAAGCTCAGGGTCACGTAACCACTGTTATCAACAGCCAGCTGGTCATCACGGACACGGGAAGGTCAGATCATTGGGATCCCCTGGTTGTCTAATCCTGATGGAAAGATATGGTCGTCGATGTATGAGTGGCTGCCAGAAGGCATGTAAAACCCTTGAGAGAATACAATGCACTTGAGAGGTTAATACGAAGACTGTAAGGATGGTAATAGACAAGGATTAAAAAATTCCCCAGAGCAGAGATTCCTGGGACCCAAGATTTAACCACTTAAATCAATCAAATGAGTTATAATCACATTCAGGTTTTACCTTCGTAAGTCAATCTACCTTTGTGGGGGATAATGGGCGATGGGGTTTCACTTTTTTTCTGAGCCAGTTACCCAGGCACCCCACAGTGGATGAGCAATCACAGGTGTTACCTGGGACAGATGAACATGAGGGTGTTTTATTTCAGGAGGCATTGTTGCAGGTAAGCTTTCCCCTAATTCAGGCCTCTACACGATGGAGCCATCAGGTAATTTAATAAGAGGCATTTCTATGGAGACAGAAGAAAAACAAAGGTTAATAGCAGGAGAGAATTAGAAATGCAGCTTCCGAGTTTGGAGAGCAGCCAGATGAGAAACTTTCTAGATGTGAGTTAGAAGCATAGTTAAATGATAGAATAGGAATGGCAGTTTCAATCTGATGGACTTCCCTGGTTTGCAGTTCAGCTGTCGCTGATGAAGCCATTGGGTGGTCCGGTGAACTCCCTTGAGTGGCCCACACAGCAACAGGCACGAAGGCTGTCCTGATATGACCTGTTGTGGTGGTTTCTCTGGAGTTTACAAGTAGATGACAACGCCTCAAAGACCATGACTAGGACTAGAATCTAATAATGGGTCCACTATCATTTTCTACTGAAACATAATTTCTTTATAGTCATCCCCTTTTATCAAAGATAATTATAAGGAAACTAATTTGTCTGTCAAATAAGTCGAAGTAAAATTGGCTTGGTCGTTTATATAACCGTAGTAAGAACAGTGATTCTATGCATATTCTCAAATATGACATTCCAGCCAAAGCTTTGGCAATATCCAAGGGGCTTTATTGGTTCCTAAAGTCAAACTTAGTTTTTCAAAACTGTCTCATAATTAGGAATCTCAGATTCCATCTTTAAAAGTCTGGTTAGGCTAAGAAGCCAAACTAAGGACTTGTCCAATTGTGTCCTGTTACAAGAAGACCAGATTCTTTTAAAATATTTTTTTAATTAATTTTTTTTATTTTGAGAGAGAGAGAGAGAGTTTGGGAGCAGCAGAAAGAGAGGGAGAGAGAGAATCCCAAGCAAGTTCTGCACTGTCAGCATGGAGCCTGATGCAGGGGTCGAACTCACAAACCGTGAGATCAGGACCTGAGCAAAAATTAAGAGTTGGATGCTTAACCGACTGACTTGCCCCTCCCGGATGCCCTAAGAAGATCAGATTCTTATCGAACTTATATAAATACATACATTGTCATGAAGAATAAGAATATTTGAGAATAGTTTCTGAATTCTGGAGGGATCAGGTAGACAGAAAAAGATAAATGTTTCAACTTTAGTTGAAAAAATATATTTTACCCAATTGCTGTATGTTGTAGATAGCGAAACAAAAAGGAGAAAAGAGAGTTCTTTAATTCTGGAAAACAAAATATTAAAGAACCAGCAGGGTTTTAAATTAAGTCATAAAAATTATAATCACTTCTATGAGTTCATTCGTTCCCATATAATGAATTCTTGTTTTGCTTGATTTGGGGTTAGCAGTGAACCAATCAGTTTTCCAGAGTATTTGTCAGGGTCATATACATGAATTTCTTTGAAGATGACACGTTTTTGCCTGTAGTTGATCGTAAATGCTTTCAGAGAAGAATGAAGAGTAATACAATAATTGTCTGTGAATGACAAAAGACTAACAATGGCTGTGGTTAAAGATCTGGTGAGAGTTTACTACAAAAAAATAAATAAATATATATATATATATATATATATATATATATATATATATATTTATATATGCAATTGACAAGTAAATTTTATTATTTCTGTGATATTTTAATAGCTGGAATTATGGCCAGTAACATTTTATCAGGACATAAAGATTTTTAGGAATTTCATATAATTTGTGAATTATTTATATTAAAAACATATACCCACATAAATACAATCCAAGGAGGTTAACTTTACTTTTTTAGACGATGTTTGTTCCCCTTGCAATGTAACGTATCAAATAAGCCTAAATAAATTAATATTTCTCCTTTTATAAGGAGAGAGAGCCCATCTTTGGGGTTGTCCAGAGACCCTCAAAAAATCCCCAAGTCTGTTCAAAGTCAAACAAGAAGATTTCATTCGGAATTTGATTTTGGAAAGTTCGTCACCAATGTCAAAATATTTGAAACACTTGATCAAATCAGAGCAGAAGTCACTGTGAAACAACAGTTAGTTATCCATTCAACCAAACTGACAGTTAAAAGATTTTAAAGGCAAACACAGAAAGTCACATAGTTATAAAAAAAAAAAGCCTTAGCTCTTTTAATTTTGAAAGACTATTTTTTTTTTTAAGTAATCAAAGACCTGAAAAAGACAATGTGAAACACAGGGAGTATTTTCATAGGGCTCAGAAACTTTGTTTCCTAGGCAGCATACGTTAAAGGCCAAAACCAAAAAAACAAATCAAAACAAAACAAAACAAAAACCCCAAAAACCCTTTGTAATCTTTTACTAAGAGAAGACTAATAATCTAAGAAATTTTGTGATTTTAACATAGAGAAGATTGAACTCTAGTTTGATATTAGTTTTGTATTAGCACATTATTGAGCTCATTTAAAAAAACCGTTAGAAATAAATTAATTCAATTTTAACCAGCTTTAACCTTACACTATAAAATTTCTTTTCTGAAAATCTTCTGCAACTTCCTATATCCATTTAGCCTTTGTCTTATTCTTTTTCTTTTCTTATTCTGGAACAAGTAGTCATTTTCTTTTAGGATAAAATTACTCTCTACAAAAATATACCCTGTATTCCTTGCATACTCCTCATAGAAAAACACGTCCCCATTCTCTTCCCATGGAAATACAGAGTTGTTTCCCTTCGTTTTGGTAGTTTTGTTTTTGTATATTGATTATAAATTTTAACTATCAGTAACCTCTATTTTCTAGTGAAGACTGGAAAGAAGGCATTTGTTAACTAACAAATAATATGTTGTAGTAGATTAGCAAATTCATAAACACACAATTATAAAAATAAAATTCTTTACAAGCACTTTTTATAGTACAATATTTTAAGGCAGCAAAAGATATATTTATTAATGGATCCAAATATCTTATATCACTGTAAAAAATTAAGAAGCCAAAAGTAAATAAGCTTATGTTTAGCAAGTAATGTCTCATTATATCATCTTATTTGGAAATGATGTACATAGTCAACGAATATCCATTATTTAGTTCAACTTAGTATATACTTCTATCTTATTGGCATTTACTTAAATTACTTGTTTTTAACAATCATGCTTGGATTAGACATTAACAGAAAACTATCATCTTAAATTATAGTTTTTGTTGACAAATTCAGTAACATAGAGATAGGGTGAGTTTATTTGGCTTGTTTGCGTTATACTTAATGTTGGCAATTCTGAAGACATGTCTGCTTTTATTAAATCAACAAATTGAAACTAGCTTCTGTTTATCAAAGATTATCCCAGATTCCATGAATCTAAAAAACAATTGGGTTAGTTTCTGTATTTCTGGGTGTTTTAGGAATACTTAATTCACAAAAGCACTTTTTTTCTTTAAATCAGTTAAACACAGCTTGTTTAAAGAAGTATCACATGCACATAATATATCTACATAGATACACACAAACATATCAAAAAACACAGATACCTTATAGCTTTTTTTTTTAATTACTTATAGCTTTCACTTAAAAATTTTAGCCATGTCTCAGCTACAGAAATGCAAACCTCACAAGAATAATTGATCCAAATTGCACTTCTGGCGAATGGACTCAGGTTACCTGTTCAGATAGCTGAAGTTTTTTTTTTTGTTTTTTTGTTTTTTTTACTAAAGATTTCTTTATTTGTGCACTGTAAGGATTATTTTAAATAAGCTATTTTTTGGGGCGCCTGAGTGGCTCAGTCGGTTAAGCGTCCGACTTCGGCTCAGGTCACTATCTCGCGGTATGCGAGTTCGAGCCTCGCGTTGGGCTCTGTGCTGACCGCTCAGAGCCTGGAGCCTGTTTCAGATTCTGTGTCTCCCTCTCTCTCTGCCCCTCCCCCGTTCATGCTCTGTCTCTCTCTGTCTCAAAAATAAATAAACGTTAAAAAAAAATTTTTTTTTTAAATGCTTATTTTGAGACAGAGAGGGAGAGAGAGAAAACATGTGTGCACATGCACCAGAGAGGGGCAGAGGGAGGGAGAGAGGAAGAATCCCAAGCAGTGTCAGCACAGGACCCAATGCGGGGCTCGATCTCACAAACCAAGAGATCATGACCTGAGCCAAAATCAAGAGTCAGATGCTTAACCAAGTGGGGCACCCAGGTGCCCCTAAAGGATTCTTTTAATTTTTTTTTTTTTCAACGTTTTTTATTTATTTTTGGGACAGAGAGAGACAAAGCATGAACGGGGCAGGGGCAGAGAGAGAGGGAGACACAGAATCGGAAACAGGCTCCAGGCTCCGAGCCATCAGCCCAGAGCCCGACGCGGGGCTCGAACTCACGGACCGCGAGATCGTGACCTGGCTGAAGTCGGACACTTAACCGACTGCGCCACCCAGGCGCCCCTAAAGGATTCTTTTAAAGAAGCATACCTAGTAAAGAATTAATTCCATTGTCTTTTGAGAGGTTTGGGATTCTCTCTTTTCAAGGATGTCCCTTAAGATGTGAACTATCTTGGGGCACCTGGGTGGCTCAGTCAGTTGAGTGTCCAGTTTTGGCTCAGGTCATGACCTCCCAGTGCGTGACGTCAAGCCCCACATTGGGCTCACTACTGTCAGCGCAGAGCCCGCTTCAGATCCTGTCTCCGTCTCTCTGCCCCTCCCCCACTTGTGCTCTCTGAAAAATAAAGAAAACATTAAAAAAAAAAAAAGTTTTCCAAAAAGCCACAAGAACCTGGTCCATGGAGGGTATACACATAGGAAGCAGGAATTTTAAGGGAGATGGAGAAAGAATTTTAGACCAGATGGAGCCCGATGCCCTAAGAGGTTTTAACTATAAGGGGCCTTGTTTTTTATCAGCTGTTCCCAAACACAGGAATCATGTGTTTTTCCCCCTTTCAAACAGAATAGGGTGATTTACCAGAAGCTTCAGTCAACATAATGCAGGTATGAGAGAAGCAGTGGGGTAAGGTGCCCCAGGGTGCTGTCTCTGGAGACATGCTGGCTGGATTCAAATCTTTCCTCTGCCATTTACTTGGGTCAGTTATTTAACCACTCTGAGCCTTAGATTCATTATCTCTAAAAGGGGGTAATAATCGAATCTACTTCATGAGACATATGAATTAAAAGAGATAACACAGCACGGTGCTGGCATTTAGAGTTGATAATGCTGCTGTTACTATCATTATTCTCATGGAGCTGAGCCTCTTCCCTTGACTCCAGCTTGAAAATCCTTAGGAAAGAACTCTGAATGCCCGACTGGAGTCACATGTTCACCCCTGTGGTCAAAGGGACAGGGAACCATGATGGGTGGCCCCCACTGGAACCACAGGGGTGGATGAGCGTGCGGTGAGGCAACTGCCTCTAGAAGGAAGGGTAATGCGAACTAACAGGAGTTGTCCACCCAGAGAATGAAGTGAGCCCAGGAGAGAGGAAGGAACTGTTCTTCTGGAGTGTCCGCTGTTGGTTCCTCTCATTTTGACGGCTACATACATTCCTTGTACTTTCCGCCCAACCCAGTGAATTTGATAGGAGTTTTTCCTAAAGGCAGGGATCTGCTGTCTGCAGAACATACTGCGGGTTCTGTCTGATGACTAGGTGCCACGTGGAGGAGAGGCAAGGCCCAAGGGTGGCCAGTTGTGTGGTGGTTGGGCGGAGAGCAGAGCCAACGCCATAAGACAGGCTGGGCTCAGCCGCGTGGCCACTCGCTTCTTGGGCAGTTTCTCCAAGCACTGACTCCTGGTGCCACTTTGCTTCCCAGCACCCACAGAAAAGACATATATTAGCAGCTAAAAGTCCACAGTCCTCTCCAAGAGGTCAGTTGTGCAGGGTGTGACCTTGACCCTGTCTTAAGTGAAAGTGACACATGGAGAGGCCAATTTCATGCTGTTCTTATTCTAACGATTATTATATACCCCCTCCTCTGGGATGAGGCCCACCTCAAGAGCTCCCTCTGGCACATGACAGTGTTACTTTTCCTTGTCCCCAGTCCTGGTTCAGCTCTGTGTCATTTTGTACCTCTGCAGACATTCATACTTACATGATCCACCTTTGGACAAAGGTCAGGTAACCATAGTAACAGCAACACTACTCTCTATGATCACCGTATGCCAGGCACTGTGATGTAGAAAGCAGGCATTGGTGAGAGCCTTGCCAAGTCTGAGCCTCATTTTTCTTACTTTTCTGGAAGCTCTGAAACCCAAAGAGGAGAGATCACCTGTTTAATATCATACGGAAAGCCAGGAGCTGAAGAGTGGCTTGTAGAAGTCGCTTACAGTGTGGGAGGAGAGATAGGCCCATGACCAATTACAGCTACGAGAAATGCTGCTGTGGGCTGGGGCTGGGGGAATTGGAGGCAACCTGTGGCTGAAGGGAAGACGAAGGCATTAATTTTGTCCCAGGGAAAGACCTGCAGGGATGAAGGGATGGGCTGGGAAGAGTAGTCATACTGGAGAGGGCCTTCAAGTCTGAGTAGGATTTTGCCACATGCTATGGGCTGAACTGTAAACTCATATGTTGAAATCCTAACCCCCAGTACCTCTGAATGGGACTGTATTTGGAGATAAGATCTTTAAAGAGGTAATGGAGTTAAAATGAGGTCATCAGGGTAAGCCCTAACCTCACATACCTGATGTCCTAATAAGGTGAAGAGATTAGGACACCCGCACACACAGTGGGAAAACCCCATGAAGATACAAGGAGAAGACAGCCATCTATCTACAAACCAAGGAAAGATGCCTCAGAAGAAATCAACACTGTTGACCTTGATCTTGGACTTGCACCCTCCAGAACTATGAGAAAATAAATGTCTGTTGTTTAAGCCACCGGGCTGTGGTACTTTGTGTTGGTAGCCCGAGCAAACTAAAGCCCCATGGCAAGAAGTGGGCGAGGATGTACCTGAGGACAAAGGCTCAGTTCAAATACAGTCCCAGAGAGTAGAGACCCCACGGTCTGTCTGGGGATTTGGCAGTGAAACTCAGCTACTGGGACTGGGAGTTGGGGCCTGGGAACTGAGCCTCTCAGTTCCCCACCTCAGAATGGGAACATTAAGGGGCTTGAATCCCAGGAGACACGCATGTTCTAGAAAGATGGGGATTGGCTCAAAGTTGTTTCGGAAAGGGAAGATGTGGTTCCAGGAGCACATTCCTGACGTCCAGTCTGTCCTCAACTGAGTTCATCTTTCAAAATGTCTTTTTGATTTCTCCCTTCTCCACACCTCCACCCAGGCTTGGTTGGGGTCTATGTCAGAAGGACCTGGAATATGATCTTCCCATGGGGGCCACCAGGCTCCAGGCTCTCCTGCCCGGTTCAGAGCCCGACCTGGATCTTGAGCTGGGGAGCGACACATTTTTGTTTTGTTTTGTTTGTGAACATGAATAGTGACAAGAGGAAGATTTTTACAGGCTGAGGATGCCGACTGGAGATCCCCAAAGAGGAGTTTTTAAATTGCTCTCGGCAGAATCACTGTTATGAGAAAAAGATAGTGTAATCTATAATGGAGGAAAACACACTTGGGTTAATAAATTCTGGGATACTTGTTCCAAAATTTAGTATCATAATAAATTTATTCTGAGTCTTGGAAAAGGATAAACACATAATAATAGCCAAGTCAATTTAAAGAAAGAACATGAAATAGATATATAGATATAGATATAGATATAGATAGTATAGATATATGAAAGAAGTCTTTTTATTGGCCCAAGAACAGACACCTGGATCAATGGCACAGAATAGAAAAACAGACACAGACCCATGTACATATGGGAATTTGATATTTGCTAAAAAAAAAAAAAAAAAAAACAGTTCAAGTGAGGTAAGGAAATAGAATTTGATGATATGATACTTGGTTATCCATTAGGGGAAAAAAAAAGTTGTAACCCTACCTCATGCCAGTCACAGAAATAAATGGGAGACAATGAATGATGAAAATAATTTTTCAAAATGATTTTTATTTATTTTGAGAGAGAGAAAGAGCATGAGTGGGGGAGGGGCAGAGAGCGGGAGAGAGACAATCCCAAGTGCCCTCTACCCTCAGACACGGGGCTCGATCCCACAAACTGTGAGATCATGACCTTAGCTGAAATCAAGAGCCAGACGCTTAACAGACTGAGCCACCCAGGCACCCCTGAAAATCATTTTAAAATGCTATAAATACATGAGAAGAAAATATAAACTATATAGACGCTCTTGGGGAAAGGAAGGCTTTCTCCACAAGACATGCACATATGCACACAGACAAAAAGGCAATGGAAAGCCTCACGATTTGGTTACAATATAATCAAACATTTCAACACTGAACAAGTGACAGTGAAGAGAACAGAAGAAGGGCAGGTTTGTCTTGGATGATAAGGAAGGAGATAAATCATCCTGGGCTGTAAGAAGGGGAGGAAGCTGTGGGCACAGGAACTCCAGCCTCAGTGACACCCTCTGTTCAATGGAGATATTTCTATTAAGACTTGGTTGGTATTTACCCGTGCCTTCCTTTCCCATTTGATCTCATCTGGTCCCCGAGCACTTCTATGGGAGTGGATATTCTCCCCACATTACAGACAATGGAGCCAGGGCTCCTGGAGGTTAAGCAAGCAGACAGGTGGCCTCGAAACGCCCCTTCTACTGACCTCACAGGGTTGCTCCAAACGGTAGGGTGAGATCAAGGACGGAAAATGCCCTGGAGACAAAGTGGAGTTTGCACAACCATTGAAGACAGTTGTCCTAGTGAGTGGTGCCACACCTGCCAGACCGTGCCTGCTCCCAGCAAACCGCGTGACTAAGAAGGGAGGAAAACATTTGCTAAGCGGCTGTGCCTGTGATCTTCGTCATCGGGCTTGCTACCTCTGCTGACTGATGCGTGCCAGCATTGTGCAAGCCCGCGATCACGTGCTAGTCTAGCTGGGAGCCTGAAGCCCTTGGACGGTGCCTGCCTTAATCTGGCTACTGGCCACCGCCTCCAGGACTCCAGACTCCTTCCCTCTGCCTCCATCCCTGCCCGCCAGCCTCAGCGCCTCCCTGCTCTTTTGAGGATGTCACGCAGGCCTGCCCCGTGCCCACCCTTCCCTGGCCCCTCCTTCCTCCTGCCTGGGACTTGGCTCCCAGGAGTCGCTGTGTCCTGACCGTGTCCCTGAAACCGTGCTGCCCATTGACCTCCAGCTGCTTTCCACCTCCTCACCCGGCTTTACTTTTCTTTATTAAACGTATCACCATCTGACACGAGAGCATATAGCTATTTGTGGTTTCTCCACTTTCCCTATCAGAACCTGAGTCATTGGATTAATGTGAAATCCCGATCTTCCTTCCTCTCTCCAGCTACTAGTCATTAGCAGAATCTACAAGGACAGGACGGTGGCCTCTTTAAGAGTACGTGGGGCCCTCTCCCCCTGCTTTTTTATCTTGTGATTTTTAATCTGGTGAAATGGGGTCTAAAATAGCGTGACTCGGGGCGCCTGGGTGGCGCAGTCGGTTAAGCGTCCGACTTCAGCTCAGGTCATGATCTCACGGTCCGTGAGTTCGAGCCCCGCGTCGGGCTCTGGGCTGATGGCTCGGAGCCTGGAGCCTGTTTCCGATTCTGTGTCTCCCTCTCTCTCTGCCCCTCCCCTGTTCATGCTCTGTCTCTCTCTGTCCCAAAAATTAAAAAAAAAAAAAAAAAAAAAAATTCTTTTTTTTTTTTTTTTAACATTTTTTATTTATTTTTGGGACAGAGAGAGACAGAGCATGAACGGGGGAGGGGCAGAGAGAGAGGGAGACACAGAATCGGAAACAGGCTCCAGGCTCCGAGCCATCAGCCCAGAGCCTGACGCGGGGCTCGAACTCACGGACCGCGAGATCGTGACCTGGCTGAAGTCGGACGCTTAACCGACTGCGCCACCCAGGCGCCCCCAAAAAAAAAAAATATATATTCTTAAAAAAAAAAATAAAATAGCGTGACTCTATGCTCTGGTTTGCTGGGAGCCCCCCTAATTCATGCCTGCTGTCCTTGCCCCCCTTTTACTCTCAAAAGTGTCCCTTCCTGTGTGAATAATGAAGTATATGCTCACCCGGGGCTAAAAGGATTATCAAAGGTTATCTGGGAGGGGAAGAAGTCAGCCAAGGGGAGCCTAGGAGGGAGGTTTGTCCCACCCTCGGCCTTGGTCTGGCAGGTGGACGGGGTCTGAAGTCTCTGACCAGATCCCACCCCACTGCCTCCCTGCCCCTGCTGCCTGCCTGGTCACTGAGCGGCTCTGCCCAGCTCTGCCCCGAGGATCGGTTCTGACTTGGAATCAAATGCAGCTTGTGTGAGGGCCCAGGTGGGAAAACTCTGCATACCTCCTAGAAACACAAGGCCCTCCTTTCTGAGACCTTCTCTCTGGCCTCTCTTCCATCTCATCCCCCTCTGCCCCAAATTGCTGCAAAGATGAAATAAAGAATTTGGACACCAAATCAAGCCCGTGCCTTTACTGACCGATATGTGGTTCTGGATGAGCCAGAGGAAGGGAGGTGAGAACAAGTAAATGTGAGAGCTGGAGGCTGACCGGGAGGTCCTATTCCCATGAGGGGGTGATGTTCACAGAGGTCACTGACTGCTCAGTGTCCCTCTGTCGAGTGTCTGCTGTGAGCCAGGCACCGTCCTCAGCAAGGGCACGGAGCGGTGATCGCAACGGGGGCCTCTGCCCCTGTGGGCCTGATGTTCTGCTGAAGGGACAGGCGAAATCAAACGCAGATGAATTAGGGAGAAAACTGGCACTGAGGATAAATGCCAGAGAGACCACTCACACATGGTGTTGTGATGCAGTGGTTGATGGCAGGCCGATGGGTCACAGAGTCTTGATGTCCAGCTGAGACTTGAATAAAGTGAAGCCAGCTTGGCAACGAGGAGGGCAGCCGTCAGAGGCTCAGGCACGCGTGGCCCAGAGCCCTGTGAGTGACAGCAGCCATAAGGGTACCGCAGGGGAGCCCCCAGTCTCTCGTGTGCTCCTCACACAGATCTGCCAAGGAGTCAGGCCGAGGTCACTTATCAGCTTTACGGTGGAGGAAGTTGCAGTTCAGGGAGGGAGAGGGGCTGGTGCCAGGCTAGGGCCAGAGCCAAAGCTGGGTCTCTCTAATCCCGTCCAAATGCGTCCCGGGGCCCTGGCGTGTCAGAGGATTTGGTTACAATGGACGTCGTCTGTGGTTCTGGGTTTCTTTTTTTTTTTTTCAACGTTTTTTTTAATTTTATTTTTGGGACAGAGAGAGACAGAGCATGAACGGGGGAGGGGCAGAGAGAGAGGGAGACACAGAATCGGAAACAGGCTCCAGGCTCCGAGCCATCAGCCCAGAGCCTGACGCGGGGCTCGAACTCACGGACCGCGAGATCGTGACCTGGCTGAAGTCGGACGCTTAACCGACTGCGCCACCCAGGCGCCCCTTTGGGTTTCAAGAACTCGCGGTGCTGGGCAGCTCCTGGAGGAGGCTTCAAGCTTGCCTGACCTATGGCTTCCAGAGGGACCCCCCTGACCCTGCGCAGGCCAGTGGGTGCAGGGAGGTACCCTCATTCCCGAGTGAGCGTTTCCCACAGTCCCCGTCCTCAACAAGAGCACATTGGCTTAGGCTCCCTTGAAGGGGATGTCACACACACACACACACACACACACACACACACACCTTGAAATGGGGCCAATGAATGAGCCCTCGACCCAGCTTCAAAGTGTTTCTGGCTACATCCACAAATAGCTGTGTGACTTACAGAGATCACTTACCCTCTCTGGGCCTCAGTTTCTAGAACCAGCACATGGTGATAGGGCTTCTCTTAATCACCACACACAGCTATCATGAGGATCAAATAAAGAAATGGATGGGGGCGCCTGGGCGGTTCTGTCAGTTAAGTGCCCGACTCTCGATTTCGGCTCAGGTCATGACCTCACGGTTCGTGATCTCACAGCGAGACTGAGCCCTGAGTTGGGCTCCACACTGGGCATGGAGCCTGCCTAAGATTCTCTCTCTCTCTCTCTCTCTCTCTCTCTGTCCCTCTGCTCCTCTCCCGCTTGGCGAGACACGGATGTGAGGGTGTCCCGTAACCATACAACGTCAGACACTGTGTTATTATTCAGGCCGCAGACGACACTGCCCGGTATTGTCACAGCTTCTCCTCCCCCGCTCCCCATCCCCAGTTCCATTAATACCAACTCAGGATTTCCCACAGGACGATCCTGCTTCTTATTGTCCAGCAGCCCGACTTTATCTTTTCTGCTACTGGCTGATCTGGGTGGTTTTCCAGAATGTAAAAACTGCCCACAAGTTGTAAACAAGTTCATGTCGATCAACTCCAAGGGAGAAGGTGGGTGGGGGTGGGGGGCTGAGTTGAACTTGCTGGAGATAGGAGAATGTGAAATCCCAGGAGGGTTATGCCATCCATGCAAAGCTTCCTTCTGCTACGATGTAGGCAGATGATTGATACAAGCCTCCATGTTGGGCCAGGACCAATTATGTTGCTCTAGGAAGTAGCTCTCAAAGTGGGTTCCCGGGGGACACTTAGTGCTAAAGCCTTGGTTCCCTGGTCACAGCCTTTTGGGGGAACTGCTTCATCTGCTGTATCTCACCCTCTTACAGGTGATCAGTGATCATTCGGCCTTTTAAAGACTCCGAGAAGCCCCACAGTTAAGAAACCGCGTTGAGCTTTAGCTCGGTATTTCCCAAACTTACTTTGCCCTTATTTTACCTCAAGAGCTGCTGTGGGGACAGAGGAAGCATCTGCCGAGGCAGTGTAGACCACCTGCAGGTACAGGATTTAACAACAGCCCGGCTTAGTTAGGATCAGGCTTGTTTGGGAATCCAGGCCTTCGGGGCTCAGAAAGCACATGATGGCCTCCAGTGATAAGAAGCTTATGTCTGGCCAGAGATCACTGTGGGGGCTGTGTCTGGGTGCAGGGGGTCTCCTGGGGGTGAGGGAGGGCTTGGAGTGTCCTCAGGAGACTGTCCAGGACAGAGGCAGGGGCTGAAGGAAGTGGGGGGCGGGGGGGGGGGGTGGGATGTCACTGTGGCAGGTGTAAGAGTCCTGTGGCAGGGGTGGCAGTCTGTCTGCATATTCAAATCCTGCCTCAACTACCTTGAGCTGTGATGTTCCTAACCTGAAAGAGGAGAATGATGATAATAATAATAATAATAATAATAATACCTGGTCCCTAGGTGGTTTGGGAGGCCTGCCCCAGCAAGCCTCCAGGAAACCTCAGCTGTTATTTATATGCGAATCCTCTCTCTCATTCACTCACTCTCCCCAGGGCATCCTTCACTGCCCTGTTGCCCAGCGGCCTCTGGAGAAGGATGCCAGGACAGCGACCAGATGGCTCCTGTGTGGCTCTGGCAGCTGGGGTGGCCCTGGGCTGAGGCAGGAGGAGCTGAAGGGGCCCGAAGGTTCTGTTGACCAAACGCATTTTCCTCCGAATGCCCAGGATGCCCAGGATTCTACTGTTAGGCTCTTTGGCTTAAGGCCACCGGACCTCCAGACAGGCCCTCAGCGTGCAAGCACGTACCAGAGGCTGAGAAGCAGGTGAGCACATCAAGACTACGGGCTCAAGAGATGCTGGTAGTTAGTGCCCGAGGGTCAGAGTCAGAGGCCCAAGAGGCCGGGTTGAAGCCAGCACTCCAGTTCCAACGGGGCCATTCTTCTGTGGGTAAAAACGCAACCTTAGGGGTCACCTGAGGCAACAGTTCAGATCATCGCCATGGTCCACTAGTGATCTAGGCCACAGGATTTCACTTCCAGTTTTTCTGGTTCTTTGCTGCTGGAAGCGCCCAGAGTCCATGGAACACCACGGTGCCCTGTGGGGACGGAGGGAAAGAAGGCTCCCCAGCCCGGGAGTCCCTGGCGGAGGGCCAGGCACCGCCTCCCGCACCGGCTCAAAAGGCGGGCCCCTCCCGCTGGTGGCCACGGGGACTCACGTTTCCCGTTTCCCGGTGAGCGGTGGCCTGAGAGGCCTGGCGGCCAATCTCTGCGCGGCTCCCCTCCTGCGCCTCCCCGGCCCTTCTCTTGGCCCCGCCCCGCACCCCACGACGGGAGGGGAGGGGAGCCTCCCCCCCTCCCCCCCACCTCACTTCCCACTCTCCCCATCATCCTCCCACTCTCTCCGGGAGGTCCCACCCTCCCCGTACCCCCCACTTTGGGGTGGTCCGATGCAAACGGCAGAGGGGACTGGACAGGACCTATAGTCATTGTCTAACAGCTTACCTGCCACCTAGGGGACCTGCTACTGTCCCAGGGGCCTCTGAGCTCAGGAGTCCGTTGCCCCAGGGACAGTGAGAGTGACAGGTGGTGGGGGGGGGGACGGGACAGGATGCCTTCATTTCTGGCCTCTGAAGGAGCAGTGTGCTCGGAGAGGACCTCTGACTTCAGCCACTTTGCCCCCTCCCCCCGCCCCCCATAGGATGCCAGGGAGGGGTGGTTCCTGGGAAGCCTCACCTCTGATCCCACTGGGCAGAACCTCCCCCCACCTTCTGCTCCCTTCTCTGCCTCCCTGCCCTCATCTGCTTTCACCTTTGCCCATCTCTCCTCCTCCCCCATCTCAAGTCAGGAAACCTGAGGTGCAGTTTCCTTTACCTGTCCTGTCCTTCCCCGGGGGAGGATTTTCTACCCCCCCACTTCCCCCCAAGGGGGTGGCAAACACCCTCTTCTGTCTGGGGGCCCTGGAGTGGGGTGGGGCTGTCTCAAAGCAGCTCAGAAGGTGACATGCCCGGAGTTAGGGACCACAAAGAGAAATCCACACAAGCTTCGGTTTTCCTAGTGTTCAATAACAAAAAATCAGCTGAGTCAATTAAAGATCTAACTGTCTTTATTAGTGGATTCATTAAACAGGCAGCGTCCCAGCTCACAAGTAAAGGGGAGCTCCAGAGGGCTACAGAAAAGGAAGGTTCTTAAATATGAAGAGGGACCAGGAACAAAAGGAAATTATTAGCAAAGAAACCATTATTTTCGGTGGGGTCTGTCAGTAAACTTCCTAGTGCTGATCAGGAAATCCACGTGGACTGTTAAATGTTACATTTCAGGGGGTTGAAACTGTAGTCAGGTTAGGTGTTGAGCCTTGGTTTGCTGGCTTGGGGCTTTAACCTAAGTGATGCCATTTGGGGCCCGCGGTTTTCTTTTTAACAATTACCCCCTTGGATCAGACTCGCAGCTTAACCGAGAGATATAATCAAGATTCAAGGCATTAGAGCCACTCTCAGCTGCATTTCTGGTCAACTTTTGTGTGGTATTCACAGGTCATGACATTTTTTTGCTTAATCTCTGTGATATTCACAGGTTGCAACCTTAGGTTCATAATTTTTCAGTCGGCTGTCCTCTTTGTTCCTTTTCTGACACTCCAGCCTTAGAGAATTTGCTTAGTGGTCAGCAGCTGCGAACATGCATTTAAAGCTTTGAGAGTATGTAATGCACCAGGGGGATTACTATGATCACTATAAGCAGGATAATTCCCAATGTTTGGAGTGCACTTCAGAGCCATGGTCCCCAAGACCCAAACCAAACAGAATCAAATAAGTCAAAGAAAGACCCTGCTGAAGGAGTCACTCTTTTAGGCCAAGTGGTTTGCTCCGTGGTCTTATGTAATAGACTTTCGATTTCCCCAGAAGGGTTAATCCAGGCCGTAGCAAACGGTGTGGGGTACAGCGGATACCTCCTTGTCCAGCTAAAAAGATAATCGAGGGGGGGCGCCTGGGTGGTTCAGTCAGTTAAGCGTCTGACTTCAGCTCAGGTCATGATCTCACGGTCCGTGAGTTCGAGCCCCGCGTCGGGCTCTGGGCTGATGGCTCGGAGCCTGGAGCCTGCTTCTGCTTCTGTGTCTCCCTCTCTCTCTGCCCCTCCCCTGTTCATGCTCTGTCTCTCTCTGTCTCAAAAATAAATAAACGTTAAAAGAAAAAAAAAAGATAATCGAGGGCTATTCAATTATCAAGAGCATCTTTGGCCAGAGAGTCTCAGGGTCTTAGCTGGGCAGCTATCGCTTTGGTAGTGGGTTCTGCAATAATTTCAAGAATTAAAGAGGAGTTTCTGATCATAGCCTCATTTATATTTATCCCCGATGAAAGAAGTAGGGATCTGCCAAAAGGAGTGAATCCTGAATCATGAAAGCCCCTGGAGGGTCCCTTCTAACTCAACAGTATCAATGATGGAGAGTCAACCAATGAGGGGTCTTGTTTTGCTTTTTTCCTACAGGCTGAAATAAAAAGCTGTTCTAAATTCCAGAGGTTATTCCTCGTTAGCGATGGCCTGGGAGAGAGAGATGAGGGTATTATCTTTCCAGGACAATGCCAGATTAAAGGAAAGGACACACAGGAGAAAGGGTTTCATGTTGCTCAAAAGTACGAAGTCTTGATCTGTAGTCTTGGGCAGTCTACCTTGATGTCAGCTACTTCTCTTCCAGGTCAGTTTTGGCTTGGGGGCCTCTAGTGTCTGCACAGAACCAGGTGTTAGGTGTTAGGTGAAGCTTTCTTCAGCTGTGTGAGCTGGACCCAAAGCCCAATACCTTCCAGTTTTGCAGCAGTATCGGTGGTCAGGAGTGCTTGCAAAGGTTCCTTCCGGTGGGGTTCGAGGGCTGTCTTCCTTTGATGACATTTCCAGTATACCTAATTACAAGGCTGTAAGCGATGACCAACAGAATCCTTTGAATTGAGATCAGAAAGGCTTCTTTAACCTGACGGTGACAGGCTTGAGCATAAGACGTTAGAGGTTGACGGTGGCTGGTCATACTAACACGAGACAAGAATTCCAAGAAGTTTGCAAGGTTTTCATTCAAGTGTGTATGACTTGCCGGGTGAGGTGGATGTCCTGATCCCTGGACACCATAGAAGGTATACTCCAAGCAGAAAACATATTTTCTAACAGAAATTTTTTTTTCCTCGGTGTTTTTTTTTGTTTGTTTGTTTCTTTGTTTGTTTTGTTTTTTTCAACCAGGGAGAAGCTTCAACCCATCCAGCAACAATGCAGACAAAAATAGGGACATATTGGTAACCCGTACCAAGTGACAACTGAAGAAAGTTCAGCTGCAGGTGTACAAAGGTCCGTAAGGAGGACGTCAGAATCAGTTTTTCCAGCATTATGGACCTGACGAGGCAGACGTTGCTGACCGACTGTTTTTGCAATATTACAGCAGTCTCCCCACCAATGTCTGTTTATCATTGGAATGATCTTAAATGCCCTATGGCGGGTGAAGGAATGTAGAAACCAAACAATGGGGTTTGCAGGGAGTTCTGCAGCCGTCTGGGTTTCCCCATAGCGGGGACTGTTCATTTAATTTACAGCCACTATTCGTCCACCTTCATTTCTCTGATTCGGGGTGGGGGGTGGTGGCAAAAGTCTGGCAATCAGGAGCCAGTTTCGCAGAAGCAAGATGGGCATTATCCACTTGCGCACAAATCATATAGATTCAGCCGCTGCCGCCTTGATGAAAATCAGCCTGATCACATATTAAAATTTCTTTCCAAAGATTCCTTTTCCACAAGCCTTACAACTTCCTTTCTGACATTCAGATTTTGTCCTAAATTTTTCCTTTTTAAACAACCAGCCTCACTTTAGGACACAATTACTTTCTTTTCCCTCAACAAAAATGTATGTCCATTCCTCGTACTTTTTTGTACTGAAAACACACATCCTACTTGTCTTGTATGCAGAGATGTCTCCCTTATTTCCAGTGGTCTTAGTTACAGTTATTAGAATTCTTAACTCTTAGGAAACTTAATTCCTAGTGAAAGTGACTAAGTAAGCAATTGTGAACTGTTACACTAGCATTCTTTAGGATGGCAAATTTAGGAATACATTTCATAATTTCTAGAAACATGTGCTTCTTCATAGCATAATCTTCCAACAAAGCACAGAACATGTTTGCTAACAGACCCAAATTTATCTTTAGTTTCTCTGTAATAAGGAAGCCAAAAGTAGATAAACCTGTGTTCAGTAATTAACGTTTCAGTATTTTATCTTATTTGGAAGTGATCTAGATATTTAATGACTTTAACTGACTCATCACTTAACTCAGCAAACTTTTAAAGTTTTGGGTTACCAAAAAGATTTGGGAGACAATTTAAAAGTCTACTCAGGGGCATCTGCCTGGCTTAGTTGGTAGAGTGTATGACTTTGGGGTTGTGAGTTCGATCCCCACATTGGGTGTAAAAATTATTTGAGAAATAAGAAAGTTTGCCCAAAATTTTAATTTTATTTACATCTATTCAATCTACTTGTTTGTAAAAATTATGCTTAGGTTACCCATAAAATCTTCACAAAACATCAAGGTCAATCATTCTCTCCAGCTGTTTTTTTTTTTAAAGCATTTTGTAACAGATAATATCAATTTACTTGACTTTCAGTAAACCCAGAAGGAATAAAAGTTTACATTTTAATGCTGAGAACTTTAAAGAATATCTGTCCTAATTAAACAACCGACTATTTTCCCAGATCACATGAACTTGAAAAAACACTTGGGTTAGTTTCTATCTTTCTGAGACTTTTAGAATGTCCAATCCTAGCAAGCACTTGCCTTCAAACCAACTAAATAGAGCTCTTTCACAAATGAATTTTATTTAAAAAAATTTTTTTTTTAACGTTTATTTATTTTTGAGACAGAGAGAGACAGAGCATGAACGGGGGAGGGTCAGAGAGAGGGAGACACAGAATCTGAAACAGGCTCCAGGCTCTGAGCTGTCAGCACAGAGCCCGACGCGGGGCTCGAACTCACAGACCGCGAGATCATGACCTGAGCCGAAGTCGGCCGCTTAACCGACTGAGCCACCCAGGCACCCCTACACAAATGAATTTTAGCAATATCATCCAGAGGTAGAAAAATAACTCATATTTGCAACATATAGATAGATATCCAAATTTATATTTGGACACACGCATAAACATGCAGACATGCAAAGACCCCATAGTTACTAATATCTGTGGAGAAGATTTCTTAATGTTTATTTGTTTTTGAGAGAGAGAGAGCGTGAGCGGCAGAGGGGCAGAGAGAGACAGGGAGAGAGAAAATCCCAAGCAGGCTCCACACTGTCAGCGCAGAGCCCGATGTGGGGCTCCAACCCACAGACTGTGAGATCATGACTTGAGCTGAAGTCAGATGCTCAACCAACTTAGCCACCCAGGCGCCCAAATTTTTAAGATTTGTATTTGCCCCAGGAATTAATCTTAAGGAAGCTATGTTGGAGTTTGGGTGCAAAATCCCCTTTGCCCCCCTGTAGTCTCATTGTAAATGTGTTTACATTTCACTGACATGACAAGATTTATATCTTCAAGGGACAAAGAGGGAAATGAAAGTTCTTTGAAGGACTTTGGTTTCCTAAGGCCAAGAGTTTGTAATAAGCCTTCTGAGCTAAACAGAAGTTTGGGGATTGGGAAAGGGATAGGTGGATTTTGAACTGCCTCTCAGAGATGACTTTCTCATTTTGCAAAAGTGAGTAAGATGAGGACAGTTGCTTTCAATTCCTCAAAGAAATTAAATGACATTATTTTCAATTTGCTTCTTTCCCTCTGGCTACATACTTGTGATTTTATTTATTTATTTATTTTTTATTTAAAAAAAATTTTTTTTTAAACGTTTATTTATTTTTGAGACAGAGAGAGATAGAGCATGAACAGGGGAGGGGCAGAGAGAGAGGGAGACACAGAATCGGAAGCAGGCTCCAGGCTCTGAGCCATCAGCCCAGAGCCCGACGCGGGGCTCGAACTCACGGACCGTGAGATCGTGACCTGAGCTGAAGTCGGACGCTTAACCGACTGAGCCACCCAGGCACCCCCATACTTGTGATTTTAAATAGTTCTGGAAGTATTGAATAGCCCCCCTTTGGTGTCAGAGGGCTCTCCCAAGAGGGTGCAAATGATACTCACCCTCCCAAATCTAGAGTCACTCCCGGTGAGAGGCAAAGAAAGAACCTGTGCGTCCCAGGCAGGCAGGAAGCCGAGCCAGATTACGCAAATGAGGTGAGCAAGAAGTCAGTGGCTTCTCTGGTGCAGAAAAGATCAATAACAATAGGTCTGGATTTGGAAAGCAAGGGACAGTGTGAAGTTTTCTTTTCCTCTCTCAACTGGGCATTACAGACAAAGACTCAGAAGAGCCAATTCCAGTAAGAATTTTCAGCCTTTGCTGGTTCTGTGCTCTACCAGTTACCCCTTGGCTTTTTAAGGGAATAACATAGCAGTTTCATCCATTCTGGAAGGGTCCCTTATAGGGGCCCTTCTCTGAAGGTAGACACAGGGGTATCTGTAAGGCCATTAACTTGGCGGACTTTTGTTTGCAGCTGTGTAGACTTTTCAGGGTGGGAAAAGACAAAGGGTTAGTTGAATGAGCACTCAAGCAGGAAAGAGGGGAGCAGTAGGATTTTGGTCTTAGAGTCTTTTGTTTTAGGCACCTCTTCCATCTTTAATATTTCATTAGCCTTCTGTAATGAATCTTCCAGTTCTTCGGAGACTGCTTTGGAATGTTGAAACCTTTTGGAGGCTTCTGCTTGCCAATTAAAACAGTTTTCCTGTTCTGTTTCAAGTGCTGAAGTGATCTTATCTAATTGGAACATTCCCCTTGACCATTTTATTGCTAGGGCTTAATTCCCCTGAGGGCTGGCAGTAGTTTGGGAGGACCCTAGCTGCAAAATGGAATTAACTCACATTTCTGTCCAGCCATATTTTGGGGCCCCCAGCCTGACAGTTGCCACGTTCTTCAGGACATGAAACAAGCTGAGTGAGATTTTGCTGTTTTTGCAAGATGACCCACCACTTCCGGGACTGTAGTTGTTAGATGTAAAATAAGCAGGTGTGCTGGAAGGTGGCGCGCTTGGCCCTTTAGAATTTAAGGATCCTGTTAGCGAAGACTTGGGGTTTTGTGGCGCCAGACTAATGCCTACAAGGGATCGCTGTTGGATTGGGGATCGTGCACGTTTTAGAGCGTACCTCGTTGCTCGGAAGTTTTCTTGAGGTTGGCTGGTGACCTAGTCCAATCCAACCTGTTCCGTGACCAACTTAACCCATCACGAGAGTCTTCTTGAAGTGTTGAGCTCTAATAGCCTTTAAACTCTTGACCAGTGCCCGCCAACTTTTTCAGCTTTCTGACCTCCGAGATCCCCATTAGCAATAGCCCTTATCTACACAAAAGAAGACAAAGAAACATGTACATCTTAACATATTGGCAGTAAACAAGAGATGTCAACTGAGTCCTGGCCACAAGGAGGCGCTGTGCGCACCAGCACCAATTCCCATGGAAGCTTGGACTGGGGGAGGGATTGAATCGGCAAACCCCAAGGAATGAGGACTGTGGGTTGATTCCAAACAAAATGGAAGACTACAGCTACCACCAACGGTTCCCAGTGTGGAATTCAGGGACAGAGCTAAGGACTGGGGTTTTCCACCCCAGGGTCCTGTGGTCTGAAAGACTGGGGGCATGGCTCTGGTGGACCCTTCTGCCAGCTCATGTGGGCTCTGGGCAAATACACCAGCTCAGCTGGGCTTGGGGCAGACCCATCTGCCAGTGTAAACTGACCTGCCCTGTAAAGGAAAGTCAGTTATATCAGGCGCCTGGATGCAGAAACAGCAGAGCTGGGAACCAAGAGGAACTCACAGCCCCTAGGAAATGGCAAGGAAGACAGTGAACTTACCGGGTTTACAGGGTACTGTGCCTGTGTTCTCATTGTCCCCAAATGCCTCCAAGCAATTCATTTTGGATTTTGTCACTGCCAGCCAGTGTGTTAAATAACAAAAATTCAACCAAGTAAACATTAAAAAGTTGAACTCATGGGGTGCTTGTGTGGCTCAGTTGGTTAAGTTCTAACTCTTGATTTAGGTTCAGGTCATGATACCATGGTTCGTGAGTTCAAGGCCCACATCGGGCTGATAGTGTGGAGCCTGCTTGGGATTCTCTCTCTCTCTCTCTCTCTCTCTCTCTCTCTCTGCCCTTTCCGTACTCGCATGCTCTCTGAAAACAAATAAATAATCTTAAAAAAAAATTAAAAATCGAATTCCTGAATCAGGCAGCATCCTATCTAGCAAGTAGGGAGAGTTTCAAAGGGCTACGGGAAAGGAAAGGTTTTTAAAGGTAGAGAGGGAACAGAAAAAAGGAATTATTGGTAAAGAATTCATGATTTTGGCAAGGTCACCCTCCTAAGGGGAACTATCAGTAAAGGGTCTGTCTATCAGTAAATTTCCTAGTGCTGATGGGGAAATTCCCGTGTTGACTGGTTAAAGATTACATCCCTGGGGGTTACATTCCTGGGGGGTTAACCCTAACTGCAGTTAGCTTATGTGTTAAGCCTTGGTTTTCTGGCTTGGGGCCTTAACGTAAGTGACACCATTTTGGGCCTACGGTTTTCTTTTTAACACTAGGCTTGACAGAAATCGGGTTGACGTTTCTGGGCAGAGCAGGATCAGGCTCGTCTGGAAGTAGATAGACCTTATTAAAGTTTTAATGCCAAAAATCTAGAGTTGGCATGTTTGGGGAGAAGGGATGTCTGGGGTTGGAATGTTCTGGGAGGAGAGACTTAGGAAATTTCAGGAATGAGGGCTCTGTAGATTCCTTTTAGGAACTTCTGGGGCTATATTTCAGCTTATTGTGCTCGGCTGTAAAAGGCATCCTGGGAGGTCAGGGGATGAGCTTTGAGAATTTACAAAATAGCAAGAAAAAGAGATAAAACACCACGCTGTGTGGGGCTTGACTTGCCAGCTCGGCTGTTGATGGGAGCCGTGATCTAGGGCAAATCACTTCCCTCTCTGGGTCTCAGGGTCCCCAGGTGAAGTGGAGGTTAGGCCTGTCGGGCTTCGGATGACGGGATTCCATGTGAACAGCAAGGAAAGGTCTCTAACGTGCCTCTCTTGGCCAATCACAGCCTCTGCGTCTGTGTGGGCTAATGTTACTGATAATGACCCTTCTCTCTGTTTTTATTGTTACGTGAAGATGCTCACTAAATATTTGGAGAATGAGGCCTGGCAGACATTTAGGACTTGGAGGGTCAGATTCAGTGTTGGGGAGAAAGAACCCTGGCTGGAGCCCTGGGCTGGCTTCCTGTGGGACCCGGGTGCCCTCTGTGGGCACCGGGCCTTCCATCACTTGGCCTGTGTGTTATGGCGCGTTCTGCCTCCTCCTTGGGGTCCTCCTGGGGCAGGCACTCAAACATGGGCGTTTCCTCTGGCCTGCTGCTGGGAGGGGTAGCTGCTGAGACCACACTCTTCACATCCCCTGCAGGTGGGGCAGCCTGCGGGCAGGGCTTGAAGCTGCCCAGAGGCAGTGAGGGGAGGCTCCAGAAGCGAGGATGCCATGGATGGCTCACCGACAAGCCCACAGCTGCATCGTTGGGCACAGCATCCCGCTCGGGCAATAAAGAGTTAATGGCCATGGGCATCAGACAGCACTCTCAACCTTTGAGACCCATCTTGGAGCCCATCTCCTCTATGCAAACCTCTTTGCAAGCAAAAAAAAAAAAAAAAAAAAAAAAAGGAAAAGGTGGGAAAAAGCAACCCTTCCTTGACCGGAACTCTTCTCTGACTCACACGGTCCAGGCCAGCTAACCTATAATTCTCTCCTGTCTTGCATTTAATCATTTCAGGGCTTTTTCAGTGGGTTCCCAGATAGGGTATGATCCCTCCAGGGACCTTCATGTCCCCTCCCTGTAGGAGAAGCAAAGGAGTCCCTTTCAGAAGAATCGAGGGGCGTGTCTGTGGACTTGGTGGTTCCGCACGCTCACTTCTCACCGCCCTGCAGCCGTGCCACAGCCGAGCCCTGACTTGTGTGTCCCGCCCACACCTCTTCCTGCTCAGTTGTCCTCAGTGCACGTCTTTTCCCTGTGCCATGTGCTCTGCTTTTTCTCTCCTCTGCTGGCTTCTTGATGCAAATTTAATCCACAGAGGAATTTCCTCGCTGGCACCTACTCAAGGAGAAAGCCACTCTCTCGGTTTCCTGCAGCCTGGCTGCTGTCTGCTCCGTGTTGTAAGGACAGAGGTAGTCCCGGAGGACCGGAGGGACCGGAGCGGTCACACATATTCAGAGACACTCAAGCACTTTCAGTTTTCAGTACACTGTATTGCCTCCTGACGCTTCCCACAATCAGAGCCAGCCAAGTCCTTGGATTTGCCAGTGCTCATTCTGTGAGTATCTCTGATGTTAGGATGCATCTTATTTAATTGAAGGCAAGCCCTTCCAGAGAGGGCTGCAGTCACTTTGGTTGGGCACCTGGGAACCACTTACAATTCTCCGGCTGTAGGGCTTTTTGTTTTTCAGACTACATCGGTAGTGTGAATTCAGACTGCAGACCTGTGTGGTGACGAACATACGGCTCACGTTTTCAGAGACCTCTTTCCCTCCCCTCCACTGTGACAAGGTTGAACATGAAATCTCCTTGCTGTCCCGCACTGTGAGGCAGGTTCATTGCTTGGTACCACTGCACGGAGCCCTCGGGTGTCCTAGCTTTCTGCAGAAGCCTCTGGCTCCTGATAGCTTTGATTTGAAAAAATACGGCTTGTGGTCCATTAGCCAGAATTCCTCTGGCCATTCCCGGGAGCAGAATAGCTCCTCTGTTGGTAAACTCCAGCATGGCCGAGGTCATTGAGAATCCTCCTGTGAACTTAGGTCACAGGTCCACGGATTTCAAGGGAGCAGTCCCAGGCAACCCAGATATTTTGAGTCTCCCCAGTACGCTTGGGCTGGCGGCCAAGAGGGAGTCCCATCAGACAAGACAAACAGGGATTGGCCACAAAGGTAGGCTGGGCTGTGAGTCTGGGATCCGTGTAGCTCCTGCCCCACGCAGAGGAGGCTCGGGATGAGGGAAAGAGGTTGGATGTATCGGTGGCATTCTTACAGGCAGCAGAAACACCTGGCTCAGCTCAGGAGCTGGGTTCACTCTAAGGTGTATACAAAAGTCCCAGGAGGCCTCATGTGTCACCCTCCCTTGGCGCTCGGAGCAGGGGTAGAGTTCATCATGCTGACTTTTTATTTTTTAAGTTTCTTTTAATTGAGATATAATCAACATAAAATATTATATTAGTTTCAGGCATACAACATAATGGTTTGATATTTGTATGTAGTGCCAATGTGCCATTCGTGTTTTCTTAGATTTCTTAAGGTCCCTTGGTTGTGACCCTACATTTCTGTGAACTCCACGGTGCTCACTTCCAGGGGTATCTTCTGAATCGTTTTACAAAATGGCATAAATGATAGTTTCATGGACTCACCATATCAAGTCCACGATCCACCCAGAACAATGCTACCCAAATGAGGAACAGTCATGTATGCATGGACACGCCTGGATGGCCACTACAGTCTCCTCAAATATTACTTCACGTACCCTTGGTTTATGTTAATAAGCCACTTGTAATAACCTATTAAGTGTAGAGTCCAGTGAACTTTTACATATGTGTGCGTCTGGGTCAGCACAACCCAGATAAAAATGGGGAATATTCCAGCACCCTAGTACACTCCCCGGTGTCCCTCTTAGGAGCTACTCCCTCCAAAGGTAACCACTGTTCTGACCTCTATCATCACAGATTACGCCTGTTTGTTGAACGTCATATACATGGAATTATATAGCATGCATTGTTTGCTGTCTTTTTTTCCCAAAAACATAGCTGTGAGATTAGTCTGTGTCTATTGGGACTTTGTTTCACTGCTGCAGAATATTCCACCACATTTATGTCATCACCTCACCATCTTGGTATGAACACTATGAGCATTTTAATGGAATGACTTATTTTTCCCCTGCATATGTACTTTAAAGCATAGTTAGTAAGTCAGTGTACAAGAGCTTATGGCGGTTTTTTGTCTATAGTTGACATTTCTGGTCTTACGAGTCTTTCTATTTTTACCCTCTACTGCGTCCTGGAGAAAAGTTGCTGGCGTTGCTTTGCACCCATGTAAAGAGGACTTCTTCCTATGTGTTCTAAAAATGTCATTGAGAAAGCTCCACGGGGCTGGGGCGCATGGGTGGCTCAGTTGGTTAAGTGTCCGACGCTCGGTTTTGGCTCAGGTTGTTATATCATAGTTTCGTGACTTCGAGCCCTGCATCCGGCTAGTGCTGACAGTGCAGAGCCTGCTTGGGAGTCTCTCTCTCTCCCCGCCTCTTTCTTCCCTTCCCCTGCTCATGCTGTCTCTGTCTCTCTCAAATAAATAAACTTAAAAAAATTAAAAAATAGCTCAAAGGGGCTAAACACGGCCGTATCCTTCATGACTTGGTTTGTCCTCACTCCGCCATTATCCTTCCAGCTGGAGGTCTTGTCTCCACTCACCATGTGCAGCGGGAACGCACTGGTGGGCCCGGGCTCACTTCCGGGAGCTCACATTATGGACACACAGCAGCACGCGGAACCGAATTCTCGCACCTGCCAGAGCGCCCTTCCTCAGGGCTGGGCTAATCTGCGCGTCGTCAGGCTCTGAGCTACGCACGGGGACTGGAAAGCAGGCTGGGTGACGACCCACGCATACAGTCGGTCTCCAGCAAGTCTGGAGCCATGCTGGTTGCAGGGTGCTGCTGGTTCTCTCCCTGAAGATGCAGGCCTAGGGGCCCGGGGGTGGTGTGCCTGGGGCCCTGGGGGATGGTGTGCCTGGGCTCCTGGCTCTGCATCCCATTGTGTCCCAGCCCCAGGCCCACGTCCGACCAGGCACACATGTAAAGACTAGCTGGGCTGTGAGTTCTATCTCATCTGCACTGTGGGCCTCAGCTCCTGGTGACTTTGCTTCTCTTCGCAAGGTAGAAATGCAGTGTGTGTGTGTGTGTGCATACGTGCATACGTGTGTGTGTGTGTGTGTGTGTGTGTGTGTGTGTGTATGTGTATAAATAGCCAGCATAGCTTGCTCTTTGCTCTCAGTATTGGTGTGTTCTCTCATTCTGTAGTTTCTGATTTCATCTTGTCTTGTATCTAAGAGGCTCCTGAGGGGGGTGCCTGGGTGGCTTAGTCGCTTAAGTGCCCGACTTTGGCTCAGGTCGTGCTCTCTCCACTCAGCACGGGCCCCCGGCTTCAGATCCTCAGTCTCCCTCTTTCTCTGCTTCCCCCCTACTCTCTCTCTTAAATAACTAAAGGCTCCAGGGGGGGCTGCATGTTCAAAGCACGAGCCTGGCTTCCACTTCTCCTGCCAGAGTCCCTTGTTTCTGCAATGGCTTCAGGCCTCTCGAACGCGTCTGCGTGCTGCCTGTGCTGAGACAGGAAGGACCCCGTCTCACTAGTTTCCTTTGCTCTAACTTGTTGGAACAGGGTGAACGGTGGGGAGGGTGGATGTTGTGCAGCACACGCAGCCGGGGCCTTGTCCTCCACACTGGCCGAAGTCCTGAAGAGTTTTACGTCCGTCTGTCAGGTGCTGCTTTACCACGGCTCTCACACCAGAGGTGCCGGGGTATATATGGAGTCCAAGGCAGGCGTCCTGTCCCTGGGGAAGCAAGGCTAGGGCTCAGGGCACAGCTCTCGCCATGTGTCTTTCCTCGATCTCCGTGTCCCGGCTGCTGCCACAGCCCTCAGCCCTCACTGCTTGGGGCCCCATCCGCTGAGGTCCACGGACGTGTGACAGGGAGCATACAAGCAGCCCTGCCGCCCTTGCTCTGTGGGCAGCTGGGGACTCTGAAATATATAGGGTCTGGAGTGAAGACGAGGGGCCTCCCGGGCTCCAAGTGTCCCTGACGGGAAAAGTAGGGGGGACCGTGACTGTTGCCTCATCCTCTGCGGCTCAGGCGGGTTCTCCCTGTGCCACCAGCTGGTGGGGGTGGGAGCCGGACTGACAGCTTCCAGGGGGCTTGGCAGTAGCCGCTCAGAGGTGGTCGTAACCCTGGTCCCCCTGGCTCTGGGGCTTTGCTTCTGCTGTTTTCACCGAGGACAGATACAGGGAGTGTCCTTGGCCAGCGGGACTCCCAAGTTCCTGCACCAGGACCCCAATGGCCAGCAGGTGAAAGAGATTTTTGTCCCCCACCTGCGGTGCTAGGTTTGTTTACTTCTGGCTCCTTCTCTCCCTGCCTCAATTCCCAGGAAGGGAGAAGGACCAAGAGTGGCCGGCTTTGCTGAGAGAAGCCACCCGTGAGATGCCTCGGAGCAGGGGACCGAGGCAGCACAGGCCGGTGGTGCCACCTAGGGGAAGAAGTGTCCCCGGCTGGCTGCTGGCACAAAGACTCCTCAGTGCAAGTCAACCTCGTTTATAAAACCCAGGATTCACTTTCAGGATAAAAAACGAGGTGAAGAGAAAGGGAAAGGGAGTCATTGTTCGCGTGGTAAAAATGACTTCAATGATTTCTCATTTTACGAAGGCATTCCCTCCAGAGTACCTCAAAACACGTATGCTCCCATCCTACCTTTTAAGCGACTTGATTTAGTAAAAAAATTATAATTTCTTCCCACGAAGGTAGAAGAGATAGCACTTATTTATGTGGGGTGAGGAAAAAACGAAAACCGAAGAGTATCAATAGAAGGAAAAATTGTTCTCTTTCCTTGTTTGGATCCATCTCGGACAGAGCCCACTAATTCTTGATCCAGTGCCACTTAAACGCCAGTGACTTACAGATCTGGCTCCACCCCACACGCCAGAGTCCCTCACCCGAGGGCCCATCCGGCGTCCGAACGAACTACCGAACCCCCCTGACCTGCTTCACTCACAGCGTTCCCATCCCAGCGGCTGAGAAGCCCAGGCGTCATCCTGGACTCCTTTCTCTGCCAGCCAACAGCCAATCCATGAGGAAATCTCAAATTTCCATCTTCAGAGTATGAGCAGAGTCTGACAACGTCTCACGGCCCTGTTGCTGCCTCCAGCTCCGAGACACCGTTATTTCCGGGCCTGAATTATTGCAGGAGCCTCCTAACTGGCCTCCAGCTCTGTTCCTCCACAGTTCATTTCAGTAGGGCAGAATGAGGCCTGTCCTTGACTCCAAAGCCTGCGGTGCGTCCGATTTACTGAGAATAAAAGCCCAAGTCCCTACAAATGGCTTCTCGGGCCCCACGCGATCTGCACCCAGATGTTTCTCTGACTCTGACCCCTTTCCACCTTGCTCACTCTGCTCCAGCCACACGGGCTCCTTGCACAAGCACACTCCTGCTTTAGGACCACCCCTGGCGGTTTCTCCCCCTCTTCGTCCAGACACTTGCATGGCTAACCATCACCTCCTTGAAGTGTTTGCTCAGCTGTCACTCAGTGACCAACTTTATAATCTTCAAATCCGACAATCCATACTCAAACAGTATTCGCTCAGCTTTCTTGAACTTGGGGTGGAGTCACTGGCGTGTACTTGGGTTAATTGAAAGTAGGGTGCCTATATGTCCCAGTTTGCCTAGAATAGTCCCAGTTTACACTTGTTGCCCCCCCCACCCCGGGTTATAAATAGCAGCGTCCCCTCCACTTCTCGACAGTGACCTGGGTTGGATGATCCACTCTGTGGTCATCCTAGGGCGGAACTGAGGGGGCTTTCCCTCCTAACGCTTCTCTACCACACGTAGTTAGGTTCCAAGTAAAGTGCCCTTAGTTACTCTACTGTTTTCTACTGGTCCTTAGCACCAGGCCACAACACCTTTAGAATTTCACCCAGTTCTCCATTCCTTCTCTCACGAAAACACACAGGCACACAGCCACTTCCACTATGCTCTGCGGAGACAGAAAAGGTAACCTGTGTGAGAGTGGCTGCTTGCAGCTCGCTCTACTTGTGTGTGACTCGAGCGATCCTCCCATCTTTCATTTTCTTCAAACGTCATCCACCCACCCACCCATCCGTCCTCTCAACGTCACGGAGCGTCTACCGCGTGCCAGGCACTGTCCTTGCACACGAAAGTCCTTGCCCTCATGGAACTTACAGTCGAATGAAGGACACAGGCAAGAAACAAGCTAATAAGTGAACAGGAGCTCAGGAGAGTTCCATGGAGGTCAGCGTGCTCCAATCGAGTCACGGGGAGGGGAACTCAGTGGGAAGAGAGAACCCCTGACTGAGCAGAGGACATCTGGGACTTTTAAGATGAGTAGGGGTCTGACCTGAGAAGGCAGAGGAAATGGCGTTCCAGGCAGAGGGAAGATCTGCCACAGCCTGAAAGCATGAGAGAGCACAGCATGTGAAGAGTCAAAGGCCATATGTTTGAAGCACAGGGAGCCACAGGGAAGGAGGGCAAAGAGTCTGGATTTTATTCCAACTGTGACATAAACCTGTTTCGGGGCTTTGAAGAGGGTTGACCTGATATAGTTTGTACTTTCTGTTTATTTTTGAGAGAGAGAGCACGAGCAGGGGAGGGGCAGAGAGAGAGAGAGAGAGAGAGAGAGAGAGAGAGAGACAGGGGATCCAAAGCAGGATCTGCGTGGACAGCAGAGAGCCCGATGTGGGGCTCAAACCCACAAACCGTGAGATTATCACCTGAGCCAAAGTCAGACGCTTAACTGACTGAGCCACTCTATAATTTGTATTTTGTTTTTCCTTTTTCAATGTAAAATTTATTGAAATTATTGAAAGGGTTTTTAGTGAATTCCTCTCTACCTCAGATGCTCCCGGAGAGTTTCTGGGTGTCCCTGAGCTAAGCCTTTCCCAAGTTTCTTTTCTTTTTTTTTTTTAATTTTTTTAATTTAAAATTTTACTTAAATTTTATTCATTTTTTAGTTTTTAACTTTATTTTTTAAATTTTACATCCAAATTCGTTAGCATATAGTGCAACAAGGATTTCAGGAGTAGATTCCTTACTGCCCCTTACCCATTTAGCTCATCCCCCCTCCCACACCCCCTCCCGTAACCCTCTGTTTGTTCTTCATATTTGAGTCTCTTCTGTTTTGTCCCCCTCCCTGTTTTTATATTATTTTTGCTTCCCTTCCCTTATGTTCATCTGTTTTGTCTCTTAAAGTCCTCATATGAGTGAAGTCATATGATATTTGTCTTTCTCTAATTTCACTTAGCATAATACCCTCTAGTTCCATCCATGTAGTTGCAAATGATAAGATTTCATTCTTTTTGATGGCCGAGTAATACTCCATTGTATATATCTACATCTTCTTTATCCATTCATCCATCGATGGACATTTGGGCTCTTCCCTTACTTTGGCTATTGTTGATAGTGCTGCTATAAACATGGGGATGCATGTGTCTCTTCGAAACAGCACACCTGTATCCCTTGGATAAATACCTAGCAGTGCAATTGCCGGGTCATAGGGTAGTCCTATTTTTAGTTTTTTGAGGAACCTCCATACTGTTTTCCAGAGTGGCTGCACCAGCTTGCATTCCCACCTATAATCTGTATTTTATTTATTTATTTTTCAACGTTTTTTATTTATTTTTGGGACAGAGAGAGACAGAGCATGAACGGGGGAGGGGCAGAGAGAGAGGGAGACACAGAATCGGAAACAGGCTCCAGGCTCCGAGCCATCAGCCCAGAGCCTGACGCGGGGCTCGAACTCACGGACCGCGAGATCGTGACCTGGCTGAAGTCGGACGCCTAACCGACCGCGCCACCCAGGCGCCCCTATAATCTGTATTTTAAAAAGGTGCCCCTGGCAGTTTCTTGGAGAACAAAGGGGGCCAAGTCTGGAGGTAGGCTTACAGTTGTCCAGGCAAGAGATTCTGGTAGCTTGGACTAAAGTGGTGGAGGTGGAGAGAAGAGGGTGGATCTGAGACCTATTCTGAAGGAACTGATAAAACTTGCTGATGAACAGGATAGAAGGGGTGAGGGAGAGGCCTCTGACTTGAGCTACCGGAATCATGAAGGGAAGGACTAAGAAGGGTTGGTTGGGTGAAGTTATTGTGTGAGCCGTGTGTAAGATGGAGATGCCCAAGAGAAATGTCTAGAGGGCAGCTAGATAAGAGACTGGAGTTGGAAAGACCAG